>NW_027507764.1:32108171-32183171 GCF_037356315.1 Lithobates pipiens | reverse complement strand
ATACATAAACAGCCAAACAAAATAAAACAAGAAAATAAATCCTGGTCAGCTTGACCTCTAACTACACACGTAGACTCACCTCAACCCAACTGGGATTGGATTAATTACTAAAAATACTTTTTGGTTTTGCTTCAAACTTTTGACAATGACTCTCTATATTCTGCAGCTAGATAGAGAAATGTTACACTCAGGACAGAACTGATCGTCTCTATGGGGATGGGATTGTGAATTGATATGGTAAAGAGGAGGTAGAATACCTGGCTGAGGTGTGGCTGCTCCTACTGTTTCCATCACAATGACCATGTTTATGGAAGCCAACCTCCATTGTTGGTACTAGTAGGGTCCATCTGTGATCCTCAGGAAATGCCAAATTTACATGATAATCTCAGGATAGGAAGGGACCTCCATAGTCTCTATTTTTGGATCTTGTTATATGGTCCATCACTTGCTCTGGATATTAGAAGTCTAATATTGTACTGTTCTGAACTAAGACACATGTATTTTCTCCTTATTATAAACTCCATAATTCTGATCTGATCACGTTGCACCAGCTTCATCCAGAAAATCTTTCCATGGTGATTTTATTATGGCACAGCTGACTTAGTAAAGGCCTTTGAGTAAGCTTTCCTGGCTTTCCGAAGTTTTACTTTATTAGGCTGATCACACATAAAAAAATAAAAGTATTCCTCAGGAAATCTGTGCATTAAGATATAAATATTTCAAGATAAACATCACTTGGAATGCAGAATATTGTGAATGTTTGTTGAAAATTGCTATAGAGATGTACTGAGACATTATCATGAGACCCCTCACATTTCCACATTTAACAATTTGGATGGTTATAACCTCCTGCCATTTTCTACCACACCATCTTTCTTCATCAATCCTCATATGCCTGCAAATACCTTCTGCTGATTACCACTGTGGATGTATGACCCTTCCAGTATCACTTGGGGAAAGGGTTGGTGCAAGGATTTTTGACACCCTAGGCAAAACCTAATTTTGCCACCTCCTGGCTCCACCCGCTTCGCCCTGCCCATGTATACCCCACCTTTTTAATAAAGCCCCCATCAAATGCAGCCTCACCAGCACCCATCAATGAATGTTTGCTTGCTTCCATTCATTCAGGAGTCGGGACACAGCCACAGTCCTCCGTCGCAACTGTGCCTCTGACACTATGTGCGACTGTCTGCTGATGCTGAGACTTAGTTGCTTTCTGCAGAGAGAAGAGAGTGGGAACACCAGTGGCCGAGCGCCCTAGGTGGCTGTCTAGTTTGCCTAGTGGTAGCACCGGCCCTGATTGGGGCTCTTCCTACCCCATCACCTCACCACCAAATAATTATCCTGGAATCTGTGTCCAGTTCTGCAAACCCTGAAGTCTTGGTTGGTGCTGCACATCTGTGCACAGAGGTTCCACCATGGGCTTCTGTGTCTAGCTACTCTGTATTGTATCTTTAGCAACTCACCCAAGGAAAAAAAAAAAAAAAAACTCTTGACTATAAAAAACCTGTATATTCAAAAAACAAAAACAAAGCCTAGATCCCATTAAAACAAAAAATGATTTTGGACAATCCACCTATAACATCCTCTTTATATACCTGTATATCCACCACATCAGAAGGATGTTCTACCAGTGTTACTATCCAACCATCAAATACACTACCCACCTCTATATCTGTCATTGTTATTACCCTTCCCATTGAGGCAGTGTCTCACCATCAGTCTACCTCCGGTGATACTGCTGATAACCATGAGATGACTCCAAAGTCTTTAGTGAATACCACCCACCTGACCAAAAAAAATAAAAAATTAAAGAGACACAAGAGGAGAGACACAAACTGCCTGAACCGTAAACATATTTAACCTCTCTACCCCACACATTGTCAGCAGAAGATGTTTTACTATTAGACAAAGGTCTCAATTTTGACCCTTCTGGACTTCCAAATTATATATCAACAGTAGGGAAATCTGTCATGTATGTTTTTTTTTAACAACAACACTTGTTTCTGGCCTTTCAACATGAGCAATGTTTTTCGGCATTTCAATATTTTTTTTGTTAATTTTCAGGAACTAATTATGGTGCCCTCTACAATAGAAATCATGTTTTGATAGCATATTGATTGCATGTTATCCATTTTTATTTTTTAAATACATTAAACACTATCCACTTTTTTTCCTTCCTCTGGGAAACTTCAAATATTCAACCCACATTTCTTCACCACTAGCATCTTTTTTTTTTTTTTTTTTTCTTTTTTTTGTCAGTGTAGGTTTATATATCACATTATGATAGTGGCACAATGCTGCCAATTTGGTTCTGGCCTCCATAAAATCAAATCTATAATGAATTTTTTTTGGACGATATTTTAGAATCATACTGTGATATGTTTCTATAATACTTGTCTGACAAAGTGAGATGTTTCATGTCCTTTTCCAATTGGGCATCCATTAAAATTGTGGACAATGCATAAAATGCAGGTGTGTTTTTTTTTTTTTTGGTTAACCGGGGAACAATTGGAGAATCACCATGCATTTCATTGTGCAAGCATGTGTGCTCTATATCTTCAATTTTCCATACATGGACATTTACTACATGATGTAGCAGAGACTCCCAAAGTTCTTTAAAAACATCCTCCTTTCCTTCACAAGCTCTGCTACACCAATAGAAATGGTTTAGTATGGGTCCAATCCACGGCAAAATTGGATGATTATTTTTTTTGAGGAAATTTGCATACATTTTCTCTTTTTTAAATTTTTTCATATAATGCCAAATGTCAAATTGATTAACCTTTTCATATTTTGGCATTCATTTTTTTATGTCTTTATGTCGATCTGTTCCCACAAATTGAATATCTACATTTTTGCCAATTATGTGATCTTTTTGTAAAACCAAATTTCTCCATAGAAACTAACAAAGTAGTTTGTGACACCTGCACTAACTCAGTCCACCATTTATTTTTTATTTTTTGGAAAAGAGATCCATGAAAGTATACGTGGAATATTTAGCCAAAAAACCAGGGCTGTCACATGGACCGTCTCCTACCAGAAATAACGGTTTGCCAGACAATTCGTTTATAACATTGGTATTATTTTCTTTCCAATTGAAGTCAATTGCTGGAAACATATATTGATTTTGAGCTCTATTATATGATGAATGCCCAAAGATCTCAACATTTCTTGAACTTTGGCATAACTGCCTCCACATAAACATATCACACCAGAGAGTAAAATGGTACCCGCTGCATAGTGTTTAATTTTTGTCTGGCTTTCCCACAGCTTACCGCAATGTAAACCAGCAAAGGTGGAATAGACCAAAAACCATTGTGCCAATTATTTGTTTCTCTATTTTGGTAATTTCAGAAATACAGTCTTGGTCTGGACACCACATTTTACAAAGCAATTTATCCAGACTGCTTTAGAAAACAACACCACAAAAAATGTATTTTACCAAATTGAGAGGATAAGGTTGTCTTTCTTCTGGTTGTCTCTCTTCTGCTTGTCTCTCTTCTACACTTAAACTTTTATATCACTTTTTTGTGGTGTATCAAAATCAGATTTGTGAAAGCGTGGGTCCTCGTAATACACTAATTTTTTGTTTTGGTTCCAATTTCTGGACTTTCAATATCTAGCGGAAAAAAGTGACTTATTTGACTTTTGTGTTTGCAAACAAGAGGGCAAGGCAGATGGTGAAGGTGATGGTGGCATCAATGGTTGAGCTTCTAAAGTCAATTGCGTGTTTAGATTTTTAGTATGACTTATTGGTGTTGACACCTGAAGGGGTGTCATTAAACCTTCATCAGAACTGCGATAGGAATGATCCAAAGTTATAGATCTTGCAGTCACTAGTTTTGAATCACTTTCTTTGGAATCAGCCATTGGGAAATTGTAAAGGCCTATTTGTGTGCCAGCATTGTTCATTTTTTCATTGTGTTAGTTGATGACATTGGCATGTACATCTTGTGCTGCTTAACGATGATTTTGCAGTTCCCGCCGTCATGGAATCCAATTTGATCATTTTGTCTAGTCTGTATTTCCATTTATTTCCTGAATATTTCTATTGAGAGATTTCCGTAAAAATTGTTGGCATTGAATCTGGTTTTCGTTTTCTTTGCGTTGCCTGCAAAAAACAAGCACTGTTGAAATGTATTGAAAAAATTTGATACAAATTGCCACAGAAGTCTTCTTTTATTAATGGTATGTATGCCTTGATCATTCCCGGCTCCATGCCAGCATTTTTCAACCAAATTTTAATTTGTTGGCTATCCTTTGGAAAGGTATAGTGATTAATATTGGATGGAATTTTTTTTATTTTTTGAACCACTGTTGTGGCTGCAAAATTGTGCAAAGCAGCTAGGCATTTCTATTGGATAAATAAAAGTAAAATAAGTGCATGCAACATTAAAAAATGTATTGCTATGGTATATCTGATAAACATGAAATTAATAAATAAAAAATAAAATAAAAACAAATATCCGATTTAGTTAAAAAATCTAACTTATAAATGTATTGATTTTTGGAAAATGAAATATTATGTTATGTTAAATTAAAAATATATAAATAAATTACTTATCCCATTAAAAATATATGAAAAGTGATATTACATTTATTTGATAATTAAAAAAATGATAAAATAAAATTAAAATCTATAAATAATATTAAATGCATAATAAAACATTTTCTATTTTTAAAAGAATATATTGAATTATTTACATTTAAACATTAATATAGTTAATGCAACCAGAAATAAAGCAAATAACAAAAATAATGCATTCAATAATTAAAATTTTAGAAATGTGTACAACAAACAACAGCAGGGGTCTTGTTCAACCCCTGGGGATAGTCCAGACTTGTCGTCTAAAAAAATATAAATAAATATTGTTGGAGCAAGATGAAGAAAAATATTTGAACAGCAAACCTAAATATGGAATTAATAATAAAAAACTGTACATGGTCAGTTCTGAAAGATTTCTTCCTTTATAGAATGACTGAATATCCTGCAGTAAATAATGATATATGAAATGCTAAACATTTATAAGGTTACAGACACTGACTATATAGGTGTTTTGTGTAAATTAGAAAACAGCCCTAGAATAGGTAATCTTAGTTAATAAGACAATAAACAAAGAAAGAGACCTAAATCATCCATTCAACTTCCTGAGATGAAAGGAAAGGACACATAATGCAAAGTATGTACACATAACATGTGAAGGTGCCATGTTCGCAATAGTTTAATGACTGGATGAAAGATGTGCTATTTCACGATCAATGTTGTGGAGGAGTAAATTTCTTTAGAGATTCCCCAAGAAAGTTACATACCTGGAAAAAGTTGATCCTATGTGATGTTGTTTCAGACGAGCCATCACTCACCAATTCTTGGTTACCCAATGTCTACCTCGGCACTAATATGTAAGGAAACTTCATCATCAAACATGATTGGTGCCTCTGACATGTTGTCCTTCTGTGGCTCTGGAATGATCTCAGACTGAGATCCAGAAGTGTTTGTGGTCAGAAGGTAAGACAAGGAGCTGAATGATGATGAGATGGAAACACTGCTCTGTGACGTGTTCAGGTGGGAAGCCGATGTTGCCTCAGACTGGACTGAAGAAATCCTTTCAATGGAATCATCATCCTCTTGTATTAAAGTCACCTCTGGAGTTTCTTCTTTCCAGCTTTCACTCAGGTATTTCAAGACTTCAGAAGTTTTACTTCTTTTGGTGCGATCAAGTGCCAAAAGATCAATAAACATTCTTTGTATCCCAGCAAGAACCCTTTTCCCATGCTTCTGGAGGATTAACCTCCTGGAAATCATTTTGCTAGTCAACATGCTGTTTATAAGTTTCATCATCAAATATGGCCACCTGCCATGGAAACTCTCCTGTGAGTAGGCAGTAGATGATGACACCAAACGCCCACACATCAAGGCTTCCATCTACAACCAGTCCATCTGAAATGGTCGGGTTAAACATTTCTGGGGCCATGTAGGATTTGCTTCCACACCTTGCTCTAATCACTGTCCCTGTGACCTTAGTGAGACCAAAGTCTGTGATCTTAACACAATGGCAGTCCTGGTCAAACACCAGATTCTCTGGCTTGAGGTCCATGTGTACAAGTCCTTTCTCCAATATGAATTCTAGAGCACTGGAGATCTGCACAGCACACCTCTTTACTGTGTCTTCTGGAATTCCCACCTAGTAGAACAAGTTCAAAAACATAATAGATGTTAAATACAATAGTGGAGAATATAAAGATAAATAAAGTATTTATTTTAGGCTAGGAATAGATTTTATTGTTGACCCTGTCACCCCTTAATGATAGTGGTCACCAAGACATTTAAAGAAAGTGATGGAAAATTCAAAATATTTGTTTTAACTCCTTTTTGTTTTTGTTTGTTTTTTGTAGGATTAAATAAAGAAATGGTCATACCTAAAACTTAATGTACTTATGTTTGGAAAGATCATGGAGAACAGATCTCCAACAGGCGTCTTTCCAACGGGTGCCAGCTCCTGGGGAAAGACAAAGCAGTCAATGGTGGAGAAGAAGAAGCCAAAATACCCCATAGATATTTTGGTGAGGAAACGGTAAGAATTAAATGCTGAATTCATGGAGAAAAGACCACTGACTGGTTCTGTCATTGCCATTCTTTGACCTGTGAAAAAAAAAAGAAAAAACTTGGATCAAGAGCTAGACTTATTCAATTGGTAATTTCTGTATGTTTTTAACTTGACAATATCCAACTTTTTTTTTATTAGAGATGCTCCTCCCAGATTGTGAATGTATCATGCACATTTAAAGCTAAATTTCAGCCTTACCAGCTCTCACCTGTACAGGAACCTCTCCAGATAGAGCCCATGTCATTTCCTGACTAGAGGACATCCAGCATCATTAGCATGATATCACCCCCAGGCTGACTGTGCCTAGCCCCTTTATTTTATTCATTGGACTCAACATTACATGTGATCAATAGGGATGAGCTTCGAGTTCGAGTCGAAATCATGTTCGACTCAAACATTGCCTGTTCGCCTGTTCAGCGAACAGTGAACAATTTGGGCTGTTTGCGGCAAATTCGAAAAGCCGTAACACCCTATACAAGTCTATGGGAGAATTCTAAAGCGCTAATTTTAAAGGCTAATATGCAAGTTACTGTCCTAAAAAGTGTTTGGGGACCCGAGTCCTGCCCCAGGGGACATGGATCAATGCAAAACAAAGTTTTAAAAATGGCCGTCTTTTCAGGAGCAGTGATTTTAATAATGATTAAAGTGAAACAATAAAAGTATAATATTCCTTTAAATTTCGTACCTGGGGGGTGTCTATAGTATGCCTGTGAAGGGGTGCACGTTTCCCGTGCTTAGAACTGTCCCTGCACAAACTGTAATTTCGCAAGGAAAAAAATTATTTTAAAATCATTGTCGGCTCCCATAATACAGAGAACACTCAATGTGTGATTTCTGTATTAGCCGACAATTCATTCATTGATAAAAAAAGTGTGGGGGTTCCTTTTAAATTCAATTACCAGGCCCTTCAGGTCTGGTATGGATATTAAGGGGAACCCTGCATCAAATAAAAAAAAATTGACGTGGGGGTCCCCCTCAAAATCCATATCAGACCTTTTATCCGAGCACGCAACCTGGCAGGCCGCAGGAAAAGGGGGGGACGAGAGAGCGCCCCCCTCCTGAATCGTACCAGGCCACATGCCCTCAACATTGGGAGGATGCTTTGGGGGTCTGTGACCCCTCAAATCACCATGTCCCCATGTTGATGTGGAGAAGGGCCTCATCCCCACAACCCTGGCCGGTGGTTGTGGGGGTCTACCATTTCAAAGAAAGTGTAAAAATGGTTAAATAAGACAAACACACTTTTGAAAAATTCCTTTATTAAAAATAAAAAAAAGATTCCAGTGGTGGTAATCCACTCTTGCTATCCAGCGACGGATGATCATCTCTCCGGGGTCCAGTGATGGCTGATCTGATCCAGTGACGGGTGATTTTCAGTCCAGCGCTGTCCATACATCAGTCTTCTGTCTCCACTGCGGAGACACAGTGGGGATCCCAGCGCTGACATTTCTTATATTAGGAGGGCGGGGCCACCCGTCACCTGACCCTGCCCCCTCTGGCGCTGATGAGGGAAGCCATGGGCTTCCCCTGTGATGTATGGGTGACCCCGCCCCCCTCTGATGTAACGCATGCGGGATATCATCTGGAAGTGGAGAGGAGCTAGAAACTGTTTACCCTACAATATCGTAAGGGTAGAGGGGGGCCTGGCGGTACCACATCCCAAACTTTATTGTCTGGACTGCCAAATGCAGCCGATCACGGTGTGGCGAAGAGCTGATGCCTTAGATGATCTTTTTGTACGATTTAGTAAACCGACCCAACCCATATTTGAAAGCCGGCTCTTATTTGGAAATGGATCTTCCCACCCTGCCCCCCAATCGCCCCAACGGTGGGTTTCTTTAGAAAAGTGTAGGCGGCAGCCCGATTTAAGCACTGAGGGTCGAGGACCCCCTGGGATTCACCTCTCTGTGGAGCAATCCAAGATGCCCAGAACTTATGAAACTGGAGGATTCCATCCATCCTATGGAAACGCAAGGAAATATGTCATTTTCCACAGATCTATGCAGGGAATGTATTGAAATCTTTTGCACAATTTTGCTCAGAATTTACACTCCCCACTAGATGTTTTTATCAACATCTCCAACTCCGACACGCTTTGCAGTCTCAGGGACAGATAACCTCCCTGACCGCGACTTCACCCCCCGCACCTAACGGGGCTACTTGAAGCAAACGCCAGGAAGGGGCAGATTTCAAAAATGTACTCAGTATTGTTCTCTTACACCCAGGACCATGCCTCGTTGAAATGTAAAGCTAAATGAGTCACAGACATTGGAGAGATTGATGGTGTTCAATGGGACATTGCATTGGAAACAATCCCTATGGTTTCTATCTCAGCCTCCCATAGGTTCTATGCAGAATAAACAGTTGCGATAGCCTATTGGATGACAATGAAACTATATACACGGGGCATGATGGATTCACTCCATGTCCAAAATGTAAAACACAGCAAGGTGATTTCATTCACATGCTGTGGCGATGTCCAAAGCTAAAAAGGTATTGGGCACAGAATATCTCCAGGCTGGTTCAGATACCGGTGCCCTCCATCCCTCTGGTATGTCTATTGGGAGTGATGAAGAGATTTATCAGAGGAAAATGTATATTATGATTACTAGACTGTGATATCTTTCTAAAAAGGTTATAGCTAGACACTGGATGGCACCTACTGTACCTATAGGGAAACTATGGGTTGTATATTTAAACTCACTCCTAACTAGGGAACAACTGGCCTATCGTCCTAGGAATGCCATGACCAAATTTTAAACCATCTGGCAGCCATGGCTCTCACCCCCCCCCCCCCCCCCACAGCTAGTAATGGATAGACTATTGTGACTCTTAAAATGCAAAAAGTAATTTAAGAAATGGAGAGGAGAGGTTGGGGGAGAAGGGAGGAGAAAACAGTTAAACATTTCAGTTTTGTTATGTTAAATACTTGGTTTAGCAAAACCTGTTGGCAAAAAGAAAGAAAAATGAAAGACCGTGTCCTGATTTGCAGGTTGTTCAGCTGAGTGCTAAAAGTTTCTTTTAACGTTTATGTAATGGTGCATTGAAATATATGTGGTCACATTTGAAGATATGTATAGTGTGCTTTTGACAGATTGTTACTGTATTTGGCCCTGTCAATGTTTGCTATATATCTGATTTTTTGCTGCGCCAACAAATAATAAAAAAAAGTTTTGATTAAAAATAAAGAATGCTTTCGATGGGACCCTCATCATTTTCTGGGGTTTCTTCTTTCCAGATTTCACCCATGTATTTTAGGACTTCCACACTCTGGCTTCTTTTAGTAGAGTCAATGGCCAACAGATCAATAAACATGCTTCGTATCCCAGTGGGAACATCTCTCCATGCTTCAGGAGGATTATCCACCTCAAAATTCTTCTGCCAGACAACAAAACTTTGAAATCCTTCATCGTCAGGGAGGGTGTCCTGCCATGGAAAAGCCCCCGTGAGCAGAACGTAGATGGCGACACCAAACGCCCACACATCAAGGCTGCCATCTACGGCCAGTCCATCTGGAGGGGCAATTTCATACATCTCTGGAGCTCTGTAGGGTTTGCTGCCACACTTGGATCTAATCGTTGTCCCTGTGACCTTAGCCAGGCCAAAGTCTGTGAGCTTAATGGAATGGCACCTCTGATCAAACACTAAAACATTGTCTGGCTTCACATCCAGGTGTACTAGTCCTTTCTCCACCATGAATTCCAGAGCATTGGAGATCTGAACCGCACATCTTTTTACCGCATCTTCTGGAATTCCCACCTAAAAAGAGAAAATAAACTAAAATAACTAAGACGTCTGTTAACAAAAAACTATTTTAGATGTTAAATACAATAGAGAGAATATACAAAGAATTTCAGAATATGTTTTCCGAAACAGTTAAATAAAAGCATGGTTATACATATACCTTAAGTTTTAGATTAGAGATGGATTATATTGTTATATGTACAGTATGTATATACCTTTCCCATATCAACGTTCATCAACTGTCCCAGGGACCACCAATCATTTAGACAAAGTGATGGAGTTGTCATAACAAAAAGGTAAGTGTAAATTCTCCAACATGTACTAATGTCAACCAAGAGAGATTCCTCTCACTTCCTGTTGGAATCTCTGGCACAGGAATTGAAGGAAAATTTCCCCAAAAGGACTGGAAGGAGGTTTAACTGTTAACTCCTCATACTTTATGGCTAAATATGTTTTGTATAGAGTTACTTATATCTTAACATACTTACACATGGTACAATCAGAGAGAACAGATCACCAAGAGGTGCCAGTTCCTGGGTAAAGACGAAGCAGTTGATGGTGGTGAAGATGATCTCACAGCACCCGATGATGTTGGGATGAGAAGAAAGTAGGGATGAAACGCTGAACTCCTGTAGGAAAGACTTCCGACTGGTTCTACTTCTGTCCATGACTTTCAAAGCCATTCTTCGACCTGTGAAAAAAAAAAAAGTTAGATTAAGAATAAAGAGAATTTTAGCTGGCAATGTTTTATGTTCATTTGAAAATCTCAAACATTGTAATAAGATCAGCTGCATTTAAAGCTAAACATCAGCTTTACCAGCAGACAGCTGTAGAGGAACCTCTGCTCTACTGAAATTGCAATTCTCTCAATGTGCTTTAGAAGCTTCAGCAAGCCAGACAAATCCAACCTCATTTCCTGGCTGGAAGACATTTAGCATCATAGCCTCCCCAGCCTGACTGCTCCTAACTCATTCCTTTCATTCATTGGATTTCTGTTTGCTTTAGTCCCGGTTCACACTGATGTGACATTCGCTCTGACTTTGGGTAACTTGTCGCATCGGACCCCATTATGTGTAATGGAACTCTAATTGATGCAACTTGAGTTTCTCCGTCTTAGAAAAAGTTCCTGCACTACTTTTGGTCCAACTTTGGTTTGACTTGCATTGACTTCTGGTAAAGAAGACACATGCACGTCATGCTAAAGTCACGCTGGGGTCTTACTTGGAAGTTGTGGGCAGTGTGAACCCGGATAAATCATTAGAATCAGCACCACATGTGATCTTGGATGGTCTGCATACAAATACAGCCTGTCTAGGTATTCACGTTCCTCCAGACAGATATAAACCCATCAAGACATTTTGATATTTGTATAACTGATCCCAGGAGTCAGCCCCATGCTTAGTTCCCTAAATAATTTTACCAAAACGTGAATTCATATTTTAAGCTTTCTTAAATAAATATTTGTAGAAGGTGTTGAAATTGTGATTATATTAATTCACTGACCGGTTTTCCTGTCATTCACCAGGAATACTTTTCCAAAGCTTCCTTTTCCAAGTTCCTTCACAATGATGAAGTGCTCCCGTACATCTACCTGATGTAGTCTTTGTGAATGGAAGGAGATCATTCTGTCCAAAACACGTTTCACATCATGGGCACCGGAGGCCATTGTGTCCTGGAGAGCAAAAAGAGAGAACCTGTTACATAATTCAAAAATGTGTTTTCTGTTTAAGAAAAACTTCAGACATTTGTCAAATATAATTCATGTCACCTGTAGTTATATGACTATAAATATGAAATTCTCAATAGACCTTCACATCGATATGAACAAGAAAAGGGGGAAAAGGTTTGGACACTAAAGTGAGAGCTCAAACTCAATTAAAATACTTGGAGTTCAGCTTGATGGCTTTAGATATTTTTTTTTTTTTTTTATATATAGATCAAGGATCTAAATATCAAGCAAGGTTACAACTTTATCAAGTTCAGAAACAAATGTAAAAGCCAAGACATATAGCAATACATAAATAAGTGGCAGGATATACAGTATCCAATAGTTACCAGACCAGTTGTGTGTTGGGGCCCTCATAGTAACTGATGGTAAAAATACTAATTTAATTCCCAATTATCCCCGGGCAAAGGGATGCAATATACATTGGCCGGCATTGATGGAAATGTGTATCTGCTGCCAGAAACATCTTGGTGACTCTCATATTTCTGGCAGACGCTGCCATGAAAAGACAAAACATACCATAAGGATGGCCTACAAGAGATGCTCGGCATAGCTGGTTGGCAACAAGAACGCAGAGTTTCCAGTTTCCTTATATAAAGTCAGGAGGAGGAACACAGAGTTCAGCCAGGTAAGAAAGTGTAATTGTAATCAAAACTATAATGTAAAATATGGAAAATGGTGGTTTCACCTTTTGGTGTCTGTTTTATGAAGCAGTAAACGGTGGTGATCCAGAGGATCGCAACTGATCACAGTCCATAAACTGTTTATGAAATAGCCATAATCGGTGGAAAAAATGTGTTTGAACATGTTCTCCCTCTGATGATCTCCACACACTGAGAATCCTCATTGACTGACACTGAAACGGCCAGTTTATGAAGCTGTGATCTGAGCACTTCACTGGCGATCTGTGTCAGAAGTCACACTCCCCGATTCACTAACTCAGAGGTGGAGAATAGGGGAGTGAAGACAGAATCCCGGGGGGGTCTGAGGAGGAAAGAGATTATTAACTTCTACCTCGATCAGACCTGCAAAGACAGTAACCATGCCCCCCCCCCCCCCGTCATATATAAATGTATATAAATAAAATATTATGTAGAGGGACTCTTTATTTTATTAGAATTAACCATGCCATCTGTCCATGTACTGAGCAGCGATCATTTATCACTGCTCAATAAACTGACATCTTGGTGTTTCAGTGAATTTCTGGTGCTGTTTTTTCACTGCTTCTTAAACGGACACCTTTCTGCTCAATGGAAGACCGCAGTGGCCATACTAAAGGCCATAACAAGATATTACTGATACTTCCTTAAAGGAGTTGTAAGCCTTCCGTTTTTTTCACCTTTAACGCATGCTATGCATTAAGGTGAAAAAACATCTGATGGTTACAGGCCCCCCAGCCCCCCGGTTTACTTACCTGAGCCCTCAAAAGTCCTGCGTCAAGAATGTGCTGGCTTCTCAGCTCTTCTCCGCCCGGTCTTCTCAGCTCTTCATTGGACAGATTGATAGCTGTACAGCCATTTCCTCACGCTATTGTCAATTAAATCCAAATGACCCGGGGCTCGGGATCAAGACATACACTCTGTGTCTATGGATGCAAAGTGTATGAAACCGGAGTTCGCCCACAAGGTACCTTCCTGGGGAGAGAGCTTCCCAAGGGGATTATCTATTGCGGGGAGGAGTGTGGGACCCCAGAACAGCAGGATCGGGGCCATGCTGTGCAAAACGAAGTGCACAGTGGAGGTAAGTATGATATGTTTGTTACATCAGTAGATGTACACAGGTTCATTTACAGTCACTTCTAGGCAGTTGAGCTGAGAGGTCTTTTTTTGGAAAGAAGACAAATTAGTTCAAACGCTGAGTTTAGAGGCATTCCAAGAGCCAAAGCTGCAGGCATTTGTTAATTTCTGGCTAGTTTGAATTTTTTTTTTAAATATATATATATATATATATATATATATATATATATATATATATATATATATATATATATATATATATATATATATATTATTATTATTATTATTATTATTATTATTATTATTATTATTATTATTATTATTATTATTATTATTATTATTATTATTATTATTATTATTATTATTATTATTTTTTTTTTTTTCAAACGCTTCTAAACGCAATCATGGGAAAACACGGCATGTTAACACAGCAAAACGGACAGTTTAAACATGGGTTACTATCTGTCAAGTTAAATTGTTCAGAAGAGGTTATAAAAAACATTCTGTGTACATTAAACCTTAATCATTTTCAAGGCATTGTTGTTTTTTTGTACAGATTGGAGGAATCTTAGATGAATTATACATTACTTGGCCACCAAAACACGTTACCCTTCATATTACATCACATAAATTACAGTCTCATTTTTTTCTAATAACTTTTTTCATCAGGGTGATCATGACAAGCCTCCGATGTCTATCCTGTCTTCTGTATACATTGTATTACATCTTATCCTGTCCTGAACCTCAACCCATTGCCCATTTTCTCAGTTATTCATATATAGGCTTTTTAGATATTTATTACATACCTCATACATCTTTGGAGATTTACTATCAACATGTTCATGAAAATATAAAGTTCCATTGATTGGATTGGATGAAAGTGACCTTACCTTTTAATGTGGTGGGGATTAAGCTGTGATGAAGTTGTAATTTCTTTTTCTGTATATTTTCTGTATATTCTGTCACCAAATCTCCAGCTAGGCTGTAAAAGTTGAGTATACTGAAATCTCTGTAAGTAGAGTCACTGATCAGAGGAGGGACAGTCCCACTTTATACAAGGGAGATGGGCGGGGAAGGCAGAGCATGAAGGATTTCCATTGGCTGACTTCTTATGTAAATGATGTGTAAATAACCCCACATTGTTCTTGCCAATCTGCATATAAACAGGTTTTCTAGAGAACAAGTGATGAGATTAAACATGCTGAAACCCAAATACTTTAATTTTAAAACTTTGTACAACTTAAAAAAAAAAAAGTTTCTAATGTGGAGACATGTTTAGTTTATATATCTATGTATGTTTATGTGTGTGTATATGTATATATGTGTATGTGTGTGTGTGTGTGTGTGTGTGTGTATGTATATATATATATATATGTATGTATGTATATGCAATTCTAGTTTGAATAACTAATACATGATGGAGTACTAACCAGATATTTATTCAGGAAAAAAAAATGTAACGGCTGTAATTAGGTCTTATTTCTAATAATAATATGCACCAATGGGTTTAGTTAAAAGGGTACTTTTTTGAAAAAGAAGAACATATCTTCATGAAGATTAAAAGGACTTGTCAGGATTGGACTATTGGAGCTGCCATGTCTGGACTTATTTCTAGAGATTTCATCAAAAATAATAATACTGATCATGTCTTCACTATCATACTGACATGATGTTTGGGGTGAATGACAAATGAAGTATTGAGACAAGGATGCCAAATTGGTAGATCATGCCTTCAAAAACAATTAACTTTTAAAAATGTTGCTGCTTCTGAATACTAAAAAAAAAAAAAAAAAAAAATCATCATACATGGAAAACCACTACAGAATGGCCTTATTGGCAAAGACTCTTAATATCTTTAACTGCTGGAAACTTAATTCCCAGGAGAAGAGAACTAGTCTAGATCAGCTTTTCACATCCAGGGTTCCATGTATCTATAAGGTTCCTCCAGAGGTTGCTAGGGGTTCCTTAACCAAAAAAGTATGTATTTTTTTCACAAATAATTTTTTATTGGATAAAAATAAATTGTGTTTACAATTCGGTATATTTAGCATAACAATATGGGGTATTAACGTTGATGGAGAAAGGTAACAAAATAATCCAAGCTGTTAGCGACTCATAGGTTATCACTTAAGTACTGAAAAATGACAAAATTCCATCATTACATTAACAGATTTTTAAATCTTGTCTAACTAAAAACTAGGAGAGGCCAAGGCCAACCAACATAACTTAAATAGGATTCAATCCACTGAGACAAATATCAAACAAGTCTAACGATGATAATGGTGTTGGCACATTCGTTTTCTGCTACGTAGTTTTAGTTCCTAGTCGATTATTGTTGATTATCGGGTATGGTCATGTATGTAAATTTGGGAAAAAGAAAACTGCGCTAAAGAAATCTCTCAAAAGTCAGTCTAAATATCTAAAGGCTGCGATTGATACGATGTGATACACATCTATAAAGCATATAAATCAGGAATTTCAACCACGCTCGCAATTTACAAAAATCTAAAATTTTATATATATATATATATATATATATATATATATATATATATATATATATATATATATATAAAACCTATAACAAAATAATATGTTCTATAACTAGTCAGAAATTCTAATGCAAAAACCCAACTAAGTGATTAATAAAAATATACTCTATAACTCATATAATAATCAAGTGTACAAAAATATATATAAAAAGTGCTCAAAAATTATATATAAACAACCGTTCCTCATAAAGATGTAATCATGAGCATACAGTGATAAAGTGCACAGAAATTTTTTGTGAACAATCAGAGATATTATGAATAGAGTGTTCAAAAATTATATATAAGAAAACCAGTTCTTCATCAAGATGTAATTGTGGGCATAACAGTCCAATGATCATAAGTGTTTCTTCTCAAGAAATCCTATGCGGGTGCAAAAGAGAAAATTTCCTTCACCAACACCGTGCTGATAAATGGTAGAAATGCGCGCTTACCAAATCCCAGAATCAGAAAGGCATTTGGATATCAGAAATCTTAGGGGTCATAACACAGGAACATCAACTCGTTTTCACGTGGTTGGACCATTCATAAAAGGCAAGCAAAGACTCCCATAGCGTAAAACCATAAACCAAAATCTTTTATTCCATAATAAAAAACATACTCACAAACACAAAGGTCAAATCAGCGTTAAGAAAAGCCAGCCGGCAAAGCAAACGCCCAAATGTCACGTGATTTGTGTCAAGCACGTCAAGACCACCCAAACGTGGTCATGTATGTACATAGAAGAAGAAATCAAGAGGAAAAAGTACAACTGAGTTTTGTGTTATCTGCTAAAAACGCCCCTTTTGGTTTTGCTAAAAATATTCAACAATGAATATCTACAGAATACAGAGAGAACTTTCACACCCAGCACATAACTTATCACCTCAATGGCGAATTGATATGGTAAAGAGGAGGTAGAATCCCTGGCTGGGGTGTGGCTGCCAATACTGTTCCCATCACAATGACCATGTTTATGGAAGCCAACCTCCATTGTTGGGTCTGGCGGGGTCCAACTGTGATCCTCAGGGAATACTAAATTTACATCAACTCAGGATAGGAAGGGTCCTCCAAAGTCCATATTTGTGCATCTCATTATATAGTCCATCACTTCCTCTGGCTATAAGAAGTCTATAATAATAAGGCAATTGAGTCTTAATTCAGAACAGTACAATATTAAAGTGCCTAATTCTGATATGATCATGTTGTTCCAACTTCATGCACATTGTTCCATGGTGATTTGATTATAGTACAGCAAATTCAGTGAAGACCTGAGTAAGCTTTCCTGGCTTATACTTTTATAAGGGTGGTCACAGAATTCCTGAGGAGTTCTTTAAAGACATACTGTAAGAATTTCAAGATAAGCATCACTTTGAATGCAGAATATTGTGAATGATTGATAAGGATTTGTATAGAGATTAAAGGGAACTAAATACAAGGGCCCCCAGGGCTCTTTCCATAATGGGAAAGTATGTACATCATATTAGCACATTATGGCAGACCTCATCTCATGCAACCCCCATGTTCTACCTAGTTGATCCATTGGCACCTCCTCCTGTTTTTCTGGGTCCAGAGGCTTTAGCTTTCTCTATTGGCTGACCAGGTGTGATATAATTATGTCCCAGCACTTAGCCATGTCATGTAGAGAGTTTGCATGTCAAACTGCTTTGTGTGACAGTCAATGTACAATTAGGAAAAACATAAAAATAGTAGGCAAAAAAAGAACTTCCACTGTATGGAGTCTCTTCTGCCATAACAACCTTTTTTTGTTACATTTTAATCTTACAAAAATGATCGGATGTACAAGAAACAAGACACAATTGCTCTTTATATATAGATAATCAGATTGCATCTTTGTTGATTTTGCTTTAGCTCACCTCAACCCAACTGGGATTGGATTAATTACTAAAATTACTTTTTGGTTTTCAAACTTTTAACAATGACTCTCTATATTCTGCAACTAGATAGAGAAATGTTACACTCAGGACAGAACTGATTATCTGATGGTGATGGGATTGTGAATTGATATGGTAAATAGGAGGTAGAATACCTGGCTGAGGTGTGGCTTCTCCTACTGTTTCCATCACAATGACCATGTCTATGGAAGCCAACCTCCATTGTTGGGACTAGTAGGGTCCATCTGTGACCCTCAGGAAATGCCAAATTTACTTGATAATCTCAGGATAGGAAGGGACCTCTATAGTCTATATTTTCAGATCTCATTATATGGTCCAACACTTGCTCTGGATATAAGAAGTCTAATATTGTATTGTTCTGAATTAAGACACATGCATTTTCTTCTTATTATGAAGTCAATAATTCTGATTTGATCACGTTGCACCAGCTTCATCCAGAACATCTTTCCATGGTGATTTATTATGGCACATCTGACTCAATAAAAGCCTTTGAGTAAGCTTTCCTGGTTTTCCAAAGTTATACTTATTAGGCTGATCACACATAAAAAATAAAAGTATTCCTCAGGAAATATGTGCATTAAGATATAAAAGGTTCAAGATTAGCATCAGTTGGAATGCAGAGTATTGTGTATGTTTGTCGTTGTAGATGTACTGAGACATTACCATGAGACCCCTCACATTTCCACATTTAACAATTTGGATGGTTATAACTTTCTGCCATTTTCTACCACACCATCTTTCTTCATCAATCCTCATTTTCCTGCAAATACCTTCTGCCGATTACCACTGTGGGTGTATGACCCTTCCAGTCTCCATTGGGCATCTTCTTACCCCCCAAATAATTATCCTGGAATCTGTGTCCAGTTCTGAAAACCCTGAAGTCTTGCTTGGTGCTGCACATCTGTGCACAGAGGTTCCACCAAAAACTCAAATTTTTTACATTCAACCCACATTTCTTCACCATTAGCATCTTTGTTTTGTCAGAGCAGGTTTATATATCACATTATAATTGTGGCACATTGCTGCCAATTTGGATCTGGCCTCCATAGAATCAAATCTATAATAAATGATTTTTGGACGATATTTTAGAATCATACTATGATATGTTTTTATAACACCGGACTGACAAAATAAAGTGAGATTTTTCATGTCCTTTTCCAATTGGGCATCTGATACAATTGTGGACAATGCATGAAATGCAGGTGTGTTTTTTTTGGTTAACCGGGGAACAGTCGGAGAATCACCATGTATTTCATTGCGCAAGCATGTATGCTCTATCTCCAATTTTCCATACATGGACATTTACTACATGATGTAGCAGAGACTGCCAAAGTTCTTTAAAAACATCCTTCTTTCCTTCACAAGTTCTGCTACACCAATAGAAATGGTTTAGTATGGGTCCAATCCACGGCAAAATCGGATGATTATTTTATTTATTTTTTGGGGGGAAATTTGCATACATTTTCTTTTTAAATTTTTCACATAATGCCAAATGTCAAATTGATTATTTTTTTCATATTTTGGTGCTGTTAATTTTTGAATGTCTGTATCTTGATCTGTTCCCACAAATTGAATATCTACATTTTTGCCAATGATGTGATCTAGACTTTTTATGAAACACAATTTCTCCATAGCAACTAACAAAGTTGTTGGTGACACCTGCACTAACTCAAAGTCCACCATTTTTTTTTTGGAAAACAGATCCATGAAAGTATAGGTGGAGTACTTAGCCAAAAAAACAGGGCTGTCGCATTGACCGTCCCCTACCATAAATAACGGTTTGCCAGACAATTATTTTATAACATTGGTATTATTTTCTTTTAAATTGAAGTCAATTACTGGAAAAATATATTGATTTTGAGCTCTATTATATGATGAATGCCCAAAGATCTCAATCCCGCAATGATCGGATATTTCTTGTACTTTAGCATAACTGCCCTCCACATACACATATTGCACCGGAGAGTAAAATATTACCCGTTGTGTAAGGTTTAATTTTTGGCTGGCTAACCCACAACTTACAGCGATGGAAACCAGCAAAGGTGGAATAGACTGAAAAAAGTGTGCCAATTATTTGTTTCTCTATTTTGGTAATTTAAGAAATTGTTGCTCTGGACATCACATATAAAGCAATTTATCCAGGCTACCTTAAAAACAATACATTTTGTTTTTTACCAAATCGAGAGGATAAGGCAGTGTTTCTTCCCGCTGTCTTTCTTCTACACTTTCACATAAACTAATATCACTTTTTTGTGGTGTATCGGAATCGGATTCCCGAAAACTTGGGTCCCCATAATACGCTAATTCTCAGTTCGGTTTCAATTTCTGGACTTTCAATATCTAGCTGAAAAAGTGATTTGTTTGACTTTTGTGTTTTGCAAACAAGTGGGCAGGACAGATGGTGAAGGTGATGGTGTCATTAATGGTTGAGCTTCTGATGTCGATTGTGTGTTTAGATTATTAGTATGACTTATTGGTGTTGACACCTGAAGGGGTGTCATTAAACCTTCATCAGAACTGCGATAGGAATGATCCAAAGTTCTAGATCTTGCAGTCACTCGTTTTGAATAACTTTCTTTGGATTCACCCATGGCTAAATCGGAAAGGCCTGTTTGTGTGCCAGCATCGTACATTTGTACATTGTGTTAGTTGATGACATTGGCATGTACATCTTGTGCTGCTTAACAATGATTTTGCAGTTCCCGCCGTCATGGAATCCAATTTGATCATTTTGTCTAGTCTGTATTTCCATTTATTTCCTGAATATTTCTATTGAGAGATTTCCGTAAAAATTGTTGGCATTGAATCTGGTTTTAGTTTTCTTTGCGTTGCCTGCAAAAAACAAGCACTGTTGAAGTGTATTGAAAAAATATGATACAAATTGCCACAGAAGTCTTCTTTTATTAATGGTATGTATGCTTTGATCATTCCCGGCTCCATTCCAGGCTCCATGCCAGCATTTTTCAACCAAATTTTAATTTGTTGGCTATCCTTTGGAAAGGTATAGTAATTTATATTGGATGGATTTTTATTTATTTTTTTGGAACCACTGTTGTGGCTGCAAAATTGTGCAAAGCAGCTAGGCATTTCTATTGGATAAATAAAAATAAAATAAGTGCATGCAACATAAAACAATTTATTGCTATGGTATATCTGATAAACATGAAATTAATAAAAAATAAAATAAAAACTAATATCCGATTTAGTTAAAAAATCTAACTTATAAATGTATTGATTTTTGGAAAATGAAATATTATGTTATGTTAAATTAAAAATGATATATAAATGACTTATCCCATTAAAAATATATGAAAAGTGATATTAAATTTATTTTATACTAATTAAAAAAAATGATAAAATAAAATTAAAATCTATAAATAATATTAAATGCATAATAAAAAAATATTTTTCTATTTTTAAAAGAATATATATAATTATTTACATTTAAACATTAATATAGTTAATGAAACCAGAAATAAAACAAATAACAAAAATAATGCATTCAATAATTTAAATTTTAGAAATGTGTACAACAAACACTGGCAGGGGTCATGTTCAACCCCTGGGGATAGTCCAGACTTGTCATTTAAAAAAATATAAATAAATATTGTTGGAGCAAGATGAAGAAAAATATTTGAACAGCAAATCTAAATATGGTATTAATAATAAAAAACTGTACATGGTCAGTTCTGAAAGATTTTCCTTATAGAATGACTGAATATCCTGCAGTAAATAATGATATATGAAATGCTAAACATGTATAAGGTTACAGACACTGACTATATAGGTGTTTTGTGTAAATTAGAAAACAGCCCTAGAATAGCTAATCTTAGTTAACAAGACAATAAACAAAGAAAGAGACCTAAATCATCCAAATCATCCATTCAACTTTCTGAGATGAAAGGGAAGGATAAATAACGCAAAGTATGTGTGCATAAAATGTGATGGTGCCATGTTCTCAAAAGTTTAATGCCTGGATGAAAGATCCACTATCAATAATGTTGTGGCAGAGTACATTATTTTTTTTTTTTTTTTTAGAGCTTCCCCAAGAAAGTCACATACCTGAGAAAGTGGATCCTATGTGATGTTGTTTCAGACACACAATCACTCACCAATTCTTGGTTACCCAATGTCTACCTCGGCACTAATATGTAAGGAAAATGCATCATCAAACATGATTGGTGCCTCTGACGTGTTGTCCTTCTGTGGCTCTGGAATGATCTCAGACTGAGATCCAGAAGTGTTTGTGGTCAAAAGGTAAGACAAGGAGCTGATTGATGATGAGATGGAGACACTGCTCTGTGACGTGTTCAGTTGGGAAGACAATGTTGCCTCGCACTGGACTGAAGAAAAACTTTCAATGGAATCATCATCCTCTTGTGTTAAAGTCAACTCTGGAGTTTCTTCTTTCCAGCTTTCACTCAGGTATTTCAGGACTTACGAAGTTTTACTTCTTTTGGTGCGATCAATTGCCAAAAGATCAATAAACATTCTTTGTATCCCAGCAGGAACCTTTTTACATGCTTCTGGAGGATTAACCTCCTGGAAATCATTTTGCCAGTCAACATGCTGTTTATATGTGTCATCATCAAACATGGCCACCTGCCATGGAAACTCTCCTGTGAGTAGGCAGTAGATGACGACACCAAACGCCCACACATCAAGGCTTCCATCTACAACCGGTCCATATGAAATGGTCAGGTTAAACATCTCTGGGGCCATGTAGGATTTGCTTCCACACTTTGCTCTAATCACTGTCCCTGTGATCTTAACACAATGGCAGTCCTGGTCAAACACCAGATAATTTTCTGGCTTGAGGTCCATGTGTACAAGTCCTTTCTCCGATATGAATTCCAGAGCACTGGAGATCTGCACAGCACACACCTTTTACTGTGTCTTCTGAAATTCCCACCTAGTAGAACAAGTTCAAAAACGTAATAGATGTTAAATACAATAGGGGATAATATAAGGATAACTAAAGATTCAGTTAAAGCATATATGTATGGCCATAAAGTATTGTTTTTATTTATTTTAGGCTAGGAATAGATTTTATTGTTGACTGTGTCACCCCTTAATGACAGTGGTCACCAAGACATTTAAAGAAAGTGATGTAAAATTCAAAGTATTTGTTTTAACTCCTTTTTTTTGTAGGATTAACCAAAGAAATGGTCATACCTCAAACTTAATGTACTTATGTTTGGAAAGATCATGGAGAACAGATCTCCAACAGGCATCTTTCTAACAGGTGCCAGTTCCTGGGGAAAGACAAAGTAGTCAATGGTGGAGAAGAAGCCAAAATATCTCAAAGATATTTTGGTGAGGAAAAAGTAAGACCTAAATGCTGAATTCATGGAGAAAAAAACACTCACTGGTTCTGTCCTTATCTATGACTTTCATTGCCATTCTTCGACCTGTGAAAAAAAGAAATAACTTGGATCAAGAGCTAGACTTGTTCAATTGGTAATTTCAGTATTTTTTTAACTTGACAATATCCAACTTTTTTTTATAAGAGATGCTCCTCCCAGATTGTGAATGTATCGTGCACATTTAAAGCTAAACGTCAGCCTTACCAGCACTCGCCTGTACAGAAACCTCTCCAGATAGAGTCCATGTAATTTCCTAACTAGAGGTCATCCAGCTTCATTAGCATGGTATCACCCCCAGGCTGACTGTTCCTAGCCCCTTCCTTTTATTCATTGGACTCGAGATTACATGTGATCAATATCTCATTTTGATATTTGCATAACTCCTAAGAAACAGCCCAATGCTTGGGTCTCTAAATCATTTTCCGACATGAATATTTGAAACAACATTTTCTATTTATAGAAACTTAATAAATGTATGTATTGGACCATATTTGCTTAATGCATTTACCTGCTATTCTTTATTATGATTGTTGCACAGTGATTCTACTTTACTGCTCCTTTTATTTTTGAGTAAGTCTACAACTAGCGACCTCTTGGAAAAAGCCTTCATCTTGCAGATCAAATTTACATCCTTATACATATTCATAGAGAATATGGAAATGGTGGCTAGATTAATTCACGCACCTGTTTGCTTGTCCTTCACCAAGAATACATTTCCATATCCACCTTTTCCAACCTTCTCCTCAATGAGGAAGTACTCTTCAAAGTCTATCTGCTGTAGTCCTTGTGCATAGAAGGAGACCATTTTATCCAGAAGACCTTCCACATTATGGTCAACAGAGGCCATAGTGTCCTGGAGAGCAACCCATTAAAACGTGTTATGTTAATAAGAAAAAAGAACCTTTGAAAAGAAACTTTAGTAATGTGTCAAATATGAATACTGTTATACAACTATAAAAACAAAATGCCTAATAGACCTTCTCCCATATCTACATATATAAGATTTGAGATTACATGTTGGACACTAAATATAGAGATTGAACACAACATAAAGGTATTTAGTACAGCTAAAGGACCTTAAGCAAGTACCAAAAACCAAAAGGAAAAACCAAGACCTATATTACATAAATAGCATGATATGTTATATCCAATAGCTTCCAGTTCTATTGTTTGTGTGTGTTGGGGGGGGGGGCTCTCAAGAACTGGGTCAAATGACTAATTTTATCTTTGTTACGTTCCTTTCCTGAAGGACACCTCAACCTGTGGTGTATCTGCTGCCAGAAGCAGCTTGGTGACCTTCATATTTCTGGCAGATACTGCGGACACCTCTAGCTACCTAAAATTAAATTTGAGACCCTTGTTAGATCAACAGAGGGAAAAATACCTTAGCTGGTGCAAGCTCCCCCTGTCGGTGGTAGGGAGAGTAAAAATGATCTGGGCCCCACAATTGTTGTATATCTCTCAGAACTCCCGTATGTGGATCTCCTAATTAAATGGTTCAAAAGAGTGGATTCACAGATGCGGGATCTCATCTGGAAGTGGAGAGGAGCTAGAATCAGTTTACCCTACAATATAGTAAGGGTAGAGGGGGCCTGGCGGTACCACATCCCAAACTTTATTGCCTGGATTCCCAAATGCAGCCAATCACGGTGTGGGGAAGAGCTGATGCCTTAGATGATCTTATTATACGATTAGTAACCCGACCCAACCCAGATTTGAAAGCCGGCTCTTATTTTTGGAAACGCATCTTCGCATCTTGCCCCCCCGATCGCCCCAAAGGTGGGTTTCCTTAGAAAAGTGTGGGCGGCGGCCCGAGAAGCACTGAGGGTTATGGTTCCCTGGGATTCACCCCTCTGTGGAGCAATCCATCATACCCAGAACTTATGAAACTGTAGGGATCCGCCCTATGGAAATGCAAGGCAATATGTTATTTTCCACAGATCTATGCAGGAAATGTATTGAAATATTTTGCACAATTTTTCTCAGATTTTACACTCCCCACTAGAAGTTTTTATCAATATCTCCAACTCCGACACTCTATGCAGGCTCAGGGACAGATAACCTCCCTGACCGTGACTTCACCCCCCTGCACCTAACGGGGCTACTTCAAGCAAATGCCAGGAAGGGGCAGATTTCAAAAATGTACTCCGTACTGTTGTCTTCCACCCAGGACCATGTCTTGTTGAAATGTAGAGCTAAATGGGTCACGGACATTGGAGAGATTGATGGTGATAAACGGGACATGGCATTGGAATCGATCCCTATGGTTTCTATCTCAGCTTCCCATATGCTATTGCACCTGTTTAGTCTACATAGAACCTATTGGACGACAATGAAACTATATACACAGGGCCTGAGGGATTCACCCCATGTCCAAAATGTAAAACACAGCAAGGTGATTTCATTCACATGCTGTGGCAATGTCCAAAGCTCAACAGGTATTGGGCACAGAATATCTCCCAGCTGGTTCAGTTATCGGTGCCCTCCGCCCCTCTGGTATGTCTATTGGGAGCAATTGATGAAGAGATTTATCAGAGGAAAATGTACATTATGATTACTAGACTAGAATACCTCGCTAGAAGGCTTATAGCTAGACACTGGATGGCACCTACTGTACCTACAGGGAAACTATGGATTGTATATGTAAACTCACTCCTGATTAGGGAACAACTGGCCTATCGTCATAGGAATACCATGACCAAATTTTAAACTATCTGGCAGCCATGGCTGTGTGATGGCTCTCACCCCTCGTAGCTAATAATGGATATACTATTATGACTGTAAATATGTGAAAAGTAAATGGAGAGGAGAAGGGAGGAGAAAACAGTTAAACATTTCAGTTTTGTTCTGTTAAATACTTGGTTTAGCAAAATCCATTATCAAAAAGAAATAAAAGACTGTGTCCTGATTTGCAGGTTGTCCAACTGAGTGTTAAAAGTTTGCTTTAACGTTTATGTAATGGTGCATTGCAACATATATGGTCACATTTGAAGATATGTATAGTATGTTTTTGACAGATTGTTACTGTATTTGGCCCTATAAATGTTTGCTATATACCCGTATGATTGGAAAAAATAAACTGCGCTTAGGTGAAGCAAAAAACAAACAAAAACTACTAACAATCTATAAGGAAGGCGGCAGCAATAAATGTGATACAAACACCTAACGGCAATAAGAAAATACAAAAAGCTGCGCCAACGTTGGCGCAGCTTTTTGTATTTTCTTATACCCGTATGATTATTTGCTGCACCAACAAATAAAAAAAAGTTTTGATTAAAAATAAAGACTGCTTTCGATGGGACTCTCATCCTTTTCTGGGGTTTCTTCTTTCCAGATTTCATCCATGTATTTTAGAACTTCCGCACTCTGGCTTCTTTTAGTAGAGTCAATGCCCAACAGATCAATAAACATCCTTCGTATCCCAGTGGGAACTTCTCTCCATGCTTCAGGAGGATTATCCACTTCAAAATTCTTCTGCCAGACAACAAAACTTTTAAATCCTTCATCGTCGGGGAGGGTGTCCTGCCATGGAAACGCCCCCCGCGAGCAGAACGTAGATGGTGACACCAAACGCCCACACATCAAGGCTACCATCTATGGCCAGTCCATCTGGAGGGGCAATTTCATACATCTCTGGAGCTCTGTAGGGTTTGCTGCCACACTCGGATCTAATCACTGTCCCTGTGACCTTAGCCAGGCCAAAGTCTGTGAGCTTAATGGAATGGCACCTCTGATCAAACACTAAAACATTGTCTGGCTTGACATCCAGGTGTACCAGTCCTTTTTCCACTAGGAATTCCAGAGAATTGGAGATCTGAACAGCACATCTTTTTACCACATCTTCTGGAATTCCCACCTAAAAAGAGAAAATAAAATAACTAAGATGTCTGTTAACAAAAAACAAATACTTTAGATGTTAACCACTTCCCACCCGACCAATGCGTATATACGGCCGGGTGGGAGCCGCCTGCTCCTGATAGGACGTTTGGGAACGTCATTCAGGAGCAGCGGGATCGCGCGCGCCCGCGCAGCGGCGCGATCCCGATGTGCTCGTGTCACCCGGACACGGCACATCTCAGATCGGCAGGAGGGCTCTGTGATTGGCCCTCCTGATCACATGACGGCCGTGTCCAATCACGGCCGTCATGTGATGTAAACAAACAGCCGGTTGCTAGGCAATCGGCTCTCCTCTCCTCACACGGAAGTCACCGCTGAGGAGAAGAGAGCAGATCGCTGCAGCCGGCTGATGATCAGTGAGTATGGGCTGCTTTTTACAGCTTTTTACTCACTGATCATCAGTGTAGTGTACACACACAACACACCACACAGTACAAACACAGTCCCCACATATGTCCCCAAAACACACATGTCCCCAAAACATACATGTCCCCAAATAATAAAAACACATGTCCCTAATAATAAAAACATGTCCCCCACATATGTCCCACTAAAATCACATGTCCCAATGATTATCTGCACACATATGTACGTGATCACCTGCACACATATGTACATGATCATTTGCGTACATATGTCCGTGATCACACAAACCAATTATTATACACTTAACGGAATTTTTTTTACCAAAAACATGTAGCAGAATACATTTTGGCTTAAATTTATGACAAAATTTGATTTTATTGGATTTCTTTTCAAATAGAAAAAAGAAAATATAGTTTTTTTTCCAAATTTCCGCTATTTTTGCGCTTATATCGCAAAAAAAAAAAAACGGAGTCGTGAATAAATAACACCAAAATAAAGCTCTATTTGTGCGAAAAAAATGATAACAATTTCATTTGGGTACAGTGTAGCATGACCGCGCAATTGTCACTGAAAGAGCGAGAGCGCTGAAAGCTGAAAATTGGGCTGGGAAGGAAGGGGGTGAAAGTGCCCTGTATTGTAGTGGTTAAATACAATAGAATATACAAAAATTCAGAATACATATCCAGAAACAGTTAAGAAAAAGTATGGTTATACATATACCTTAGGTTTTAGACTAGAGCTGGATTATATTGCCATATGTAAAGTATGTAAATACCTGCCCCATATCCACTTTCATCAACTGTCCCGGGGGCCCCCATCATTCAGACAAAGTGGTGGAGTTGTCATAACAAAAAGGTAAGTATAAATCCACCAACATGGACACCTGTACTAATGTCAACCAAGAGAGCTTTCTCTCACTTCCTGTTGCAATCTCTGGCACATAAATCAAAGGGAAATTTTCCCAAAAGGATTGGAAGGAAGTTTAACTGTTAACTCCTCATACTTTATGGCCAAATATGTTTTTCCATGTTTTGTATAGAGTTACTAATATCTTAACATACTTACACATGGTACAATCAGAGAGAACAGATCCCCAAGAGGTGCCAGTTCCTGGGTAAAGACGAAGCAGTTGATGGTGGTGAAGATGATCTCACAGCATCCGATGTTGGGATGAGAAGAAAGTAGGGATGAAACGCTGAACTCCCGTAGGAAAGACTTCCGACTGGTACTACTTTTGTCCATGACTTTCAAAGCCATTCTTCGACCTGTGAAAACAAAAATTAGATTAAGAATAAAGAGAATTTTAACTGGCAATGTTTGATGTCCATTTGAAAATCTCAAACATTGTAAGAAGATCAGCTGCATTTAAAGCTAAACTTCAGCTTTACCAGCAATCTACAGACAGTTGTAAAGGAATCTCTCCTCCTGTACTGAAATGTCTTACCACATTTTCACTGCGATTCTCACAATGTGCATTACAAGCTTCAGCAAGCCAACCTCATTTCCTGTCTGGAAGATGTTTAGCATCACATCCCCCGCCCCGCCTGACTGCTCCTAACTCATTCCTTTCATTCATTGGATTTCTGTTTGCTTTAGTCCCGGTTCACATTGATGTGACAATCGCTCTGACTTTGGATAACTTGTCACATCAGACCCCATTATGTGTAATGGAACTGTTCTAATTAATGCAACTTGAGTTTCACAGTCTTAGAAAAAAAGGTTCCTGCACTACTTTTGGTCCGACTTTGGAATGACTTGTTATGACTTCTGGTAAAGAAGTCACATGCAAGTCATGCTAAAGTCACGCTGTGTAGCAGTGTTTATTTTGCAGGCGTTGTTAATTTTTGTGATAAGAAAAAGGAAAAATGTAGCGCTAAAAAAATGTGAAATTAGTGATGAAAAGAAAAAATAAGAGTCCACTAGAAGTCCATCTAGATGGATAATGGGCCACCAAGACTCGCAGATCAATCCTACACAAGGGAAGCCGACAATCGACTGTACTTCGAGGAATTGTAAAATCCAAACAGATGAATATAATTAAACACTCTTACCAGAGTTGGTGGACCTGTGTGTCAGTGACACCAGATCGTACGAGCATGGGACAAAAAGCCACTTGGAAAACAGGCTGTAAAATGGTCCTTCATCGACATTGATCGTCTGGGAAGTCCAGCAGGCCAAAACACAGGTACCAAAAAGGTGCGAATATACTGTAAATTAATAAAGTAAAAACATATATTCAATTTAGTTAAAAAAAATCTATCTTATAAATGTATTGATTTTTGGGAAATGAAATATTATGTTATGTTAAGTTAAAAATGTGATATAAATTACTTATCCCATAAAAATATATGAAAAGTGATATTTTATTTTATAATAATAAACAAAAGATAAATTAAAATCTATAAATATTTAAATACATGATAAAAACATACTTTTCTATTTTTAAAAGTATATAATTTTATTATTTACATTTAAACATTAATATAGTTAATGAAACCAGAAATATAACAAATAACAAACATAATGCATTCATTATTTTAATTTTAGAAATGTGTACAACAAACACCGGCAGGGGTCTTGTTCAACCCCTGGGGATAGTCCAGACTTGTCATCTAAAAAAAAAAATATTGTTGGAGCAAGATGAAGAAAAATATTTGAACAGCAAACCTAAATATGGAATTAATAATAAATGGAGTGGCCATCCTGCATTAAATAATGATATATGAAATGCTAAACATTTATAAGGTTAGACACTGACTACAAAGGTGTTTTTGTTTAAATTAGAAAACAGCCCTAGAATAGCTAGTCTTGGTTAATAAGAATATAAACAAAGAAAGAGACCAAATCATCCATTCAAGTTCCTGAGATGAAAGGGAAGGACACAAAATGCAAAGTATATACACATAAAATGTGACGGTGCCATGTTCACAATATTTTATTGACTGGATGAAAGATGTGCTATTTCACGATCAATGTTGTGGAGGAGTAAATTTCTTTAGAGATTCCCCAAGAAAGTTACATACCTGGAAAAATTTGATCCTATGTGATGTTTCAGACGAGCCATCACTCACCAATTCTTGGTTACCCATTGTCTACCTCGTCACTAATATGTAAGGAAATTTCATCATCAAACATGATTGGTGCCTCTGACATGTTGTCCTTCTGTGGCTCTGGAATGATCTCAGACTGAGATCCAGAAGGGTTTGTGGTCAGAAGGTAAGACAAAGGAGCTGAATGATGATGAGATGGAAACACTGCTCTGTGACGTGTTCAGGTGGGAAGACAATGTTGCCTCGGACTGGACTGAAGAAATCCTTTCAATGGAATCATCATCCTCTTGTGTTAGTCACCTCTGGAGTTTCTTCTTTCCAGCTTTCACTCAGGTATTTCAAGACTTCAGAAGTTTTACTTCTTTTGGTGCGATCAAGTGCCAAAAGATCAATAAACATTCTTTGTATCCCAGCAAGAACCTTTTTCCCATGCTTCTGGAGGATTAACCTCCTGGAAATCATTTTGCTAGTCAACATGTTGTTTATAAGTTTCATCATCAAATATGGCCACCTGCCATGGAAACTCTCCTGTGAGTAGGCAGTAGATGATGACACCAAACGCCCACACATCAAGGCTTCCATCTACAACCAGTCCATCTGAAATGGTCGGGTTAAACATTTCTGGGGCCATGTAGGATTTGCTTCCACACCTTGCTCTAATCACTGTCCCTGTGACCTTAGTGAGACCAAAGTCTGTGATCTTAACACAATGGCAGTCCTGGTCAAACACCAGATTCTCTGGCTTGAGGTCCATGTGTACAAGTCCTTTCTCCAATATGAATTCTAGAGCACTGGAGATCTGCACAGCACACCTCTTTACTGTGTCTTCTGGAATTCCCACCTAGAACAAGTTCAAAAACATAATAGATGTTAAATACAATAGTGGAGAATATAAAGATAAATAAAGTATTTATTTTAGGCTAGGAATAGATTTTATTGTTGACCGTGTCACCCTTTAATGACAGTAGTCACCAAGACATTTAAAGAAAGTGATGGAAAATTCTAAATATTTGTTTTAACTCCTTTTTGTTTTTGTTTGTTTTTTGTAGGATTAAATAAAGAAATGGTCATACCTAAAACTTAATGTACTTATGTTTGGAAAGATCATGGAGAACAGATCTCCAACAGGCGTCTTTCCAACAGGTGCCAGCTCCTGGGGAAAGACAAAGCAGTCAATGGTGGAGAAGAAGCCAAAATACCCCATAGATATTTTGGTGAGGAAACGGTAAGAATTAAATGCTGAATTCATGGAGAAAAGACCACTGACTGGTTCTGTCATTGCCATTCTTTGACCTGTGAAAAAAAAAAGAAAAAACTTGGATCAAGAGCTAGACTTGGTCAATTGGTAATTTCTGTATGTTTTTAACTTGACAATATCCAACTTTTTTTTTATTAGAGATGCTCCTCCCAGATTGTGAATGTATCGTGCACATTTAAAGCTAAATTTCAGCCTTACCAGCTCTCACCTGTACAGGAACCTCTCCAGATAGAGCCCATGTCATTTCCTGACTAGAGGACATCCATCATCATTAGCATGATATCACCCCCAGGCTGACTGTGCCTAGCCCCTTCATTTTATTCATTGGACTCAACATTACATGTCATCAATAGGGATGAGCTTCGAGTTAGAGTCGAAATCATGTTCGACTCAAACATTGCCTGTTCGCCTGTTCAGCGAACAGTGAACAATTTGGGCTGTTTGCAGCAAATTCGAAAAGCCGTAACACCCTATACAAGTCTATGGGAGAATTCTAAAGCGCTAATTTTAAAGGCTAATATGCAAGTTACTGTCCTAAAAAGTGTTTGGGGACCCAAGTCCTTCCCCAGGGGACATGGATCAATGCAAAACAAAGTTTTAAAAATGGCCGTCTTTTCAGGAGCAGTGATTTTAATAATGATTAAAGTGAAACAATAAAAGTATAATATTCCTTTAAATTTCGTACCTGGGGGGTGTCTATAGTATGCCTGTGAAGGGGTGCACGTTTCCCGTGCTTAGAACTGTCCCTGCACAAACTGTAATTTCACAAGGAAAAAAATTATTTTAAAATCATTGTCGGCTCCCATAATACAGAGAACACTCAATGTGTGATTTCTGTATTAGCCGACAATTCATTCATTGATAAAAAAAAAAGTGTGGGGGTTCCTTTTAAATTCAATTACCAGGCCCTTCAGGTCTGCTATGGATATTAAGGGGAACCCTGCATCAAATTAAAAAAAATTGACGTGGGGGTCCCCCTCAAAATCCATATCAGACCTTTTATCCGAGCACGCAACCTGGCAGGCCGCAGGAAAAGGGGGGGACGAGAGAGCGCCCCCCCCTCCTGAATCGTACCAGGCCACATGCCCTCAACATTGGGAGGATGCTTTGGGGGTCTGTGACCCCTCAAATCGCCATGTCCCCATGTTGATGTGGAGAAGGGCCTCATCCCCACAACCCTGGCCGGTGGTTGTGGGGGTCTACCATTTCAAAGAAAGTGTAAAAATGGTTAAATAAGACAAACGCACTTTTGAAAAATTCCTTTATTAAAAATAAAAAAATAAAAAAAAGATTCCAGTGGTGGTAATCCACTCTTGCTATCCAGCGACTGATGATCATCTCTCTGGGGTCCAGTGATGGCTGATCTGATCCAGTGACGGGTGATTTTCAGTCCAGCGCTGTCCATTCATCAGTCTTCTGTCTCCACTGCGGAGACACAGTGGGGATCCCAGCGCTGACATTTCTTATATTAGGAAGGCGGGGCCACCCGTCACCTGACCCTGCCCCCTCTGGCGCTGATGAGGGAAGCCATGGGCTTCCCCTGTGATGTATGGGTGACCCCGCCCCCCTCTGATGTAACGCATGCGGGATATCATCTGGAAGTGGAGAGGAGCTAGAAACTGTTTACCCTACAATATCGTAAGGGTAGAGGGGGGCCTGGCGGTACCACATCCCAAACTTTATTGTCTGGACTGCCAAATGCAGCCGATCACGGTGTGGCGAAGAGCTGATGCCTTAGATGATCTTTTTGTACGATTTAGTAAACCGACCCAACCCAGATTTGAAAGCCGGCTCTTATTTGGAAATGGATCTTACCACCCTGCCCCCCAATCGCCCCAACGGTGGGTTTCTTTAGAAAAGTGTAGGCGGCAGCCCGATTTAAGCACTGAGGGTCGAGGACCCCCTGGGATTCACCTCTCTGTGGAGCAATCCAAGATGCCCAGAACTTATGAAACTGGAGGATTCCATCCGTCCTATGGAAACGCAAGGAAATATGTCATTTTCCACAGATCTATGCAGGGAATGTATTGAAATCTTTTGCACAATTTTGCTCAGAATTTACACTCCCCACTAGATGTTTTTATCAACATCTCCAACTCCGACACGCTTTGCAGTCTCAGGGACAGATAACCTCCCTGACCGCGACTTCACCCCCCGCACCTAACGGGGCTACTTCAAGCAAATGCCAGGAAGGGGCAGATTTCAAAAATGTACTCGGTATTGTTCTCTTACACCCAGGACCATGCCTCGTTGAAATGTAGAGCTAAACTGAGTCACAGACATTGGAGAGATTGATGGTGTTCAATGGGACATTGCATTGGAAACAATCCCTATGGTTTCTATCTCAGCCTCCCATAGGTTCTATGCAGAATAAACAGTTGCGATAGCCTATTGGATGACAATGAAACTATATACACGGGGCATGAGGGATTCACTCCATGTCCAAAATGTAAAACACAGCAAGGTGATTTCATTCACATGCTGTGACGATGTCCAAAGCTAAAAAGGTATTGGGCACAGAATATCTCCAGGCTGGTTAAGATACCGGTGCCCTCCATCCCTCTGGTATATCTATTGGGAGCGATTGATGAAGAGATTTATCAGAGGAAAATGTACATTATGATTACTAGACTAAAAAGGTTATAGCTAGACACTGGATGGCACCTACTGTACCTACAGGGAAACTATGGATTGTATATTTAAACTCACTCCTAACTAGGGAACAACTGGCCTATCGTCATAGGAATGCCATGACCAAATTTGAAACCATCTGGCAGCCATGGCTCTCGCCCCCCCCCCCACCGCTAGTTATGGATAGACTATTGTGACTCTTAAAATGCAAAAAGTAAATGAAGAAATGGAGAGGAGAGGTTGGGGGAGAAGGGAGGAGAAAACAGTTAAACATTTCAGTTTTGTTATGTTAAACACTTGGTTTAGCAAAACCTGTTAGCAAAAAGAAAGAAAAAAGAAAAAGACCGTGTCCTGATTTGCAGATTGTCCAACTGAGTGCTAAAAGTTTTTTAACGTTTATGTAATGGTGCATTGCAACATATGTGGTCACATTTGAAGATATGTATAGTATGCTTTTGACAGATTGTTACTGTATTTGGCCCTGTCAATGTTTGCTATATACCTGTATGATTATTTGCTGCGCCAACAAATAAAAAAAAAAAGTTTTGATTAAAAATAAAGAATGCTTTCGATGGGACTCTCATCCTTTTCTGGGGTTTCTTCTTTCCAGATTTCACCCATGTATTTTAGGACTTCCGCACTCTGGCTTCTTTTAGTAGAGTCAATGGCCAACAGAAAAATAAACATGCTTCGTATCCCGGTGGGAACTTCTCTCCATGCTTCAGGAGGATTATCCACCTCAAAATTCTTCTGCCAGACAACAAAACTTTTAAATCCTTCATCGTCAGGGAGGGTGTCATGCCATGGAAAAGCCCCCGTGAGCAGAACGTAGATGGCAACACCAAACGCCCACACATCAAGGCTGCCATCTACGGCCAGTCCATCTGGAGGGGCAATTTCATACATCTCTGGAGCTCTGTAGGGTTTGCTGCCAAATTTGGATCTAATCACTGTCCCTGTGACCTTAGCCAGGCCAAAGTCTGTGAGCTTTATGGAATGGCACCTCTGATCAAACACTAACACATTGTCTGGCTTCACATCCAGGTGTACTAGTCCTTTCTCCACCATGAACTCCAGAGCATTGGAGATCTGAACCGCACATCTTTTTACCGCATCTTCTGGAATTCCCACCTAAAAAGAGAAAATAAAATAAAATAACTAAGACGTCTGTTAACAAAAAACTATTTTAGATGTTAAATACAATAGAGAGAATATACAAAGAAATTCAGAATATGTTTTCAGAAACTGTTAAAAGCATGGTTATAAATATACCTTAAGTTTTAGATTAGAGATGGATTATATTGTCATATGTACAGTATGTATATACCTTTCCCATATCCACTTTCATCAACTGTCCCAGGGACCACCAATCATTTAGACAAAGTGATGGAGTTGTCATAACAAAAAGGTAAGTGTAAATTCTCCAACATGGACACCTGTACTAATGTCAACCAAGAGAGCTTCCTCTCACTTCCTGTTGGAATCTCTGGCACAGGAATTTAAGGAAAATTTCTGCAAAAGGACTGGAAGGAGGTTTTACTTGTAACTCATACTTTATGGCCAAATATGTTTTTCCAAGTTTTGTATAGAGTTACTTATATCTTAACATACTTACACATGGTACAATCAGGGAGAACAGATCACCAAGAGGTGCCAGTTCCTGGGTAAAGACGAAGCAGTTGATGGTGGTGAAGATGATCTCACAGCACCCGATGATATTGGGATGAGAAGAAAGTAGGGATGAAACACTGAACTCTCGTAGGAAAGACTTCCGACTGGTTCTACTTTTGTCCATGACTTTCAAAGCCATTCTTCGACCTGTGAAAAAAAAAAAAAAAGTTAGATTAAGAATAAAGAGAATTTTAGCTGGCAATGTTTTATGTTCATTTGAAAATCTCAAACATTGTAATAAGATCAGCTGCATTTAAAGCTAAACATCAGCTTTACCAGCAGACAGCTGTACAGGAACCTCTGCTCTACTGAAATTGCAATTCTCACAATGTGCTTTAGAAGCTTCAGCAAGCCAGACAGATCCAACCTCGTTTCCTGGCTGGAAGACATTTAGCATCATAGCCTCCCCAGCCTGACTGCTCCTAACTCATTCCTTTCATTCATTGGATTTCTGTTTGCTTTAGTCCCGGTTCACACTGATGTGACATTCGCTCTGACTTTGGGTAACTTGTCGCATCGGACCCCATTATGTGTAATGGAACTGTTCTAATTGATGCAACTTGAGTTTCTCCGTCTTAGAAAAAATGTTCCTGCACTACTTTTGGTCCAACTTTGGTATGACTTGCATTGACTTCTGGTAAAGAAGTCACATGCAAGTCATGCTAAAGTCACGCTGGGGTCTGACCTTGGAAGTTGTGGGCAGTGTGAACCCGGATAAATCATTAGAATCAGCACCACATGTGATCTTGGACGGTCTGCATACAAATACAGCCTGTCTAGGTATTCACGTTCCTCCAGACAGATATAAACCCATCAAGACATTTTGATATTTGTATAACTGATCCCAGGAGTCAGCCCCATGCTTAGTTCCCTAAATAATTTTACCAAAACGTGAATTCAAATTTTAAGCTTTCTTAAATAAATATTTGTAGAAGGTGTTGAAATTGTGATTATATTAATTCACTGACCTGTTTTCCTGTCATTCACCAGGAATACTTTTCCAAAGCTTCCTTTTCCAAGTTCCTTCACAATGATGAAGTGCTCCCGTACGTCTACCTGATGTAGTCTTTGTGAATGGAAGGAGATCATGCTGTCCAAAACACGTTTCACATCATGGGCACCGGAGGCCATTGTGTCCTGGAGAGCAAAAAAGAGAGAACCTGTTACATAATTCAAAAATGTGTTTTCTGTTTAAGAAAAACTTCAGACATTTGTCAAATATAGTTCATGTCACCTGTAGTTATATGACTATAAATATGAAATTCTCAATTGACATTCACATCTATATGAACAAAAAAAGGGGGAAAAGGTTTGGACACTAAAGTGAGAGCTCAAACTCAATTAAAATACTTGGAGTTCAGCTTGATGGCTTTAGATATTATTTTTTTTTTTTTTATATATATAGATCAAGGATCTAAATATCAAGCAAGGTTACAACTTTATCAAATTCAGAAACAAATGTAAAAGCCAAGACATATAGCAATACATAAATAAGTGGCAGGATATACAGTATCCAATAGTTACCAGACCAGTTGTGTGTTGGGGCCCTCATAGTAACTGATGGTAAAAATACTAATTTAATTCCCAATTATCCCCGGGCAAAGGGATGCAATATACATTGGCCGGTATTGATGGAAATGTGTATCTGCTGCCAGAAATATCTTGGTGACTCTCATATTTCTGGCAGACGCTGCCATGAAAAGACAAAACATACCATAAGGATGACCTACAAGAGATACTCGGCATAGCTGGTTGGCAACAAGAAAGCAGAGTTTCCAGTTTCCTTATATAAAGTCAGGAGGAGGAACACAGAGCTCAGCCAGGTAAGAAAGTGTAATTGTAATCAAAACTATCATGTAAAATATGGAAAATGGTGGTTTCACCTTTTGGTGTCTGTTTTATGAAGCAGTAAACGGTGGTGATCCAGAGGATCGCAACTGATCACAGTCCATAAACTGTTTATGAAATCGCCATAATCGGGGGAAAAAACGTGTTTGAACATGTTCTCCCTCTGATGATCTCCACACACTGAGAATCCTCATTGACAGACACAGAAATGGCCAGTTTATGAAGCTGTGATCTGAGCACTTCACTGGCGATCTGTGTCAGAAGTCACTCTCCCCGATTCACTAACTCAGAGGTGGAGAATCGGGGAGTGAAGACAGAATCCCGGGGGGATCTGAGGAGGAAAGAGATTATTAACTTCTACCTCGATCAGACCTGCAAAGACAGTAACCATGCCCCCCCCCCCGTCATATATAAATGTATATAAATAAAATATTATGTAGAGGGACTCTTTATTTTATTAGAATTAACCATGCCATCTGTCCATGTACTGAGCAGCGATCATTTATCACTGCTCAATAAACTGACATCTTGGTGTTTCAGTGAATTTCTGGTGCTGTTTTTTCACTGCTTCTTAAACGGACACCTTTCTGCTCAATGGAAGACCGCAGTGGCCATACTAAAGGCCATAACAAGATATTACTGATACTTCCTTAAAGGAGTTGTAAGCCTTCCGTTTTTTTCACCTTTAATGCATGCTATGCATTAAGGTGAAAAAACATCTGATGGTTACAGGCCCCCCAGCCCCCCGGTTTACTTACCTGAGCCCTCAAAAGTCCTGCGTCAAGAATGTGCTGGCTTCTCAGCTCTTCTCCGCCCGGTCTTCTCAGGTCTTCATTGGACAGATTGATAGCTGTACAGCCATTTCCTCACGCTATTGTCAATTAAATCCAAATGACCCGGGGCTCGGGATCAAGACATGCACTCTGTGTCTATGGATGCAAAGTGTATGAAACCGGAGTGCGCCCACAAGGTACCTTCCTGGGGAGAGAGCTTCCCAAGGGGATTATCTATTGCGGGGAGGAGTGTGGGACCCCAGAACAGCAGGATCGGGGCCATGCTGTGCAAAACGAAGTGCACAGTGGAGGTAAGTATGATATGTTTGTTACATCAGTAGATGTACACAGGTTCATTTACAGTCACTTCTAGGCAGTTGAGCTGAGAGGTCTTTTTTTGGAAAGAAGACAAATTAGTTCAAACGCTGAGTTTAGAGGCATTCCAAGAGCCAAAGCTGCAGGCATTTGTTAATTTCTGGCTAGTTTGATTTTTTTTTTTATATATATATATATATATATAATTATTATTATTATTATTATTATTATTATTATTATTATTTTTTTTCAAACGCTTCTAAACGCAATCATGGGAAAACACGGCATGTTAACACAGCAAAACGGACAGTTTAAACATGGGTTACTATCTGTCAAGTTAAATTGTTCAGAAGAGGTTATAAAAAACATTCTGTGTACATTAAACCTTAATCATTTTCAAGGCATTGTTGTTTTTTTGTACAGATTGGAGGAATCTTAGATGAATTATACATTACTTGGCCACCAAAACACATGTTACCCTTCATATTACATCACATAAATTACAGTCTCATTTTTTTCTAATAACTTTTTTCATCAGGGTGATCATGACAAGCCTCCGATGTCTATCCTGTCTTCTGTATACATTGTATTACATCTTATCCTGTCCTGAACCTCAACCCATTGCCCATTTTCTCAGTTATTCATATATAGGCTTTTTAGATATTTATTACATACCTCATACATCTTTGGAGATTTACTATCAACATGTTCATGAAAATATAAAGTTCCATTGATTGGATTGGATGAAAGTGACCTTACCTTTTAATGTGGTGGGGATTAAGCTGTGATGAAGTTGTAATTTCTTTTTCTGTATATTTTCTGTATATTCTGTCACCAAATCTCCAGCTAGGCTGTAAAAGTTGAGTATACTGAAATCTCTGTAAGTAGAGTCACTGATCAGAGGAGGGACAGTCCCACTTTATACAAGGGAGATGGGCGGGGAAGGCAGAGCATGAAGGATTTCCATTGGCTGACTTATGTAAATGATGTGTAAATAACCCCACATTGTTCTTGCCAATCTGCATATAAACAGGTTTTCTAGAGAACAAGTGATGAGATTAAACATGCTGAAACCCAAATACTTTAATTTTAAAACTTTGTACAACTTAAAAAAAAAAAAGTTTCTAATGTGGAGACATGTTTAGTTTATATATCTATGTATGTTTATGTGTGTGTATATGTATATATGTATATATGTGTATGTGTGTGTGTGTGTATATATATATATATATATATATATATATATATATATATATATATATATATATATGTATATGCAATTCTAGTTTGAATAACTAATACATGATGGAGTACTAACCAGATATTTATTCAGGAAAAAAAAATGTAACGGCTGTAATTAGGTCTTATTTCTAATAATAATATGCACCAATGGGTTTAGTTAAAAGGGTACTTTTTTGAAAAAGAAGAACATATCTTCATGAAGATTAAAAGGACTTGTCAGGATTGGACTATTGGAGCTGCCATGTCTGGACTTATTTCTAGAGATTTCATCAAAAATAATAATACTGATCATGTCTTCACTATCATACTGACATGATGTTTGGGGTGAATGACAAATGAAGTATTGAGACAAGGATGCCAAATTGGTAGATCATGCCTTCAAAAACAATTAACTTTTAAAAATGTTGCTGCTTCTGAATACTAAAAAAAAAAAAAAAAAAAAATCATCATACATGGAAAACCACTACAGAATGGCCTTATTGGCAAAGACTCTTAATATCTTTAACTGCTGGAAACTTAATTCCCAGGAGAAGAGAACTAGTCTAGATCAGCTTTTCACATCCAGGGTTCCATGTATCTATAAGGTTCCTCCAGAGGTTGCTAGGGGTTCCTTAACCAAAAAAGTATGTATTTTTTTCACAAATAATTTTTTATTGGATAAAAATAAATTGTGTTTACAATTCGGTATATTTAGCATAACAATATGGGGTATTAACGTTGATGGAGAAAGGTAACAAAATAATCCAAGCTGTTAGCGACTCATAGGTTATCACTTAAGTACTGAAAAATGACAAAATTCCATCATTACATTAACAGATTTTTAAATCTTGTCAAAGTAAAAACTAGGAGAGGCCAAGGCCAACCGACATAACTTAAATAGGATTCAATCCACTGAGACAAATATCAAACAAGTCTAACAATAATAATGGTGTTGGCACATTCGTTTTCTGCTACGTAGTTTTAGTTCCTAGTCGATTATTGTTGATTTTCGGGTATGGTCATGTATGTAAATTTGGGAAAAAGAAAACTGCGCTAAAGAAATCTCTCAAAAGTCAGTCTAAATATCTAAAGGCTGCGATTGATACGATGTGATACACATCTATAAAGCATATAAATCAGGAATTTCAACCGCGCTCGCAATTTACAAAAATCTAAAATATATATATATATAACCTATAACAAAATAATATGTTCTATGACTATTCAGAAATTCTAATGCAAAAACCCAACTAAGTGATTTATAAAAATATACTCTATAACTCATATAATAATCAAGTGTACAAAAATATATATAAAAAGTGCTCAAAAATTATATATAAACAACCGTTCCTCATAAAGATGTAATCATGAGCATACAGTGATAAAGTGCACAGAAATTTTTTGTGAACAATCAGAGATATTATGAATAGAGTGTTCAAAAATTATATATAAGAAAACCAGTTCTTCATCAAGATGTAATTGTGGGCATAACAGTCCAATGATCATAAGTGTTTCTTCTCAAGAAATCCTATGCGGGTGCAAAAGAGAAAATTTCCTTCACCAACACCGTGCTGATAAATGGTAGAAATGCGCGCTTACCAAATCCCAGAATCAGAAAGGCATTTGGATATCAGAAATCTTAGAGGTCACCACACAGGAACATCAACTCGTTTTCACGTGGTTGGACCATTCATAAAAGGCAAGCAAAGACTCCCATAGCGTAAAACCATAAACCAAAATCTTTTATTCCATAATAAAAAACATACTCACAAACACAAAGGTCAAATCAGCGTTAAGAAAAGCCAGCCGGCAAAGCAAACGCCCAAATGTCACATGATTTGCGTCAAGCACGTCAAGACCACCCAAACTTGGTCATGTATGTACATAGAAGAAGAAATCAAGAGGAAAAAGTACAACTGAGTTTTGTGTTATCTGCTAAAAACGCCCCTTTTGGTTTTGCTAAAAATATTCAACAATGAATATCTACGGAATACAGAGAGAACTTTCACACCCAGCACATAACTTAGCACCTCAATGGTGAATTGATATGGTAAAGAGGAGGTAGAATGCCTGGATGGGGTGTGGCTGCCAATACTGTTCCCATCACAATGACCTTGTTTATGGAAGCCAACCTCCATTGTTGGGTCTGGTGGGGTCCATCTGTGATCCTCAGGGATTGCCAAATTTACATGATCAACTCAGGATAGGAAGGGCCCTCCAAAGTCCATATTTGTGCATCTCATTATATAGTCCATCACTTCCTCTGGCTATAAGAAGTCTATAATAATAAGACAATTAATGAGTCTTAATTCAGAACAGTACAATATTAAAGTGCCTAATTCTGATATGATCATGTTGTTCCAACTTCATGCACATTGTTCCATGGTGATTTTATTATAGTACAGCAAATTCAGTGAATACCTGAGTAAGCTTTCCTGGCTTATACTTTTATAAGGGTGGTCACTGATTTCCTGAGGAGTTCTTTAAAGACAAGAATTTCAAGATAAGCATCACTTTGAATGCAGAATATTGTGAATGATTGATAAGGAATTGTATAGAGATTAAAGGGTACTAAATACAAGGGCCCCCAGGGCTCTTTCCATAATGGGAACATATGTACATCATATTGGCACATTATGGCAGACCTCATCTCATGCAACCCCTATGTTCTACCTAGTTGATCCATTGGCACCTCCTCCTGTTTTTCTGGGTACAGAGGCTTTAGCTTTCTCTATTGGCTGACCAGGTGTGATATAATTATGTCCCAGCACTTAGCCATGTCATGTAGAGAGTTTGCATGTCAAACTGCTTTGTGCGACAGTCAGTGTACAATTAGGAAAAAAAAAATAGTAGGCAAGGAAAGAACTTCCACTATATGGAGTCTCTTCTGCCATAACAACCTACCTGCTAGCAATTAAAAAAAAGAAAAGTTTTTTTTGTTACATCTTAATCTTACAAAAATGATCAGATGTACAAGAAACAAGACACAATTGCTTTATATATACATATAGATAATCAGATTGCATCTTTGATTTTGCTTTAGCTCACCTCAACCCAACTGGGATTGGATTAATTACTAAAAATACTTTTTGGTTTTGCTTCAAACTTTTGACAACGACTCTCTATATTCTGCAGCTAGATAGAGAAATGTTACACTCAGGACAGGACTGATTATCTGATGGTGATGGGATTGTGAATTGATATGGTAAAGAGGAGGTAGAATACCTGGCTGAGGTGTGGCTGCTCCTACTGTTTCCATCACAATGACCAATGTTTATGGAAGCCAACCTCCATTGTTGGGACTAGTAGGGTCCATCTGTGGCCCTCAGGAAATGCCAAATTTACATGATAATCTCAGGATAGGAAGGGACCTCCATACTCTATATTTTTTGATCTCATTTTATGGTCCAACACTTGCTCTGGATATTAGAAGTCTAATATTGTACTGTTCTGAACTAAGACACATGTATTTTCTCCTTCTTATAAACTCCATAATTCTGATCTGATCACGTTGCACCAGCTTCATCCAGAACATCTTTCCATGGCAATTTTATTATGGCACATCTGACTTAGTAAAGGCCTTTGAGTAAGCTTTCCTGGCTTTCCAAAGTTATACTTTATTAGGCTGATCACACATAAAAAAAAAAGTATTCCTCAGGAAATCTGTGCATTAATATATAAATATTTCAAGATAAGCATCACTTGGAATATAGAGTATTGTGAATGTTTGTTGAAAATCTCTGTAGATGTACTGAGACATTATCATGAGACCCCTCACATTTCCACATTTAACAATTTGGATGGTTATAACTTTCTGCCATTTTATACCACACCATCTTTCTTCATCAGTCCTCATATGCCTGCAGATACCTTCTGCTGATTACCACTGTGGGTGTATGACCCTTCCAGTCTCCATTGGGGAAAGGGTTGGTGCAAGGATTTTTGACACCCTAGGCCAGTGATGGCAAACCTTGGCACCCCAGATGTTTTGGAACTACATTTCCCATGATGTTCAACCACACTGCCGAGTGCATGAGCATCATGGGAAATGTAGTTCCAAAATATCTGGGGTGCCAAGGTTCACCATCACTGCCCTAGGAAAAACCTCATTTTGCCACCTCCTGGCTCCACCCCCTTTTCCCTGCCCATGTATACCCCACCTTTTTAATAAAGCGCCCATCAAATGCAGTCTCACCAGCACCCATCAATGAATGTTTGCTTGCTTCCATTCATTCAGGAAGCGGGACACAGACACAGTCCTCCGTCGCAGCTGTGCCTCTGACACTATGTGCGAATGGAGCGGCGACTGTCTGCTGATGCTGAGACTTAGTTGCTTTCTGCAGAGAGAAGAGAGTGGGAACACCAGTGGCCGGGCGCCCTAGGCAGCTGCTTAGTTTGCCTAGTGGTAGCACCGGCCCTGCTTGGGGCTCTTCTTACCCCATCGCCTCACCACCAAATAATTATCCTGGAATCTGTGTCCAGTTCTGCAAACCCTGAAGTCTTGGTTGGTGCTGCACATCTGTGCACAGAGGTTCCACCATGGGCTTCTGTGTCTAGCTACTCTGTATTGTATCTTTAGCAACTCACCCAAGGGAAAAAAAAAAAAAAAAGCCTAGATCCCATTAAAACAAAAAATGTTTTTGGACAATCCACCTATAACATCCTCTTTATATACCTGTATATCCACCACATCAGAAGGATGTTCTACCAGTGTTACTATCCAACCATCAAATACACTACCCACCTCTATATCTGTCATTGTTATTAACCTTCCCATTGAGGCAGTGTCTCACCATCAGTCTACCTCCGGCAATACTGCTGATAACCATGAGATCACTCCAAAGTCTTTAGTGAATACCACCCACCTGACCAAAAAAAAATAAAAAAATAGACACAAGAGGAGAGACACAAACTGCCTGAACCGTAAACATATTTAACCTCTCTACCCCACACATTGTCAGCAGAAGATGTTTTACTATTAGACAAAGGTCTCAATTTTGACCCTTCTGGACTTCCAAATTATATATCAACAGTAGGGAAATCTGTCATATGTTTTTTAACAGCAACACTTGTTTCTGGCCTTTCAACATGAGCAATGTTTTTCGGCATTTCAATATTTTTTTTTTTTTTCAAGAACTAATTATGGTGCCCTCTATAATGGAAATCATGTTTGATTGAATGTTCATTATCCATTTCTTTTTTTTTTAAATACATTAAACACTATCCACTTTTTTTCTTCCTCTGGGAAACTCTAAATATTCAACCCAAATTTCTTCACCACTTTTTTTTTTTTGTCAGAGCAGGTTTATATATCACATTATGATTGTGGCACAATGCTGCCAATTTGGTTCTGGCCTCCATAGAATCAAATCTATAATGACTTATTTTTGGACGATATTTTTGAATCATACTGTGATATATGTTTCTATAATACTTGTCTGACAAAGTGAGACTTTTCATGTTCTTTTCCAATCGGGCATCCATTACAATTGTGGACAATGCATGAAATGCAGGTGTGTTTTTTGGTTAACTGGGGAACAATCGGAGAATCACCATGTATTTCTTTGTGCAAGCATGTGTGCTCTATATCTCCAATTTTCCATACATGGACATTTACTACATGATGTGGCAGAGACTCCCAAAGTTCTTTAAAATCATCCTCCTTTCCTTCACAAGCTCTGCTACACCAATAGAAATGGTTTAGTATGGGTCCAATCCAGGGCAAAATTGGATGATTATTTTTTTTTGGGGGGGAAATTTGCAGAAATTTTCTCTCTCAAAATTTTTCACAATGTCAAATTGATTAACCTTTTCATATTTTGGCATTCATTTTTTAATGTCTTTGTGTCGATCTGTTCCCACAAATTGAATATCTAAATTTTTGCCAATTATGTGATCTAGACTTTTTGTAAAACCAAATTTCTCCATAGCAACTAACAAAGTAGTTTGTGACACCTGCACTAACTCAAAGTCCACCATTTTTTTTTTTTGGAAAAGAGATCCATGAAAGTATAGGTGGGATATTTAGCCAAAAAACAGGGCTGTCACATTGACCGTCCCCTACCAGAAATACTGGTTTGCCAGACAATTAATTTATAACATTGGTATTATTTTCTTTCCAATTGAAGTCAGTTGCTGGAAACATATATTGATTTTGAGCTCTATTATATGATGAATGCCCAAAGATCTCAACATTTCTTGAGCTTTGGCATAACCGCCTCCACATAAACATATCTCACCAGAGAGTAAAATGGTACCCGCTACATAGTGTTTAATTTTTGTCTGGCTTTCCCACAACTTATCGCAATGTAAACCAGCAAAGGTGGAATAGACCCAAACCATTTTGCCAATTATTTGTTTCTCTATTTTGGTAATTTCAGAAATACAATCTTGGTCTGGACACCACATTTTACAAAGCAATTTATCAAACTGCTTTAGAAAACAACAACACAAAAAATGTATTTTACCAAAGAGGATAAGGTTGTCTTTCTTCTGGTTGTGTTTCTTCTGCTTGTCTCTCTTCTACACTTAAACTTTTATATCACTTTTTTGTGGGGTATCAAAATCAGATTTGTGAAAGCGTGGGTCCTCATAATACCCTAATTTTTGTTTGGTTCCAATTTGTGGACTTTCAATATCTAACAGGAAAAAGTGACTTATTTTACTTTTGTGTTTGCAAACGAGTGGACAGGACAGATGGTGAAGGTGATGGTGGCATCAATGGTTTAGCTTCTAAAGTCAATTGCGTGTTTAGATTTTTAGTATGACTTATTGGTGTTGACACCTAAAGGGGTGTCATTAAACCTTCATCAGAACTGCGATAGGAATGATCCAAAGTTCTAGATCTTGCAGTCACTAGTTTTGAATAACTTTCTTTGGAATCAGCCATTGGGAAATTGGAAAGGCCTATTTGTGTGCCAGCATTGTTCATTTTTTCATTGTGTTAGTTGATGACATTGGCATGTACATCTTGTGCTGCTTAACGACGATTTTGCAGTTCCCGCCGTCATGAAATCCAATTTGATCATTTTGTCTAGTCTGTTTTTCGATTTTATTTTCTGAAGATTTCTTTTGAGAGGTTTCCATAAAACTTGTTGGTATTGAATCTGGTTTTAGTTTTCTTTGTGTTCCCTGCCAAAAACAAAAAACAAACGAGCACTATTGAAGTGTATCAAACAAATTTGATACACATTTCCTTGGAAGTCTTCTTTTATTAATGGTATTTATGATCATTCCAGGCTCCATGCCAGCATTTCCCAACCAAATTTTAATTTGTTGGCTATCCTTTGGAAAGGTATAGTAAGTAATATTGGATGGAGTGTTTTTTTGTTTTTTGGAACCACTATTGTGGCTGTAGAATCTTGTGAAGCAGCTAGGCATTTCTATTGTATAAATAACAGTAAAATGAGTGCATGTAACATACATAATTTCTTGCTTTGGTATATCTGATGAAATCAAATAAATAAAAAATAAAATAAAAACAAATCTAATTTAGTTAAAAAATCGAATTTATAAATACATTTCTTGATTTTTTGGGGAAATGAAATATGTTATATTAATAAGTAATTTATTTTGTATATATATAATTATTAGTTTATTTCATTAAAAATATATGAAAAGTGATATTAAATTTATTGTATAATTAAAATCAAATACAATTAAAATTAAAATAATTAAATACATAATACAAATATTTTTCTATTTTAAAACAATATATATATAATTTATTATTTGCATCAAACATTAAAATATTAAAACCAATAACAAAAATAATGCATTAAATATTTTAATTTGAACAATTTGTACAACAAACACAGGCAGGGGTCTTGTTCAACCCCTGGGGATAGTCCAGACTTGTCATCTGAAAAATATAAAGAAATATTGTTGGAGCAAGATGAAGAAAAATATTTGTGAACAGCAAACCTAAATATGGAATTAATAATAAAAAAACTGCACATGGTCAGTTCTGAAAGATTTCTTCCTTTACAGAATGACTGAATATCCTGCAGTAAATAATGATATATGAAATACTAAACATTTATAAGGTTACAGACACTGACTATATAGGTGTTTTGTGTAAATTAGAAAACAGCCCTAGAATAGGTCATCTTAGTTGACAAGACAATAAACAAAGAAAGAGACCTAAATCATCCAAATCATCCATTCAACTTTCTGAGATGAAAGGGAAGGACACATAATGCAAAGTATGTACACATAAAATGTGATGGTGCCGTGTTCGCAATAGTTTAATGACTGGATGAAAGATGTGCTATTTCATTATCGATGTTGTGGTGAAGTACATTTATTTAGAGATTCCCCAAGACAGTCGCATACCTGAGAAAAGTTGATCCCATGTGATGTTTCAAACACGCCATCACTCACCAATTCTTTGTTACCCAATGTCTACCTCGGCACTAATATGTAAGGAAACTTCATCATCAAACATGATTGGTGCCTCTGACATGTTGTCCTTCTGTGGCTCTGGAATGATCTCAGACTGAGATCCAGAAGGGTTTGTGGTCAGAAGGTAAGACAAGGAGCTGATTGATGATGAGCTGGAAACACTGCTCTGTGACGTGTTCAGGTGGGAAGCCGATGTTGCCTCGGACTGGACTGAAGAAATCATTTCAATGGAATCACCGTCCTCTTGTATTAAAGTCACCTCTGGAGTTTCTTCTTTCCAGCTTTCACTCAGGTATTTCAAGACTTTCAAAGTTTTACTTCTTTTGGTGCGATCAATTGCCAAAAGATCAATAAACATTCTTTGTATCCCAGCAGGAACCTTTTCCCATGCTTCTCAAGGATTAACCTCCCTGGAAATAATTTTGCCAGTCGACATGCTGTTTATAAGTTTCATCATCAAGCATGGCCACCTGCCATGGAAACTCTCCTGTGAGTAGGCAGTAGATGACGACATCAAACGCCCACACATCAAGGCCGCCATCTACAACCAGTCCATCTGAAATGGTCAGGTTAAACATCTCTGGAGCCATGTAGGATTGGCTTCCACACCTTGCTCTAATCACTGTCCCTGGGACCTTAGTGAGGCCAAAGTCTGTGATCTTAACACAATGGCAGTCCTGGTCAAACACCAGATCATTTTCTGGCTTGAGGTCCATGTGTACAAGTCCTTTCTCCGATATAAATTCCAGAGCACTGGAGATCTGCACAGCACACACCTTTACTGCGTCTTCTGATATTCCCACCTAGAACAAGTTCAAAAACATAATAGATAAAATACAGTAGGAGAGAATATAACGATAAATAAAGATTCAGATAAAGCATTGTATTTATTTATTTTAGGCTAGGGATAGATTTTATTGTTGAACGTGTCAACCCCAGGGATATTTGCTTTGTCTTACTGACAGTGGTCACCAAGACATTTAAAGAAAGTGATAGAAAATTCTAAATATTTTTTTGTTTTGTTTTTAACCATTTCAGCCCCGGACCATTTGGCTGGCCAAAGACCAGAGCACTTTTTTTGCGATTTGGCACTGTGTCGCTTTAAATGACAATTGCACGGTCGTGCAATGTGGCTCCCAAACAAAATGTATGTCCTTTTTTCCCCACAAGTAACGCTTTCTTTTGGTGGCAGTTGATCACATCTGCAGTTTTTATTTTTTGCGCTATAAACCAAAAAAAAAAGTGACAGTTTTGAAAAAAAAGCAATATTTTTTACTTTTTGCTATAATAAATATCCCCCCCCCAAAAAAAGTGTGTGTGTATATAAATAAAATATATATATATATATATTTTTTTCCTCAATTTGGGCCGATACATATTCTTCTACATATTTTTGTTAAAAAAAAAAAAATTGCAATACGCGTTCATTGATTGGTTTGCTCAAAAGTTATTGCGTCTACAAAATAGGGGATAGTTTTGAGCCATTTTTGTTAATATTTTTTTGCGACATTATGGCAGACAGATCGGACACTTTTGGCGCTATTTTGGGACCATTCACATTTTATACAGCAATTAAAAATGCATTGATTACTGTATAAATGTGACTGGCAGTGAAAGGGTTAACCAGTAAAATGGCTTAATTGTGTCCTAGGGATGTGTTCTAACTGAGGGGGGGTGGGCTACGTGTGTCACGACACTGATCACCGCTCCCGATCACAGGGAGCGGTGATCAGTGTCCTGTCACTAGGAAGAATGGGGAAATGCTTCTTTACATCAGCATTTCCACGTTCTTCCTCTCTGTGTGAGACGACCGCGGGTATCCCCGCGGACATAGAGTCAACGGGATCCGCGATCGCACGCAAGGAGCTTGCGGCGGGCGTGCACCCACAATGCCACGTCTTAAAGGGCAACATACAGGTACGTTAGTATGCGTGTAAATACCATTCTGCCAATTGTATATTGGTGTGAGCCGGTCGGCCAGTGGTTAAGGATTCAATAAGGAAATGGCCATATTTACAACTTAATGTACTTACATTTGGCAAAATTGTGGAGCACAGATCTCCAACAGGTGCCAGTTCCTGGGGAAAGACAAAGTCAATGGTGGCGAAGAAGAAGCCAAAACATCCACAATAGCCTCCCATAGGCTATTGCAACTGTTCTGAATAGAACCGGACACCAACAAAACTATATACATGGGGCCTGAGGGATTCACCCCCTATGTCCAAAATGTAAAACTCAGCAAGGTGATTTCATTTGCATTCGGTGCCAATGTCCAAAGCTCAACAGGTATTGGGCTGAGGTCACACAGAATATCTCCCGGCTGGCGCAGGTAGCGGTGCCCTCCACCCCTCTCGTATGTCTATTGGGAGAGATTGATCAGAGGGAAAATATAAATTATGATTACTAAACTACTATAACTAGCTAGACACTGGATGACACCTCTACTGTACCTACAGTGAAACAATGGATTGTATATGTAAACTCACTCCCTACTAGGGAACAACTGGCAGATCTTCATATGCCATGCCCAAATTTGAAACTATCTGGCAGCCATAGCGGGCTGATCCGGCTCTTGCACCCCCCTCCACAACTGCTAGTAGTGGATTGACTATTGCGACTGCAAAAATGTGAAAAGTAAATGGAGAGGAGAGGTTGGGAGAGAAGGGAGGAGAAAACAGTTAAACATTTTGGTTTTGTTATGTTAAATACTTGGTTTAGGAAAATCCGTTGGCAAAAAGAAAGGGAAAAAAAAAAGTGCCCTGATTTGCAAGTTGTCTAACCAAGTGCTAAATATTTGCTTTAACGTTTATGTAATGGTGCATTGCAACATATGTGGTGACATTTGAAGATATGTATAGTATGTTTTTGGCAGATTGTTACTGTATTTGGCCCTGTCAATGTTTGCTATATACCTGTATGATTATTTGCTGCACCAACAAATAAAGTTTTGATTAAAAATAAAGAATGCTTTCGATGGGACTCTCATCCTTTTCTGGGGTTTCTTCTTTCCAGATTTCACCCATGTATTTTAGGACTTCCGCACTCTGGCTTCTTTTAGCAGAGTCAATGGCCAACAGATCGATAAACATCCTTCGTATCCTTGTGGGAATTTCTCTCCATGCTTCAGGAGGATTATCCACCTCAAAATTCTTCTGCCAGACAACAAAACTTTTAAATCCTTCATCGTCGGGGAGGGTGTCCTGCCATGAAAAAGCCCCCGTGAGCAGAACGTAGATGGCGACACCAAATGCCCACACATCAAGGCTGCCATCTACGGCCATCCCATCTGGAGGGGCAATTTCATACATCTCTGGAGCTCTGTAGGGTTTGCTGCCAAATTTGGATCTAATCACTGTCCCTGTGACAGTAGCCAGGCCAAAGTCTGTGAGCTTTATGGAATGGCACCTCTGATCAAACACTAAAACATTGTCTGGCTTCACATCCAGGTGTACTAGTCCTTTCTCCACCATGAACTCCAGAGCATTGGAGATCTGAAGAGCACATCTCTTTGCCACGTCTTCTGGAATTCCCACCTAAAAAGAGAAAATAAAATAAAATAACTAAGACGTCTGTTAACAAAAAAATATTTTAGATGTTAAATACAATAGAGAGAAAATACAAAGAAATTCAAAATATGTTTTCAGAAACAGTTAAGGTATATGTATAACCACACTTTTTTTTTTTTTAAGTTTTAGACTAGAGATGGATTATATTGTCATATGTACAGTATGTATATACCTGCCCCATATCCACTTCCATCAACTGTCCCAGTGACCACCAATTATTCAAAGTGATGGAGTTGTCATAAGAAAAAGGTAAGTGTAAATCCTCCAACATGGACACCTGTACTAATGTCAACCAAGAGAGATTCCTCTCACTTCCTGTTGCAATCTCTGGCACAAAAATTGAAGGGAAATTTCCCCAAAAGGACTGGAAGGAGGTTTAACTGTTAACTCCTCATACTTTATGGCCAAATCAGTTTTTTCATGTTTTGTATAGAGTTGCTAATATCTTAACATACTTACACATGGTACAATCAGAGAGAACAGATCACCAAGAGGTGCCAGTTCCTGGGTAAAGACGAAGCAGTTGATGGTGGTGAAGATGATCTCACAGCATCCGATGATGTTGGGATGAGAAGAAAGTAGGGATGAAACGCTGAACTCCCGTAGGAAAGACTTCCGACTGGTTCTACTTTTGTCCATGACTTTCAAAGCCATTCTTTGACCTGTGAAAAAAAAAAAAAAGTTAGATTAAGAATAAAGAGAATTTTAGCTGGCAATGTTTTATGTTCATTTGAAAATCTCAAACATTGTAATAAGATATGCTGCATTTAAAGCTAAACTTCACCTTTACCAGCAGTCAGCAGACAGTTGTACAGGAACCTCTCCTCTACTGAAATTGCGATTCTCACAATGTGCTTTAGAAGCTTCAGCAAGCCAAACAGAGCCAACCTCATTTCCTGGCTGGAAGACATTTAGCATCACATCCTCCCCAGCCTGACTGCTCCTCACTCATTCCTTTCATTCATTGGATCTCTGTTTGCTTTAGTCCCGGTTCACACTGATGTGACATTCGCTCTGACTTTGGGTAACTTGTCGCATTGGACCCCATTATGTGTAATGGAACTGTTCTAATTGATGCAACTTGAGTTTCTCCGTCTTAGAAAACATTTCCTGCACTACTTTTGGTCCAACTTTGGTATGACTTGCACTGACTTCTGTTAAAGAAGTCACATGCACGTCGTGCTAAAGTCACGTTGGGGTCTGACTTGGAAGTTGTGGGCAGTGTGAACCCGGATAAATCATTAGAATCAGCACCACATGTGATCTTGGACGGTCTGCATACAAATACAGCCTGTCTAGGTATTCACGTTCCTCCAGACAGATCTGTACCCATCAAGACATTTTGATATTTGTATAACTGATCCCAGGAGTCAGCCCCATGCTTAGTTCCCTAAATAATTTTACCAAAACGTAAATTCATATTTTAATCTTTGCTAAATATTTGTAGAAGGTATTGAAATTGTGATTATATTAATTCACTGACCTGTTTTCATGTCATTTGCCAGGAATACTTTTCCAAAGCTTCCTTCTCCCAGTTCCTTCACAATGATGAAGTGCTCCCGTACGTCTACCTGATGTAGTCTTTGTGAATGGAAGGAGATCATTCTGTCCAAAACACGTTTCACATCATGGGCACCGGAGGCCATTGTGTCCTGGAGAGCAAAAAGAGAACTTGTTACTTAATTCAAAAATGTGTTTTCTGTTTAAGAAAAACTAAAGACATTTGTCAAATATAATGTATGTGACCTGTAGTTATGTGACTATAAATATAAAATGCTCAATAGACCTTCACATCTATATGAATAAGAAAAAAGGGGGAAAAGGTTTGGACACTAAATGAGAGCTCAAACACAATTAAAATACTCGGATTACAGCTTGATGGCTTTAGAGATTTTTTTTTTTTTTTTTTTATATAGATCTAGGATCTAAATATCAAGCAAGGTCACAACTTTATCAAGTTCAGAAACAAATGTAAAAGCCAAGACACAAATAAGTGGAAGGATATACAGTATCCAATAGTTACCAGACCAGTTGTGTGTTGGGGCCCTCATAGTAACTGATGGTAAAAATACTAATTTAATTGCCAATTATCCCCGGGCAAAGGAATGCAATACACATTGGCCGGCATTGATGGAAATGTGTATCTGCTGCCAGAAACATCTTGGTGACTCTCATATTTCTGGCAGAAGCTGCCATGAAAAGTTAAAACATACCCATAAGGATGACCTACAAGAGATGATCGGCATAGCTGGTTGGCAACAAGAAAGTGGAGTTTCCAGTTTCCTTATATAAAGTCAGGAGGAGGAACACAGAGCCAGATAAGAAGTTAAATAAAACGTTATTTGAAAAAAAAAAATATTTCCAGTGGTTGCATAGGAGCATAAACAGTACAGGAGTACAGTGGTAGCTGAGTATCTACATAGCTTGGCAAAGTCAAGGATGAACATGCAATATGTAGTGACGGATCACGGGCGTGTACAGTAGATTTCGATAGTTTGGTCAGTGGAGTGTTGGGGGGCAGGGGACACCAAAAGTCAGCTGCCCATCCCACAGCCCCTGTGGCCCGGGATGATCTGCCTTGCGGCCTATGCAAAACACGTAATTCGTAGCAGAAGAAATCCGCTATGTAAACAGGGGAATTTAAAAGGGAAAAGACAGAGAAGAAAAAGGAAAGAAGTGTAATTTTAATCAAAACTATCATGTAAAATATGGAAAATGGTGGTTTCACCTTTTGGTGTCTGTTTTATGAAGCAGTAAACAGCGGTGATCCAGAGGATCGCAACTGATCAGTCCATAAACTGTTTATGAAATAGAGATAATTAGGAAAAAAAACGTGTTGGAACATGTTCTCCCTCCAATGATTTCCACACACTGAGAATCCTCATTGACTGACACAGAAACGGGCAGTTTATGAAGCTGCGTTCACTGGTGATCTGTGTCAGAAGTCACTCTCCCCGATTCACCAACTCAGAGGTGGAGAATCGGGGAGTGAAGACAGAATCCCGGGGGATCTGAGGAGGACAGAGGAAGATTAACTTCTACCTCGATCAGACCTGCAAAGACATAAATATGACAGGGGGTGGCATGGTTACTATGTGTGTATATGTGTATAATATTATGTAGGGAGACTCTTTATTTTATTAGAATTACCCATGCCATCTGTCTGTGTACTGAGCAGTGATCATTTATCAATGCTCGAAAAAACTGACATCTTGGTGTTGCGGTGAATTTCTGGTACTGTAATCTTGTTAAGTCTCCACTGTTTGAATCGTTTGTAGATCTCTTTACTCCTCCAAAGGAGAAGTGATCTATAAAGCTTCATAAACTGGCACACAGAAGAGAAAGATCTCCTCTGAGAATGCCCGAGAATGAAGCAGTGACATTTTTTCACTGCTTCATAAACGGACACCCTTGTACTCAATGGAAGACAGCAGAAGCCATGCTAAAGGCCATCAGAAGATATTTCTGAGACTTCCTTAAATCATTCTCAAAACTTTGAAGACCTAGAATGAGCCACAGTAACCAAACACTCAATTTTCACATCCCTTTTTAGGAACCCGGTAAACAGACATTTAGGAGCAGTTGGGCATTTTTTTCAACTGTTCCTGAACTCTCCTTCTCATCCTATCAGTAGATGTACACAGGTTGATTTACAGTCATTTCTAGCCAGTTGAGTTTAGAGGTGTTTTTTGGAAAGCAAAAAAAAATAAAAAATTAGTTCAGATGCTGAGTTTAGAGGCATTTCAAGAGCCAAAGGCTTATAAATGTGGTATCTCGCCTGTGTAGCTGTGTTTTTATTTTACAGGCATTGTTAAAAAAATTTTTTTCAAAATAGCCAAAAATTATCATTTTTTTCAAACACTTCTAAACGCAAACGTGGCGAAGCATGGCATGTAAACACGGCAAAACGGACAGTTTAAACATGGGTTACTATCTGTCAAGTTAAATCGTTCAGAAGAGCTTATAAAAACATCCCGTGTACATTAAGCCTTAATCATCTTCAAGGCATTTTTTTTCTTTGGTACGGATTAGAATATACTTGTAAGCCCTTGTACACATGGCCGGACATTCCGACAACAAAATCCGTTGGATTTTGTCCGAAACTGGTGTTGCATACACACGGTCGAACAAAGTTGTCGGAATATCCGATTGTAACGTGATGACATTCGTACGTTACGACGGGACTAAGTTCAGGCTAGTAGCCAATAGCTTTGGTCTCGTAATTTGATCTGAGCATGTGGGGCACTTTGTTCGATTGGAATTCTCTCCAAACGATTGGGCAAAGTCTGATCGGATCATGTTGTTGGAAAATTTTATAACCCAGCTCTAAAACTTTGTCGGTCGGATATTCAGACGGAAACAGTCCGATGGAGCCCACACATGGTTGGATTATCCAACAACACGGTCCAATCGGACATTTTCTGTCGGAATGTCCAACCGTGTGTACAAGGGCTTAGAGGAGCCTTCAATAAATTATACGTTACTTTGCCACCAAAACACATTTTTTTTCCCTTCGTATTACATCACCTAAATTAGTCTCAATTTTTATTACATATCTTGTATTAACAACAACTTTTTCATCAGACTGATCATGGTAAGCCTCCAATGTCTATCCTGTCTTCTGTATACCTTGTATTACATTTTATGCTGTCCTGAACCTCAACCCATTTTCTCAGTTATTCATATATAGGCTTTTTATATATTTATTACATACCTCATACATCTCTGGAGAATTACTATCAACATGTTCATGAAAATATAAAGTTCCATTGATGCATGTGTGTGTGTGTATATATATATAATATACAATATATATAGTTTGAGAAACTAATACATGAAGGAATACTAACCAGATATTTATAAAAAAAAAATGTAACATTGTTATTGATTATTTTTATAACATTAGGTCTTATTTCTTATAATAATATTATGCACCAATGGGTTTAGTTAAAAATAGACTTTTTTGAAAAACCAAATTTCTCCATAGCAACTAACAAAGTTTGTTTGTGACACCTGCGCTAACTCAAAGTCCACCATTTTTTTTGAAAAACAGATCCATGAAAGTATAGGTGGAGTACTTAGCCAAAAAAACAGGTCTGTCGCATTGACCGTCCTCTACCGGAAATAACGGTTTGCCAGACAATTATTTTATAACATTGGTATTATTTTCTTTTAAATTGAAGTCAATTGCTGGAAAAATATATTGATTTTGAGCTCTATTATATGATGAATGCCCAAAGATCTCAATGCCGCAATGATCGAATATTTCTTGAACTTTAGCATAACTGCCTCCACATACACATGTAGCACTAACCCCCGAAGGAGATGCTGGTTAGATTTGGGCTTACTGATACCTTCTGTTTTCCTCGTTGCATGTCTAGGGGTGGTAAATGGCCCAGTAACTTGAGAGTCCGACAACAGATCCACTTGAATGGATTTTATTTGCAAAACGTAGACGATGAGCAGTCTCTTAAATTGGGATCAGAGGGTTGGAAAGGAAAACTCGGGCACTCCCAGTGTCAAAGTCAAAATGTTGAAGAACCTGCCTACCTCGACTGCATCCAGAGAACAGCCACTCGCAACTGAATGATCACTCAAGTTGGACAGTCCCTCTCTCACAAGGCCCAGCAGCCAACAAGGTGCCCACTCAGGAACAAGTCTCTGCCACAGACGTTGTAGAACACGTAGGGAAACTTAAGCTTGGAAATACATGTAGGATACCTGGATCTTTCAGCCAGCTTGGCGATATCCACAAGATCGGATTCTCTCAGGTACCTCAGCCCTTCCAGGCTCTTACTAAGAAACCAACCCATACATGGTCTTCTTCTGAAGAGTCTGCCCCTGCAATGCTTGAAGTCACTGGGTTTCTCCCAAACCGGAGACTGCACCCAACCACCTCAGAATCCTTCTTTAGTTTCCTTGCCTCGGGCTAGCCAGCCCCGAGACCTCAAAATCAGGTGGATCCGCACCCCAGGCCATAGCCTTCCTGGGGGCTGGTCAGGAAGACCAGGAAGTCAGCACATCATTCCGGACCGGAACCTCGAACCATGTGACGACCACGTGATGTCCACATCTTAAATACCCTCTCCCAGAAAGCACAGTGAGAGCGCCGCTCCCACTGGGTGGGCTCTGAGAGAGAGAGTAACTTAAGCACCTAACCAGACCATAGTTCCATGCCTGCCAGAAGAGACCAGTGCCCCCTGTGGCCAGGCTGAAAATTTCACAGTCCAGTCAGACTGATGCGGAAGTCTAATTTAGATAATTGTACCCAAACCAAACTGCAGTTCAGGCATAACTTTAACTTTGAAAAGCCACATAGCGTGTGCTCTTCAGGAGCCGCCACTACACACATATCACACCGGAGAGTAAAATATTACCCGTTGCGTAATGTTTCATTTTTGGCTGGCTTTCCCACAACTTACAGTGATGGAAACCAGCACAGGTGGAATAGACTGAAACCAGTCTGCCAATTTGTTTCTGTATTTTGGTGATTTTGGAAATACATTCTTGGCCTGGACATCACATATAAAGCAATTTATCCAGGCTGCTTTCAAAAATCACACTTTTTTTTTTTTTTACCAAATTGAGAGGATAAGGCAGTGTTTCTTCCCGCTGTCTTTCTTCTACACTTTCACATAAACTAATATCACTTTTTTGTGGTGTATCGGAACCAGATTCTTGAAAACTTGGGTCCTCATAATACACTCATTTTCCGTTCGGTTCCAATTTCTGGACTTTCAATATCTAGCTGAAAAAGTGATTTATTAGATCTTTGTGTTTTGCAAACAAGTGGGCAGGACAGATGGTGAAGGTGATGGTAGCATCAATGGTTGAGCTTCTGATGTCGATTGTGTGTTTTAGATTTTTATTATGACTTAATGGTTTTGACACCTGAAGGGGTATCATTAAACCTTCATCAGAACTGCAATAAGAATGATCCAAAGTTCTAGATCTTGCAGTCACTAGTGTTGAATAACTTCGGATTCACCCATGGCTAAATCGGAAAAGGCCTGTTTGTGTGCCAGCATCGTACATTTGTACATTGTGTTAGTTGATGACATTGGCATGTACATCTTGTGCTGCTTAACAATGATTTTGAAGTTCCCTCTGTCATGGAATTCAATTTGATCATTTTGTCTAGTCTATTTTTCCATTTATTTCCTTAATATTTCTATTAAGAGGTTGCCGTAAAAATTGTTAGCATTGAATCTGGTTTTAGTTTTCTTTGCGTTGCCTGCAAAAAACAAGCACTGTTGAAGTGTATTGAACAAATTTGATACAAATTTTCACAGAAGTTTTCTTTTATTAATGGTATATATGCTTTGATCATTCCAGGCTCCATGCCAGCATTTTTCAACCAAATTTTAATTTGTTGGCTATCCTTTCGAAAGGTATAGTAATTAATATTGGATGGAGTGTTTTTTATTTTTTTATTTTTTTTGAACCACTGTTGGGGCTGCAAAATTGCGCAAAGCAGCTAGGCATTTCTATTGGATAAATAAAAGTAAAATAAGTGCATGCAATATACATAATTTATTACTTTGGTATATCTGATAAACATCAAATTAATAAATAAAAATTAAAATAAAAACAAATATTCAATTTAGTTAAAAAAATCTAATTTATCCATGTATTGATTTTTGGGAAATGACATATGTTATGTTAATAAATTAAAAATGATATACAAGTTATCCCATTAAAAATATATGAAAAGTGATATTAAATTTATTTTAGAATAATTTAAAAAAAATATAAAATAAAATCTATGAATATTTAAATACATAATAAAAACATACGTTTTCTATTTTTAAAAGAATATATATAATTTATTATTTACATTTAAACATTAATATAGTTAATGAAACCAGAAATATAACAAATAACAAAAATAATGCATTCATTATTTTAATTTTAGAAATGTGTACAACAAACACCTGCAGGGGTCTTGTTCAACCCCTGGGGATAGTCCAGACTTGTCATCTGAAAAATATAAAGAAATATTGTTGGAGCAAGATGAAGAAAAATATTTGAACAGCAAACCTAAATATGGAATTAATAATAAAAAACTGAGTGGCCATCTTGCAGTAAATAATGATATATGAAATGCCAAGAATGTATAAGGTTACAGACACTGACTACAAAGGTGTTTTGTGTAAATTAGAAAACAGCCCTAGAATAGGTAATCTTAGTTAATAAGACAATAAACAAAGAGAGAAACCTAAATCATCCAAATCATCCATTCAACTTTCTGAGATGAAAGGGAAGGACACAGTGCAAAGTATGTGTGCATAAAATGTGACGGTGCCATGTTCGCAATAGTTTAATGACTTTATGAAAGATGTGCTATTTTACTCTCAATAATGTTGTGGAGGAGTACATTTTCTTTAGAGATTCCCCAAGAAAGTCGCATACCTGAAAAAAAGTTGATCCTATGTGATGTTGTTTCAGACACGCCATCACTCACCAATTCTTGGTTATCCAATGTCTACCTCGGCACGAATATGTAAGGAAAATTCATCATCAAATATGATTGGTGCCTCTGACATGTTGTCCTTCTGTGGCTCTGGAATGATCTCAGACTGAGATCCAGAAGTGTTTGTGGTCAGAAGGTAAGACAAGGAGCTGAATGATGATGAGATGGAAACACTGCTCTGTGACGTGTTCAGGTGGGAAGCCAATGTTGCCTCGCACTGGACTGAAGAAATCCTTTCAATGGAATCATCGTCCTCCTTGTGTTAAAGTCAACTCTGGAGTTTCTTCTTTCCAGCTTTCACTCAGGTATTTCAGGACTTCAGCAGTTTTACTTCTTTTGGTGTGATTAATTGCCAAAAGATCAATAAACATTCTTTGTATCCCAGCAGGAACCTTTTTCCCATGCTTCTGGAGGATTAACCTCCTGGAAATCATTTTGCCAGTCAACATGCTGTTTATATGTGTCATCATCAAGCATGGCCACCTGCCATGGAAACTCTCCTGTGTGTAGGCAGTAGATGACGACACCAAACAACCACACATCAAGGCTTCCATCTACAACCCGTCCATCTGAAATGGTCAGGTTAAACATCTCTGGGGCCATGTAGGATTTGCTTCCACACCTTGCTCTAATCACTGTCCCTGTGACCTTAGTGAGGCCAAAGTCTGTGATCTTAACACAATGGCAGTCCTGGTCAAACACCAGATCATTTTCTGGCTTGAGGTCCATGTGTACAAGTCCTTTCTCCGATATGAATTCCAGAGCACTGGAGATATGCACAGCACACACCTTTTACTGTGTCTTCTGGAATTCCCACCTAGAACAAGTTCAAAAACATAATAGATGTTAAATACAATAGTGGAGAATATAAGGATAAATAAAGATTCAGTTAAAGCATATATGTATGGCCATAAAGTATTGTTTTTTATTTATTTTAGGCTAGGGATAGATTTTATTGTTGACCGTGTCACCTCTTAATGACAGCGGTCACCAAGACATTTAAAGAAAGTGATGGAAAATTCAAAATGTTTGTTTTAACTCCTTTTTGTTTTTTATGTTTTTTGTAGGATTAAATAAAGAAATGGTCATACCTAAAACTTAATGTACTTATTTGGAAAGATGATGTAGAACAGATCTCCAACAGGCGTCTTTCTAACAGTTTTCAGTTCCTGGTGAAAGACAAAGTAGTGAATGGTGGAAAAGAAGCCACCAAAATATCCCATAGATATTTTGGTGAGGAGACAGTAAGAATTAAATGCTGAATTCATGGAGAAAAGTCCACTGACTGGTTCTGTCCTTATCCATGACTTTCATTGCCATTCTTTGACCTGTGAAAAAAAATGAAATAACTTGGATCAAGAGCTAGACTTGTTCAATTGGTAATTTCTGTATGTTTTTAACTTGACAATATCCAACTTCTTTTTTTTTTTTATAAGATATGCTCCTCCCAGATTATGAATGTATCGTGCACATTTAAAGCTAAACTTCAGCCTTACCAGCACTCGCCTGTACAGGAACCTCTCCAGATAGAGCCCGTGTCATTTCCTGACTAGAGGTCATCCAGCATCATTAGCATGATATCATCCCCAAGCTGACTGTTCCTAGCCCCTTCCTTTTATTCATTGGACTCAACATTACATGTGATAAATATCTCATTTTGATATTTGCATAACTCCTAAGAAACAGCCTAATGCTTAGGTCTCTAAATCATTTTCCGACATGAATATTTGAAACATTTTCTATTTATAGAGATTTAATAAATCTATGTATTGGACCATATTTGCTTAATGCATTTACCTGCTATTCTTTATTATGAGTGCTGTACAGTGATTCTACTTGACTGCTCCTTTTATTTTCGAGTAAGTCTACAACTAGCGACCTCTTGGAAAAAGCCTTTATCTTGCAGATCAAATTTACATCCATATACATATTTATAGAGAATACGGAAATAGCGGCTAGATTCACGCACCTGTTTGCTTGTCCTTCACCAAGAATAAATTTCCATATCCACTTTTTCCAAGCTCCTCCTCAATAAGGAAGTACTCTTCAAAGTCTATCTGCTGTAGTCCTTGTGCATAGAAGGAGACCATTTTATCCAGAAGACCTTCCACATTATGGTCAACAGAGGCCATTGTGTCCTGGTAAAGTTATTCAGTACAGCTAAAGGACCTTAAGCAAGCACCAAAAAATAAATAAATAGCATGATATATTATATTCAATAGCTTCCAGTTCAATTGTGTGTTTGGGGGGGGGGGGCTCTCAAGAACTGGGTCAAAAGACTAATTTTATCTTTTGTTACGTTCCTTTCCTGAAGGACACTTCAACATGTGGTGTATCTGCTGCCAGAAGCAGCTTTGTGACCTTCATATTTCTGGCAGACACTGCGGACACCTCCTAGCTACCTAAAATTAAATTTGGGACCCTTGTTAGATAAACAGAGGGAAAAATACCTTAGCTGGTGCAAGCTCCCCTGTCGGTGGTAGGGAGAGTGAAAATGACCTGGGCCCCACAATGACCTGGGCCCCACAATTGCTGTATATCTCTCAGAACTCCCCTATGTGGATCTCATAAATGGTTCAAAAGAGTGGATACCCAGATTCGGGATCTCATCTGGAAGTGGAGAGGAGCTAGAATCAGTTTATCCTACAATATAGTAAGGGTAGAGGGGGGGCCTGGCGGTACCACATCCCAAACTTTATTGCCTGGACTCCCAAATGCAGCCGATCACGGTGTGGGGAAGAGCTGATGCCTTAGATGATCTTATTGTACAATTAGTAACCCGACCCAACCCAGATTTGAAAGCCGGCTCTTATTTGGAAATGGATCTTCTCATCCTGCCCCATGATCGCCCCAACGGTGGATTTCCTTAAAGTGTGGGCGGCGGCCCGAGAGGCTCTGAGGGTCAAGGACCCCTGGGATTCACCCCTCTGTGGAGCAATCCAAGATACCCAGAACTTATGAAACTGGAGGGATCCGCCATATGGAAATGCAAGGAAAATTTTTATTTTCCACAGATCTATGCAGGTAATGTATTGAAATCTTTTGTACAATTTTGCTCAGAATTTTCACTCCCCACTAGATGTTTTCATCAATATATCCAACTCCGACACACTTTGCAGGCTCAGGGACAAATTACCCCCCTGATTTCACCCCCCACACCTAATGGGGCTACTTCAAGCAAACGCCAGGAAGGGGCAGATTTAAAAAATGTACTCAGTATTGTTGTCTTCCACCCAGGACCATGCCTTGTTGAAATGTAGAGCTAAATGAGTCATGGACATTGGAGAGATTGATGGTGCTCAATGGGACATTGCATTGGAAACGATCCCTATGGTTTCTATCTCAGCCTCCCATAGGTTCTATGCAGAATAAACAGTTGCGATAGCCTATTGGATGACAATGAAACTATATACACGGGGCATGAGGGATTCACTCCATGTCCAAAATGTAAAACACAGCAAGGTGATTTCATTCACCTGCCGTGGCAATGTCCAAAGCTCAACAGGTATTGGGCACAGAATATCTCCGGACTGGTTCACATACCGGTGCCCTCCATCCCTCTGGTATGTCTATTGGGAGCAATTGATGAAGAGATTTATCAGAGAAAAATGTATATTATGATTACTAGACTGTGATATCTCTCTAGAAAGGTTATAGCTAGAGACTGGATGGCACCTACTGTACCTACAGGGAAACTATGGATTGTATATTTAAACTCATTCCTAACTAGGGAACAACTGGCCTATCGTCCTAGGAATGCCATGACCAAATTTGAAACCATCTGGCAGCCATGGCTCTCACCCCCTCCACAGCTAGTAATGGATAGACTATTGTGACTCTTAAAATGCAAAAAGTAAATGGAGAAATGGAGAGGAGAGGTTGGGGGAGAAGGGAGGAGAAAACAGTTAAACATTTCAGTTTTGTTATGTTAAATACTTGGTTTGGTAAAACCTGTTAGCAAAAAAGAAAAATGAAAAAGACTGTGTCCTGATTTGCAGGTTGTCCAACTGAGTGCTAAAAGTTTCTTTTAACGTTTATGTAATGGTGCATTGAAATGTATGTGGTCACATTTGAAGATATGTATAGTATGCTTTTGACAGATTGTTACTGTATTTGGCCCTGTCAATGTTTGCTATATACCTGTATGATTATTTGCTGCGCCAACAAATAATAAAAAAAAAGTTTTGATTAAAAATAAAGAATGCTTTCGATGGGACTCTCATCCTTTTCTGGGGTTTCTTCTTTCCAGATTTCACCCATGTATTTTAGGACTTCCGCACTCTGGCTTCTTTTAGTAGAGTCAATAGCCAACAGATCAATAAACATCCTTCGTATCCCAGTGGGAACTTCTCTCCATGCTTCAGGAGGATTATCCACCTCAAAATTCTTCTGCCAGACAACAAAACTTTTAAATCCTTCATCGTCAGGGAGGGTGTCCTGCCATGGAAATGCCCCCGTGAGCAGAACGTAGATGGCGACACCAAACGCCCACACATCAAGGCTGCCATCTACGGCCAGTCCATCTGGAGGGGCAATTTCATACATCTCTGGAGCTCTGTAGGGTTTGCTGCCACACTTGGATCTAATCACTGTCCCTGTGACCTTAGCCAGGCCAAAGTCTGTGAGCTTTATGGAATGGCACCTCTGATCAAACACTAAAACATTGTCTGGCTTCACATCCAGGTGTACTAGTCCTTTCTCCACCATGAACTCCAGAGCATTGGAGATCTGAACCGCACATCTTTTTACCGCATCTTCTGGAATTCCCACCTAAAAAGAGAAAATAAACTAAAATAACTAAGACGTCTGTTAACAAATATCTATTTTAGATGTTAAATACAATAGAATATACAAAGAAATTCAGAATATGTTTTCAGAAACAGTTAAATAAAAGCATGGTTATACATATACCTTAAGTTTTTTAGATTAGAGATGGATTATATTGTCATATGTACAATATGTATATACCTTTCCCATATCCACTTTCATCAACTGTCCCAGGGACCACCAATCATTTAGACAAAGTGATGGAGTTGTCATAACAAAAAGGTAAGTGTAAATTCTCCAACATGGACACCTGTACTTATGTCAACCAAGAGAACTTCCTCTCACTTCCTGTTGCAATCTCTGGCACATAAATTTGAAGGGAAATTTCCCCAAAAGGACTGGAAGGAGGTTTAACTGTTAACTCCTCATACTTTATGGCCAAATATGTTTTGTATAGAGTTACTAATATCTTAACATACTTACTCTTACAGAGAGAACAGATCACCAAGAGGTTCCAGTTCCTGGGTAAAGACGAAGCAGTTGATGGTGGTGAAGATTGTTAACCTTTAAAATCTATATTTCTGATTTATTAAGCAGAAGATATGATATGGGTTTAAAAGAGAATTCTATTGACAAGGGAAAGAAAGGTTTAACATAACAACACCATTTATTATAATTAGTTGAAAGTCTCTAGCTAACACACAAATCTCTATCTATGGTCTTGCATCAAGGAAGAAAATACTAGGTTGAAATATAATATTTACATGCAGGAATACAAAGTATATTCTCTAAGACAGTATATTTAGTCACAAGCATACAAGCATATTTAGGTACAAGCAACACCTTAACCATAATTACCCATCCTTACAGAGTTCCACTCTTGAGCACTGGTTCCCAAAAAGAGACTGTTCCCTTCCCTTGGCTCTGGGTAAATGCCTTAATGCTGATTCCCCATAGGCTGCCTTAGCTTGGATCATGATTGGAGGGCTCACTACATAAGTCGGCCCCCTTTCATGCAAATCCTTGTGACTATTCTTAAACAGAAGACTTAATTGGATTTCCCCAGGAACTTAAGCAATGATTATGGTTGGACTCTCCTCATTGTCTACCCCAGCATGGGGTCCTTTGAAGTGAGTAGGTGTAGAACAATGGGAGTGGCTCTCCATATGGTATATACAAGTCCCGGCCCCGCATTGTCTGCTCTTACCAAGCCCCTGGGGGGAGGCATTTTACCTGGCTTTCATAGATGCCAGCCAAATGAGATCTATTTCTAAATACAATATTTTACAGATATTAATGAAGATTTCACATAAACTCATAAGGCAACAAGATGATCTCACAGCACCCGATGATGTTGGGATGAGAAGGAAGTAGGGATGAAACGCTGAACTCCCGTAGGAAAGACTTCCGGCTGGTTCTACTTTTGTCAATGACTTTCAAAGCCATTCTTCGACCTGTGAAAAAATAAATAAAAAAAATAATAAATTAGATTAAGAATAAAGAGAATTTTAGCTGCCAATGTTTTATGTTAATTTGAAAATCTAAAACCTTGTAATAAGATATGCTGCATTTAAAGCTAAACTTCAGCTTTACCAGCAATCAGCAGACAGTTGTACAGGAACCTCTCCTCTACTGAAATTGCGATTCTCACAATGTGCTTTAGAAGCTTCAGCAAGACAAACAGAGCCAACCTCATTTCCTGGCTGGAAGACATTTAGCATCACATCCCCCCCCCCAGCCTGACTGCTCCTCACTCATTCCTTTCATTCATTGGATTTCTGTTTGCTTTAGTCCTGGTTCACACTGATGTGACAATCGCTCTGACTTTGGGTAACTTGTCGCATCAGACCCCATTATGTGTAATGGAACTGTTCTAATTGATGCAACTTTAGTTTCTCCGTCTTAGAAAAACAGGTTCCTGCACTACTTTTGATCCAACTTTGGTATGACTTGCATTGACTTCTGTTAAAGAAGTCACCTGCAAGTCGTGCTAAAGTCACGCTGGGGTCTGACTTGGAAGTTGTGGGCAGTGTGAACCCGGATAAATCATTAGAATCAGCACCACATGTGATCTTGGACGGTCTGCATACAAATACAGCCTATCTAGGTATTCACGTTCCTCCAGACAGATATAAACCCATCAAGACATTTTGATATTTGTATAACTGATCCCAGGAGTCAGCACCATGCTTAGTTCCCTAAATAATTTTACCAAAATGTGAATTCATATTTTAAGCTTTCTTAAATAAATTTTTGTAGAAGGTGTTGCAATTGTGATTATATTTAATAGAAAAAGAAAAGAATGGGTGGGATTATTGCGGTGCTTTAGAAGTAAGGAGATTGTATGATATAAAAATAGAAAAAGATTTTATTAAATGTAATAATAAAAAAAGGATAATAAAGGTAAATTCAAAATTTTGAAATCACAAACAACAATACCAGTACATTCAAATAGATTACAATGACCACAATCTGTCAATTAATTCAAATAAAGGAATTCTTGGCTGTTCTGATGGAATCCCGACATGTTTCGCCAGCACAGAGGCTTCTTCAGGGGAGCCAATAATTGACAAGAGGTAATTTCTAAAAACAAAAAAAGGGAGATTCACTGTAAACAAAATGCAACAATTTTAGTGAATTAGGTCTTAAACATGAAAAACAGCCCAAACTCTGAATACGCCTACAAATTTCAAAAATGTTGTTGGGCTACAAAGGCCAGTCATACATTAAAATAAATAACTATGCATACCAATCTCCAACCGAGAGCCCCGCCCGCACGATGCAATAAAAAACACCTTTAGAGCGTGGAGAGCAGACCAGTCCAAGAATCCCCAGAAGGTGGCTGCAGGAGACAAATGGAACAGACAGAAATCCACTGTAATTAGAGATCATGGGGCCAAGGAGGGCTCCCGTAGACAGTTTAACAGATTTAGAAAAAGTACCACTGTGGTTTATAATTAAACAACAATGAGAACCTACCTAAGCAAATTGATATTGAGTGTGTCTCAGCAGGGGAACGAATAAATGCAAGTACGCATGTTCACAGAAGAATGTAGTGTCAAGGTATAGACCTAAATTATAAATAAATAAATTGATAAGAAATTACCCTAAATGGGGCCAATATATACAAAACAAAATAGTTGAAATGAATTATAGATATAGATAAATTCATTAAGAAAAACAGTTAAGCTATTATTTTAAAATGGCATTATGCTCAATTCATTTAAATTCAATCGCTGAGAAAACGCTTACCATATGCAGAAAAAAGAAAGAAGTATTGCAGTGTTCCACTGGGCTCAGTGTAAACTCACACTGATTGAGGGATTTGGCAATGGACTGCAGCAAACAGATCAGTCAGCCAACGTGTGTAAGACCTATAGGTGTTGATATATAAAAAATAGTAAGGAATAAAGGAACCCCAAAAACGGGGAGAAAGAAGTAAATGTAATATGAAAATAGGAGAAGAAACATGGGCTGTGTGGATAGACCCAGTTCTTATCAAAAAACTGACCTTCACGACAATCTCCACGCTGTAATGTCTTGCAGGACCGACACACCTACGGAGTAGGTGTGCCTTTTATCTCCCACACACCCAGCGTAAAGTGAATTACGTCGGATGTGAGCGGACAAAAATGCAAGACTGCGCATGCGTCTCGGGTGGTTAGGCCTACAATCCCCATGATGCACTGCGGCGGCTGCTCCGTAACCACAGAAACCCAAACGCCACCGCAGGCATACACAGGGATCGTGGAGAAGGCAGAATAGAGGTTCGCTAAACCTAGCAAACCACTGCCTATTCAATAACCACGACGAGACCCAGTGTTCTAACAAAGCAGCCAGCATTCATACGGGTCGGGCGGTGCGTCCATGCAGGCACCAGTATCGGAGACAGAGGGAAAAAATACGCTCCCACAAAAGGAGTCTCCACCACGAGGACGGGCTCAAAAAGGGAAGGAGTGTATAACAAAGGAAACTGAAATAAATATACAAAATAGGATCATTCCTATTGAGTTAAAAATAGATGGATATTAGAGAAATAGATAAGCGAACAGAGTAATGGGCTGCATTAGTAGACCAATTCCACAAAAATCCAAAATCAGATGCCAAATAACAGTAGAAAAACAAAATTATTATGTTAATTTAGTAAATGATGAACATTAAATTCTACTGTACATATGCTAATGATAATAAAATGATCAATTTATAATAGTAAATATAATAGTAAAGGATAATAAAGAGAAAAGGAACCACATTCGAAAAAAATCTATTGAACAATCTTGAAACAGTATAACGCTATACAATGGTCTTCGATAAGCCATATATTGGTACAAGAATGGATAGACATGAATACTGATAAATGGACAAAAAGGTGAACCCATACCAAACATAAAAACATACATACACACAGACGCACAAACACACAGACAAACAGAGCTAAATGCCCAAAAAAAAAAAAAAAAGGGGGGATGGGAATATAGGCAAGCATATAACAGTTATGGAAAGCTGGTGCCAGAGTTCCTAGAGTGTAGATCTTTGTACAGATTCTAATAGGATACATACTTGAATTGTGTGAACAACAAAGGTCACGACACAGCATAAAAGAGCAAAGTAATTAAAGAAAATGCTTATAGGTTATATATTTATTTAAACCTGGGTTTTTTGTGGCCTCTAGGGTGTATATCCATTTTGTTTCGAGTTGCAGTAGGCGAGTATCAATTTCACCCCCTCGAGCATGAGAGGGTACATGTTCAAGGGCCGAAAAATATACACCATTGGGATCAAAGTTATGAGAAATGCCTATGTGTCTATTCAAGGCAGTGGTACAGAGTCGTTTGAGTAATGGTGACATGTGGTCTCTGATTCGTTTGAAAAACGGACGCTTGGTTTTACCGATATAAAAGCATCCGCATGGACAGCTTGCAAAATATACTATTCCTACGGTTTTGTATGTTACATTATATCTGATGGTGTGAAGAGACCCATCAGGTAGTGTAACCTGTGGTGTTTTGGAAATGAACCGACAAACATTGCAGTGGCCACAGGGGTCTGTGCCCATGCGATTAAGTTTGGTAGGTTGTACGTTATTAAAGTGACTAGTGACTAGACGGTCTTTCATAGATTGGGACCTACGATATGTGAGTTGGGGAAATGGTTTGATGTATTTGTGGATTGTCTGATCCGCCAACAATAGAGGCCAGTACTTGATAAGGATTTCTCTCATTTGGTTGTGTTGCCGAGAGTATTGCGTAATGATGCGTAGAGGTGAATTGCAAGTGGATTTCGGTTTAGGATAAATTAGATCGTTTCTATTTAATTTTATCACTTTGTTGTAAGTGCGTTTAAGTAGTGATTTGCTGTAACCACGTTGATTTAGTCTAGTGGACAGATCCCTTGCAGCTAGTTGGAAATCTGTGTCTTGAGAGCAGTTACGGCGAAGGCGTAAGTATTGACTGTAAGGAATACTGTTTAGAAGAGATCTAGGATGTGCACTTGCGGCATGTAAGATGGTATTGCCTGCTGAGGGCTTACGGTAGAGAGATGAATGAATTACACCCTTATCGTCTAATTTAATGCATAGGTCAAGGAAATTAACCTGAGTTTGGCTGTACTCCATTGTAAATTTTAAATTGAATTGATTGTCTACCAAACCATCAAAAAACTTGTGTAGTTCGTCAAGGGTACCTATCCAAAGGATCAGAATATCATCAATCTAGCGATGCCAACCCAGGACGAATTGGCTCCAATCCCGGGGTTGGTCGCTAGAAACAATTTGTCGTTCCCACCCCCCCAGGTACAGATTGGCATAGGAAGGGGCACATTTGGTGCCCATTGCTACACCCTGTACCTGGAGGTAGTGGGAACGATCAAACATAAAAATGTTATGAGTGAGAATGAACTCCAATAATTGTAGCACAAACTCATCATACACTTCAGAGGTTGGTCCTCTTTCTCTCAAAAAAGAGTGCATGACTTTGATGCCCATGGTATGCGGAATAGAGTTGTAAAGACACTCCACATCCAGGGCAACCAGCCATGCATGCGGAGGAAGCTGTTTTCCATCCAGAATTCGTAGCAAATCGATGGTGTCTTTTACATAAGATGGCAAAGATAATACATGCGGGAATAAATGTTTGTCAACTAGTGCACTCGCGTTTTCAGTTAGACCCTGGCAACCCGAAACAATGGGTCGACCAGGGGGATTGACGAGGGATTTGTGCAGTTTTGGTAGCGAATAGAATGTAGGAATTTGTGGATTTTTTACATTTAAATATTTCCACGTATTAAGATCAATGATGCCCTGTCGATAGGCTCGAAAAATAAGTTGGTAATATTCCGTATTAAAGTTTTCAATGATAAGTTTAGATATCGAACGATACCAGTCTTTATTGTTAAGGATATCAAGGCACATTTTTTTTTGTATGCCTGGGTATCCATAACACAGACATTGCCCCCTTTATCAGCAGATTTTATGATCAAGTCTGGATTACTTTGAAGATTTTGGAGTGCCTTACGATGTTTGAGAGACAAATTATGAGGTTCTTGTGCATCCAATGCAAGATTCTTAATCTCCGACGTTAATTGGCTAACAAAGGCCCATATGTTGGCATTACTTTGAAGCAGGGGGAAGGATTTGGTTTTCAGTTTAAATGATGCTGAGGGAGGAAATAGTACTCCCGGAACTGAGACTCGAGGTGTAATTAGATCTATAGGCTGTTCATCCTCAGTGTTGCCCTCGTCCCATAGTGACATCAGGTCCTCCATTGCCTGAAGCTCACTGGAAGAGGGTTCCACAGAGGAAATGATAGGGTTATTTGTTACTTGAGATTTGTCGTACATTACCTTAAATAAAAGGCGTCTAGCAAAAAGATGTATGTCCTTCACAAATTGAAACTGGTCTAAATTGGTTGATGGACAAAAAGTAAGACCTAGTTTCAATATTTCAATCTGTTCCTTAGTTAGGGAGACCGAGGACAGGTTCACCACCTCGAGACCTAGTGCATTTGTGGATGGAGTAGTGAAGGTGGGTGTGATTTGGGTTCCGGGGTCTGAACTAAAAAAATAGGTGCAATAGGAGGATCTGTGGGTTGTGAATGAGGTGGAAACACAGAGGAGAGTGTTGGTTCACTCGCTCTCCTAGCTGAGGATCCAAGGTGAATGTTAGAAGGGTGTGAAATCAGTGCTGGAGTGTTCAGTGCAGGGTAAGTGGAAGGATCTAAGGAAGTGCTAGGACGTGAATGAATGATAGGCATAGGAGTATAAACCTGAGTGCAGTGTGTTTTAGATGGAGCTGCGGTGAGTTGGTGTACCGTTCCCGTGGATCTAGGTGATGAGGTCGCGGACGTATCCAAACGGTCTCCCTTTCTTTTCTTAGGAATCCTATCTTGGGTTAAATCTCTGTAGGATGTAGAAGTGCTGGAAGAAAAAGAAACGACATTAGGAATTATAGTATCTGAGGAGCATTTGGAGTATACGATCTTCTTTTAGAGGTAGTATGGTTAGAGTTTTGCCATTTATAGGCAAAATGATTTTCATACGCTAGTTTATCCCGAAGGAATTTGCCTTCCTTGACATTGATAATGTCCCGTGTATATTGTTCAAGATACGAGCGTAAATTATTCTCGCGTTGTGTGAAACGTATGGGATTTTCTATTAAGTTATTATCCTCGTACCAAGAAGTAATCTGAAGATCGAGCTGTTCCAACTCCGATTCATATTGATTAATTAGGAGTGAAATCATTTGAAAAGAGCATGATTGAAGATTGCTCTCCCAAGAATTTTTAAGTGAATCACTAATTTTGTTCATATTAGGGAAAATTTGGATTCTCAATCCCCAAGGAACAACTTGATGTTCTACATATTTTTCAAAATTAAATTTTGTGCCAATGGTTTCTGGCTTTACGTTCTAAAAGGCGTTGTAATCTCAGGAAAGATCGATCCAATTCCGCATCTGTAATATTTGCATCCTTTCTAGAAGCCTGAACTTTTGTCATAAGACCATCCCATGCATTTCCACAAAAAGCTGCCATATCTTGACAAGACTAACAACAAAATACGAAGACTGAACAGCACAATGTGAAAAAGATAAGGGAAACAGAGAGAAAAAAAAAAGGAAAAAAAATTTTTTGTTTGGTGCACCAACAATCTTATTTGTATAATTTATAGAGTTTTCCCATATATTCAAAAAGAGCAATTATGTAGCCTTGAGTAGCCAAAAAGGGAGGAAAGAGAAACTTGAAGAGAGACAAAAACAGAAACAAAAATATCTGCTGGCCAGTCTGAAATAAACTCCAGAACTGACGAGTAAAAAGATTCAAAGAAAAAAGACAGATTTTTTAGAAGCCTCGCCTGTTTGGGAGGTGTGTTTTAGACACCAAAAGTTGTATGGAGAAAGAGAGAGAGTGTGATTATATTTACTGACTTGTTTTTCTGTCATTCGCCAGGAATACTTTTCCAAAGCTTCCTTCTCCCAGTTCCTTCACAATGATGAAGTGCTCCCGTACGTCTACCTGATGTAGTCTTTGTGAATGGAAGGAGATCATTCTGTCCAAAACACGTTTCACATCATGGGCACCGGAGGCCATTGTGTCCTGGAGAGCAAAAAGAGAACTTGTTACTGTTTCTGTTTAAGAAAAACTAAAGACATTTGTCAAATATAATTCATGTCACCTGTAGTTATATGACTATAAATATGAAATGCTCAATAGACCTTCACATCTATATGAACAAAAAAAGGGGGAAAAGGTTTGGACACTAAAGTTAGAGCTCAAACTCAATTAAAATACTTGGAGTTCAGCTTGATGGCTTTTAGAGATATATATATATATATATATATATATATATATATATATATATATATATATATATATATATATATATATATATATATATATATAGATCAAGGATCTAAATATCAAGCAAGGTTACAACTTTATCAAGTTCAGAAACAAATGTAAAAGCCAAGACATATAGCAATACATAAATAAGTGGCAGGATATACAGTATCCAATAGTTGCCAGACCAGTTGTGTGTTGGGGCCCTCATAGTAACTGATTGTAAAAATACTAATTTAATTACCAATTATCCCCAGGAAAGGAATCCAATACACATTGGCCGGCATTGATGGAAATGTGTATCTA
>NW_027507764.1:31143577-31470471 GCF_037356315.1 Lithobates pipiens | reverse complement strand
TTCCATGTACCTTGAATACTTGGTTTGGATCCTGGATATATCCCTGACAGAGGACCTTCTTCCAGAAGAGTTCCTTCTCTAAGAACTCTCATTAGATAACCGAGATCCAAAAGAAATCTCACAGTGAGACGTGCCGTATGAGTTCGGGGTCCAGTGGTGGCCTCTTATGAGGCAATACCCTTTGCCCAATTCCATTCAATAAATCTCCAGCTAAATATTCTGTTAGCATTGGACTTTTTACGGGATCTAGCCATGTTCCTATTCTACCAAACGAGAATGTTTATGTCCTAGTCCAATGGTCTCCAAACTGCGGCCCTGGGGCCAGATGCAACCCTTTGCTTTTATGCGACCCTTGGGGCACTATTTTATCCACTGACACCAACAATGAGGCATAATTCCCCCCTCACTGACATCAATAAACATTTCCTGCCAATGACACCAACAAAGGGGCACAATGCCCCCCCCACCCCATGACACCTATGATGGGGCACAATTTTTCCCAATGACACTAACAATGGGGTCCAATGACTCCAATCATGGGACACAATTCTCCCAATGACACCAACAATGGGGTGCAACAACACCAATCATGGGGCACAATGCCTCCTATTGATGCCAACAATGGGGTCCAATGATGGGACACAATGCCTCCCTATGACACCAATGATGGGACACAATTCTCCCAATGACACCAACAATGGGTCCAACGACACCAATCATGGGGCACAATGCCTCCCAATTACTCCAATAATGGGGTCCAATGATGGGACACTATGACACCAACAATGGGACACAATTCCCCCATGACACCAACAATGGGGCCCAACGACACCAATCATGGGGCACAATGACACCAATGATGGGACACAATTCTCCCAATGACACCAACAATGGGGCACAATGCCTCCCAATGATGGGACACAATTCTCCCAATGACACCAACAATGGGGTCCAACGACGCCAATCATGGGGCACAATGCCTCCCAATGACACCAATGATGGGACACAATTCTCCCAATGACACCAACAATGGGGTCCAACGACACCAATCATGGGGCACAATGCCTCCCAATGATGGGACACAATTCTCCCAATGACACCAACAATGGGGTCCAACGACGCCAATCATGGGGCGCAATGCCTCCCAATGACACTAATGATGGGACACAATTCTCCCAATGACACCAACAATGGGGTCCAACGACGCCAATCATGGGGCACAATACCTCCCAATGACACCAATGATGGGACACAATTCTCCCAATGACACCAACAATGGGGTCCAACGATGCCAATCATGGGGCACAATGACGCCAATGGCACGGGAGAGCCTCTAAAAGCATCGGATGGTGGCAGGAGGGGGGGGCGCCCCCTCCCGTCGCCTGTAAGAACGATCAAGCGGTGGAACTGCCGCTACGATCATTGTTATGGTGCAAAGAATCGCCGGCTGAAAACAAGGATATCTGAATGATGCCGGTGGCTGCTGGCATCATTCAGATCTTCCCACTGAAAGTCCAGGACGTCATATGACGGCCGTGGGCGGGACGTGGTTAAGACAATTGGGCGGACATTAAAAGTGATAAAAGATAAAAGTGATAAAAGATAAAAGTGATCTTGTGGCGAATCCACCGCTGAGACCACTTTTATCTGAAAGCTGACCGTCCCGCCTTTGAAGCGGATACTGGGGTTATGCCAGCTATCTGCTGCCATGATAAAGGTACCCCCCCTCTTCAAACAGCCGACGTACAACAAAGGCGGGCGGCCGACAAGTGGTTCAGGTGAAATTCCCCTTATAAGAACTCTCCATGCAGAGCAATAACCCATCAATTTAAAGTCCTTTGATTTAATAAATATCCATGTATATCACCCTGGTACCTTTATGAGGGGCTTCCACCATCCCTGTCCTCATTATGAGGGGCTCCCACCATCCCTGTCCTCATTATGAGGGGCTCCCACCATCCCTGTCCTCATTATGAGGGGCTCCCACCATCCCTGTCCTCATTATGAGGGGCTCCCACCATCCCTGTCCTCATTATGAGGGGCTCCCACCATCCCTGCCCTCATTATGAGGGGCTCCCACCATCACTGTCCTCATTATGAGGGGCTCTCACCATCCCTGCCCTCATTATGAGGGGCTCCCACCATCCCTGTCCTCATTATGAGGGGCTCCCACCATCCCTGTCCTCATTATGAGGGGTTCCCACCATCCCTGCCCTCATTATGAGGGGCTCCCACCATCCCTGTCCTCATTATGAGGGGTTCCCACCATCCCTGCCCTCATTATGAGGGGCTCCCACCATCCCTGCCCTCATTATGAGGGGCTCCCACCATCCCTGCCCTCATTATGAGGGGCTCCCATCATCCCTGCCCTCATTATGAGGGGCTCCCACCATCCCTGTCCTCATTATGAGGGGTTCCCACCATCCCTTTCCTCATTATGAGGGGCTCCCACCATCCCTGCCCTCATTATGAGGGGCTCCCACCATCCCTGCCCTCATTATGAGGGGTTCCCACCATCCCTGTCCTCATTATGAGGGGCTCCTACCATCCCTGTGCTGTGATGACTTCCTGTTTTTTTTTTAACTTCATCATAACGAATAATCGTAATTAACAAACATTCTTATTTTGTCCGATTCTGAATCTCCCATTGACTACCAGTACCAGTCTCTCCCACTCCCATATTATAAAAGGTCATTTTCCCAACCCCCCACTCAGCAGTGGAAGAAAACCTCTGATTGGTCAACAAAACACCGGTCACGTTTCCGTTGTAACGCAATTTTGGATCCGAAATTTGTCAACGAAATTTCGTACGAAATTCGGAAGCATAGAAACTCGTATTTCGGATCCTCCCGAATGTACAAAATTTACGGGAATTGGTACGAATGTTCGATTTGTAGGAAAGGAATCGTGTCTGATGAGCAGCGCTCGATGGGTGATAGTCACGTGTACGGGTCATAGTATGTATACTTAGCGACACTTGCCCCTGGGATTGGATACAAAATGTTTTTTTATTAAACTTCAGCGACTTCAAAGCGACGGACACTGTACTGTCGGCACCGAGGCAGAGATGCGAGGAAACAGATAAGAGCGGTACCACCATTCAAGTATCCGGAAGAGGAGGGGTTAAGGTTTAGCTAATGATTGGCAGACCGCGATCCTCCCGATGTGTGGGAAGAGCGTTATGGCGCTGATCAGAGGGAAGAACGAGAGGGGAATCCATTCCTGCCAACCCACAAACAGACACTGCAGATCTGTAGGGGGGGAGACAAGGGGGGAGAGCGGGAGAGACAAGGGGGGAGAGCTGGAGAGGCGGGGGGAGAGCGGGGGAGGCGGGGGGAGACAAGGTGGGAGGGAGAGCGCTGGAGGCAAGGGGGAGAGCGGGGGAGACAAGGGGGGAGAGCTGGGGAGACAAGGGGGGGGGGAGCTGGGGAGGCGGGGGGAGAGCGGGGGAGACAAGGGGGGAGGCGGGAGGGAGAGCGGTGGAGGCAAGGGGGAGAGTGGGGGAGACAAGGGGGAGGCGGGGGGAGGCAAGGGGGAGAGCTGGGGAGGCGGGGGAGACAAGGGGGAAGAGCAGGGGAGGCAAGGGGGGAGAGCGCGGGAGACAAGAGGGGAGGTGGGGGGAGCGGGAGAGGCAAGGGGGGAGAGCTGGGGAGGCAAGGGGGGAGAGCGGGGGAATCGAGGGGGGAGGCGGGGGGAGAGCGGGCGAGGCAAGAGGGAGAGCTGGGGAGGTGGGGGGGAGAGCGGGGGAGACAAGGGGGGGGTAGGGGGAAAGCGGGAAAGGCAAGGGGGGAGAGCGGGGGAGAACGGGGGAGGCAAGGGGGGAGAGCTGGGGTGGTGGTGGGGGAGAGCAGGGGAGACAAGGGGGAGGCGGGGGAGGCAAGGGGGGAGAGCTGGGGAGGCGGGGGGAGACAAGGGGGGAGACAAGGGGGAGGCGGGGGGAGAGCAGTGGAGGCAAGGTAGGAGAGCGGGGGAGGCAAGGGGGGAGAGCGTGGGAGACAAGGGGGAGGCGGGGGGAGATCGGTGGAGGCAAGGGGGGAGAGCAGGGGAGACAAGGGGGGAGACAAGGACGGAGGCGGGGTGGAGAGTGGGGGAGGCAAGGGGGTAGAGCTGGGGAGGCGGAGGGGAGCGGGGGGAGAAAAGGGGGGAGAGCGGGGGAGGCAAGGGGGGAGAGCTGGGGAGACAAGGGGGGGGGAGCTGGGGAGGCGGGGGGAGAGCGGGGGAGACAAGGGGGGAGGCGGGAGGGAGAGCGGTGGAGGCAAGGGGGAGAGTGGGGGAGACAAGGGGGAGGCGGGGGGAGGCAAGGGGGAGAGCTGGGGAGGCGGGGGAGACAAGGGGGAAGAGCAGGGGAGGCAAGGGGGGAGAGCGCGGGAGACAAGAGGGGAGGTGGGGGGAGCGGGAGAGGCAAGGGGGGAGAGCTGGGGAGGCAAGGGGGGAGAGCGGGGGAATCGAGGGGGGAGGCGGGGGGAGAGCGGGCGAGGCAAGAGGGAGAGCTGGGGAGGTGGGGGGAGAGCGGGGGAGACAAGGGGGGGTAGGGGGAAAGCGGGAAAGGCAAGGGGGGAGAGCGGGGGAGAACGGGGGAGGCAAGGGGGGAGAGCTGGGGTGGTGGTGGGGGAGAGCAGGGGAGACAAGGGGGAGGCGGGGGAGGCAAGGGGGGAGAGCTGGGGAGGCGGGGGGAGACAAGGGGGGAGACAAGGGGGAGGCGGGGGAGAGCAGTGGAGGCAAGGTAGGAGAGCGGGGGAGGCAAGGGGGGAGAGCTGGGGAGGCGGGGGAGAGCGTGGGAGACAAGGGGGAGGCGGGGGGAGATCGGTGGAGGCAAGGGGGGAGAGCAGGGGAGACAAGGGGGGAGACAAGGACGGAGGCGGGGTGGAGAGTGGGGGAGGCAAGGGGGTAGAGCTGGGGAGGCGGAGGGGAGCGGGGGGAGAAAAGGGGGGAGAGCGGGGGAGGCAAGGGGGGAGAGCGGGGGAGGCAAGGGGGTAGAGCGGGGGAGAGTGAGGTAGACAAGGGGGGAGAGCAGGGGGGAGAGCTGGGGAGGCCCGCTGACCATGGTGATGTGGTGACCTCGGTCGGATGATCCACCTGAACATCGTCAGGCTGTAAGAAGCCCTGGTGTGGAAGTCTCCTCTGGAGATCGAAGTTGGGAATGCTTTGATTTTGCAGAGGAGAGCGTGCATGCGTGATGACGTCAGCCCAACTCCAGGGGGGGGCGGAACCCCGTACACCCCTGGTGGACCGCAAACTAGAAAGTGGCGCTGTCTGACATGTTTCGTGCGCCTGTGCTTTGTTTAAGCGACGGTAGAACTGTCAACTGGGGAATTTTAAAGGGAGTGGAATTGATTTTTTTTATTTTTTTTATTGCATTTTTGTGTAATTATGAGTTATGAGATCTTTTTGACCCCCCAGATCTCATATTTAAGAGGTCCTGTCATGTTTTTGTATTACGAGGGATTTTTATGTTCCTTGTAATAGGAACAAAAGTGACACTTTTTTTTATTTTTTTTAAACAAAATAAAAAATAAAAAATAAAAGCTAAAATAAATAAACACAAAACAAACAAATGCACCCCGTCCCGTCCCGCTCACGTGCAGAAGCGAACGCATATGAAAACGGTGTTCGAACCACCCATGTGAGGTATCACCGAGATCGGTAGAGCGAGAGCAATAATTCTAGCCCTGGACCTCCTCTGTAACTCAAAACATGCAACCAGTAGAATTTCTTTTAAACGTCGCCTATGGAGATTTTTCTCAGGGTGAAAGTTTGTCGCCGTTTCCACGAGCGGGCGCGATTTTGAAGCGCGACATGTTGGGTATGTTGGATGTGGATGGATTCGTTTTGGAGGATCGGGATATCATTTAGTGTCACTTCAGGATTATATATTAATATAAATTCACATTTCTGTTTTTTTAAACCATTAAAAAAAAAAAAAATTAACATTTCTACTAATTATTAATTGTATTAAAGCAAAATTTTCAGCCAAAAAAAAAAAAAAAAAAAACAAACTAAAAAAAAAAAGAATAGCCTAATAAATATAAAAGAACAAAACCAGCTTCAATGTTCTGCAATATTCACCTTCAATCCAGAGATTTCTTCTGCATTAATGTCCTCAGTCTCAGCATCGGTGAACCCACTTCCTCTGAGCCCAGGTCATAGGAATAAATGGTAACAGTAAAGTGCGATGAAGTCTGTAGCTGCGGACATCGCCTCGGTTTACAACTAGAAATCACTCAACATTTATGGATGTATCACAGTCTTCAAGGGGCTAATATCTGACCGGAGTTCCCCTTTACCTTTTGTTTTATATACCATTTATTTTTATTTTATATTTTATTTTATATACCAACAATTGATTAAAAATTAATTCAATTAAATTTGATTAAAAAAATGGTATGAGTTACTAATTTTTAATAAAGATTTATTGATTTCATCCATGTAATAATAATACAGATAATACGAATTCTACTCTGAGGAAAATATTCTATGACTTCCTGATGGGTTCTATACAATGAGACGTTTATTGTTTGTCCTACAGAAAAATGGCCGCCCCCCCAGCCGGAGTCCTTTTCACAAAGCAGTGTGACCTCTAGTGTCTGCTGGAGGACTTCCTGTGTGTCCTACACAGTGTGTATAGATATATGCTATGTGACGCTTGGTCCTAGGCAAAATGGCCGCCAGCCGGAGCCTTAGAGAAACGTAGTTGCTCCTCTAGTGTTTGGGGGGCGGAATAGACGGGGAAAGCCGTTACATCGGAAGCCGAGGAGGATCTATCGAGGAATTGATGAATAATACCGATTATAGGTAATCAATAATGACAGAGGGGGGCATGACAGGGCGGGGGATCACAGCAGACTCCTATCTTATCTCTAATCCTTCTATAGAGCTGACATATACCATAGTGCTGTACACTGAGCCAATCACATCAGTCTGTACAGAGGAGCTTACACTCTAATGCCCCCTCCCCCACATCACATCAGTCTGTACAGAGGAGCTTACACTCTAATGTCCCCTCCCCCCACATCACATCAGTCCCTGTACAGAGGAGCTTACACTCTAATGTCCCCTCCCCCCACAGTCACATCAGTCTCTGTACAGAGGAGCTTACACTCTAATGTCCCCTCCCCCCACAGTCACTTCAGTCTCTGTGCACAGGAGCTTACACTCTAATGTCCCCTCCCCCCACAGTCACACCAGTCTGTACAGAGGAGTTTACACTCTAATGTCCCCTCCCCCACAGTCACATCAGTCTCTGTACAGAGGAGCTTACACTCTAATGTCCCCTCCCCCCACAGTCACATCAGTCTCTGTACAGAGGAGCTTACACTCTAATGTCCCCTCCCCCCCCCACTCACATCAGTCTCTGTACAGAGGAGCTTACACTCTAATGTCTCCTCCCCCCACATCACATCAGTCTCTGTACAGAGGAGCTTACACTCTAATGTCCCCTCCCCCCCACAGTCACATCAGTCTCTGTACAGAGGAGCTTACACTCTAATGTCTCCTCCCCCCACATCACATCAGTCTCTGTACAGAGGAGCTTACACTCTAATGTCCCCTCCCCCCCACAGTCACATCAGTCTCTGTACAGAGGAGCTTACACTCTAATGTCCCCTCCCCCCACAGTCACATCAGTCTCTGTACAGAGGAGCTTACACTCTAATGTCCCCTCCCCCCCACAGTCACATCAGTCTGTACAGAGGAGCTTACACTCTAATGTCCCCTCCCCCCCACAGTCACATCAGTCTGTACAGAGGAGCTTACACTCTAATGAGGTCCTGTGGGATTGTATCATTCCAGTGATCACATGGATGGAGTCGGAGGGGTTGGACAGTCTATTGGAGCTCCTCTTGGTTTCTCGGGGGCTAAACCTAAAATAAACCCCAGTCCCAGTTAGATGGTACCACCTGTAGGGGTGAGGGTTGGGCTTCTCCCACTTTCCCTCTCCTCGCCCCGTGGTGCCCTCTCCCCGTGGTGCCCTCCTGGGCGGCACAGCCACCACTGGCTTGTCCTCTCGCTCCATCCTGCAGTACCAGGCCTCTGCTGGCCCACCGTCTGCGGGGAGAAGGGGACTTGGACCCTCGCTCCCCCTGCCGTGTCGGGCCTTATCTCCTTTCAGGTTGCCTCATACCGGTGCAACTTGCTGGAGGTTCCGCCTCTGTGGTTGACCTCGCTACAGAGCAAATAAGAAGGCTTAGGCTGGTTCTGCTTCCAGACTGGCACAGAAGGGCTTCCTGGTCCAACCACCTTTTGATGCACTTGGCTTCCAGTCCGGACAAAGCACAGCCCTCTGGGGACACTGGCACGTGAGCTTTAGGGGAAAAAAAAAAAAGGTTTCTGGTATTGTGCGTGCATAGCCCGGCAGTTGGCCTCCTCGCCTCAAGCACGCCACTTCCTGGCTCTAGGAAAGAGCAGGTGCCAATGGTCCTTAGAGAGTCGGGCACACTTTCCCTGTGCCCGGGAAGCTCCAGAAATGGGGATTGCGAGATGTCTCTAGCACACCACTGCCTGGCTGGAGGAGAGAGCAGATGCCAATGGTCCTTAGAGTGTGGGGCACACTTTCCCTGTGCCCAGGAAGCTCCAGAAACAGGGGGGAGATGTCTCCAGCATGCCACTGCCTGGTTGTAGGACAGAGCCGGAACCAATGGTCCTTAGAGAGTTGGGCACACTTTCCTTGTGCCCGGGAAGCTCCAAAAACAGGGGGGAGAGATGTCTCCAGCACACCACTGCCTGCCTGGAGGAGAGAGCCAGTACCAATGGTCCTTAGAGAGTCGGGCACACTTTCCCTGTGCCCGGGAAGCTCCAGAAACGGGGGAGATGTCTCCAGCATGCTATTGCCTGGTTGTAGGAAAGAGCCCGAACCAATGGTCCTTAGAGAGTTGGGCACACTTTCCCTGTGCCCAGGAAGCTCCAGAAACAGGGGGGAGATGTCTCCAGCACACCACTGCCTGCCTGGAGGAGAGAGCCAGTACCAATGGTCCTTAGAGAGTCGGGCACACTTTCCCTGTGCCCAGGAAGCTCCAGAAACAGGGGGGAGATGTCTCCAGCATGCTACTGCCTGGTTGTAGGAAAGAGCCGGAAACCAATGGTCCTTAGAGAGTTGGGCACACTTTTCCTGTGCCCAGGAAGCTTCAGAAACAATGGAGACCACGGCCTGACTGGAGATGAGAGCAGGAACCAATGGTTCTTATAGAGTCGGGCACACCTTCCCTGTGCCTGGGAAGCTCCAGAAATGGGAGTAGAGATGTCTCCAGCACACCACTGCCTGGAGGACAGAGCAGGAACCAATGGTCCTCAGAGAGTTGCACACACTTTCTCTGTGCCCGGGAAGCTCCAGAAACAATGAGGAGATGTCTCCAGCATGCCACTGCCTGGTTATAGGAAAGAGCCGGTACCAATGGTCCTTAGAGAGTTGGGCACACTTTCCTTGTGCCCGGGAAGCTCCAAAAACAGGGGGGAGATGTCTCCAGCATGCCACTGCCTGGTTATAGGAAAGAGCCGGTACCAATGGTCCTTAGAGAGTTGCACACACTTTTTCTGTGCCCGGGAAGCTCCAGAAACAATGAGGAGATGTCTCCAGCACACCACTGCCTGCCTGGAGGAGAGAGCCGGTACCAATGGTCCTTAGAGAGTCGGGCACAGTGAGAAGCTGCAGAAATGGGGGTTGGGAGATGTCTCCAGCATGCCACTGCCTGGCTGGAGGAGAGAGCAGGCGCCAATGGTCCTTAGAGTGTGGGGCACACTTTCACTGTGCCCAGGAAGCTCCAGAAACAGGGGGGAGAGATGTCTCCAGCATACTACTGCCTGGTTGTAGGAAAGAGCCGGAACCAATGGTCCTTAGAGAGTTGGGCACACTTTCTCTGTGCCTAAGAAGCTCCAGAAACAATAGAGAGATGTCTCCAGCACACCACTGCCTGGCTGGAGGAGAAAGCCGGAAACAATGGTCCTTGGAGAGTCTGGCACACTTTCTCTGTGCCTGGGAAGCTCCAGAAATGGGGGAAGAGAGTCTCCAGCACACCACTATTGGCAACACCCCTGAGGGTCGTGACCCACTGGAGGGGGAGCGTGCCACCCTCCCTAGCTTTGCAGTCCAGCTCCCAGGGAGAGACTTTCAACCTCGGGTCAGTCAGAATATAAACATTTTGCTGCACCCCTGGGGAAACGCAATCATGAACTGAGCAGCGGGGGAAGGGCAGGGGTATTTAACCTCTGCGAATTGTTTCCTGTCAGGGGAGAAGAGTCGTCCTTCAGATGTGCCGTCCTGGGAGAAGACTGGAGAAAGCAGAATTATCTGCCTCCACGTCACAACTAATTGGACCGTTTACATCCCTAATTCGGTCATCTTTATTCAGAGCTCAGAAACCCCTCAATCTCCTCCTCACTTTTTCCAATCAATTCGGAAAACCAATATGCCGGTCCTAGAGGATGCTGAATCAGGGGGGATTGAAGGAGCACCCCGCTCACTCTCTGGGTCACAGACATCCCTGACCTGTGGGATCACTCAGTGGTTTCAAAAGAGTACAAGATAGACTTCAAGACTCTCCCACCTCACCGCTTTCTTCTTTCAAATTAACCAAAAGCTGTCCAAGGGCAGTCACACTTACAAAGGGCACTGAACCACCTCTTTCCCCAGGGAGTCATTGTACCAGTGCCACCACAGGACGGGTTCAAGAGGTTCTACTCTAATGTGTTCACAGTGCCAAAAACCCCAATGATGGGCATTTGTCCTATCCTGGAATTAAAGTCCCTCAAGAAATTCTTCCACATTCCAAAATTTTGTTATAGCCTTTGCCTCTCAGAGACGAGGAGAACACATGACATCAGTGGATATATCCTATATGCCTATCTGCATGTTCCCATTTATCCCCCTCATCAGTGATTTCTATGCTTGGCAGAGGACCACTTCCAGGTATGTTGTATTGCCTCCTGGCCTGCCCTCTGTTCCCTGAGTCTTCACAAAGATCTTGGCATCCTTGCTTGCCCTTCTCAGAACTCGGGGCATCCAGGTAAAAGGCTATCCTGATGACCTTCTGCTGATGGACCCATCTGCCTTACGTCTCTTCACAAATGTCAAAAAGACGACTCGGCTGCTTCAGAGCCTTGGCTGGGTGATCAACTTCAAAAAAATGGTTTCCAGCCTTCCCTGTGCCTAGAATAATTTGGTTTGATCCTGGATACATCCAAGATAAAGGTCCTTCTTCCAGAAAAGAAAGCTCCTTCTCTAAGAACTCACACTCGTTAAAGCCAAGTTCCACCCAAAAGTGGAACTTCTGCACATTTGGCACCTTTGGAGGGGGGGGGGGTAGAATAATTTGGTTTGATCCTGGATATATTTAAGACAAAGGTCCTTCTTCCAGAAAAGAAAGCTCCTTCTTTAAGAACTCACACTCGTTAAAGCCAAGTTCCACCCAAAAGTGGAACTTCTGCACATTTGGCACCTTTGGAGGGGGGGGGGGGGGTAGAATAATTTGGTTTGATCCTGGATATATCTAAGACAAAGGTCCTTCTTCCAGAAAAAGTCCCTTCTCTAAGAACTCACACTCGTTAAAGCCGAGTTCCACCCAAAAGTGGAACTTCTGCACATATGGCACCTTTGGGGGGAGGGTAGAATAATTTGGTTTGATCCTGGATACTTCTAAGACAAAGGTCCTTCTTCCAGAAAAGAAAGTTCCTTCTCTAAGAACTCACACTCGTTAAAGCGGAGCTCCACCCAAAAGTGGAACTTCTGCACATTTGGCACCTTTGGGGGGGGATACCTGTCCCCACTTCAGGGAGTATTTGCCTCAGCCGTTGAGGTCACTGCTCAGGGCTCCCTCATTTTTCCCCCCACCATCGGGCCAGTAGGAGAGCGGAGCGGTGCCTCACTCATTCGTAGTAGGGACCCAACATCAAGCTGTAATGCTTCACTACTGGGTTCTCTTTTTAGCTATGGTGGTGGCAGCACCCGGCGGCTAATGGAAACATCAGTTGAGGTGCCGACATCGCTGGACTCCAGGACAAGTCAGTGTCCTATTCTTAAAAGTCAGCAGTATGTGTAATTGTTGGCTTTTAATTTTCGTATTGGTGGACGGACCTCCTCTTCAACCGAGATCCAAAGTAAATCTAACCGTGAGACAGACCTGTCATTTGAAATCAGGGTCCATTGGTGGCCTCCTTTTTAGGCAATGCCTCTTGCCCAATTCCATTCAAGAGCTCTCCAACTAAATCTGTCAAAATTTTTTTTTTTCTCGTGCTCCTATTCTACCAAACAAGGAAGTCCTCGTCTTGGTAGATCACCGCTTCAACTCTAAGCCCCTGTACACACGGTCGGAGATTTCCACAACCAAATACGTCGGATTTTGTCCGTCGGATCTTGTCCGAAACTGTTGCATACACACGGTCGGACAAAGTTGGCGAAAAATCCGATCTTTCAGTGATGATGTAATTTCGTTATGATGGGACTACGTTCAGGCTAGTAGCCAATAGCTTTGATGTAGGAATTTGATCTGAGCATGCGTGGCACTTGGTCCGATCAAAATTCTCTACACATGATCGGAGTATGTCCAATCGGCCCAGTTGGTCGGGAAATATTTCCAACATGTTGGAAAATTGGGTCCGACGGAATCAGTCCGATGCATACCACACACAGTCGGATTATCCGCCGACACGGTCCGATAGGACACATTCCGACGGATTCTCCGACCGTGTGTACAAGGGCTAACAGAGGGAAAATCTTACAACAGACGTATGTCTGCCAGGCCTTTTACAGTTCAGAGAACATGATCAACGGAGGAGACCAAACTCCCCATCAACACCTTGGAGTTCAGAGCTGTCAAGACTGTCCCTTCAGTACCGGACCTCCTTCTAAAAGCGCACAGAATTTAGCTGCAATCAGACAATAGCACTACAGTGCCATATATCCGCCACCAAGAGGCACCCGGCTGCCATTTAGGAAGCAAACCAAATTCTCTTGTGGACAGAAACTCACCGTCCGGTGATTGCTTGGCGCTCTCTTCCTCAGATAAAATTGATTCCTGAGCATCCTCAAACACCAACCCTAAGTGCCGGTTCACACGGGCAACCTGTCAGGCTACTTAGCCACCTGACAGGTCACACTCCATGCATTGCAATGGAACCATTCTAATGCCACGTACACACGATCGGAAATTCGCCAGAAAAAGACCGATGAGAGCTTTTGGTCGGAAAATGCAACCGTGTGTAGGCTCCATCGGACTTTTGCTGGCTGAATTCCCACCGGCAAAAGATTGAGAGCGTGTTCTCTTATTCTTCGGTCGGGAAAAGTTCCTATCCGAAAATGCAATCGTCTGTATGCAATTCGGACGCGCAAAAAAAAAAATCACACGTACTCAGAAACAATTCGACACATGCTCGGAAGCATTGAACTCCATTTTCTCGGGCTGTATGGGGCGGCTTCATAGTCAGTCAACTTTGAAGCCGCCTCTGTGTGAACTGGGGCTAAGACATTAAAAAACAAATAAAGTTTGTGCTTTACCTAATATACATTTTTTAAAACGCCTGGAAAACATGGAGCTGAAGCTAAATAGAACACAAAGGGTAGTACACAAAAATATGCAACCTACAAAAATGCAATTCACAGTAATGTAATGTAGTAAAGTGAATATGGGTGCCAGGTCTGCACACTATGTTGTACAACACAGTACAGTCCATTGTAACATAGCCAATACAGCTCTGTATATATCACTGTATTGTAAATAGCTCTTTGTATAGCAGCATATCTTATTATTATTATTATTATTATATATCTATATATAATATCTCCTTTTATCCTAACTGAAAAATATCTAGAGCTCAGGTCGTACGCAGGGTGGAATCGAGCCCTATGATCTTGACTAGTGGGAAATGATTATCGATCGTTGGTTGCTGTGGCAGCTGGCAAATGGCCACCTCAGTTTGCGGTTTCCACAAACTGTCGGTCAATTGGGTTTGCCTTAAGCCCATGCTTGTCTCAAACCTCATCCTGACCCAAGGACCTCTAGTCTACTATTGTGTTAGTACATAAGGTACAGTGTGGAAATGACTCCCCTCACCTCCATAACAGATGATGGAGATTAGGAGGGGTTCTTAGTGGGTTCTGATCCCTGTATGACAATACTAACTGTCAGGACAGGAAGGGAAGTTTTCCCCCAGTTGTCTTCCAGGTCAGCCATTGAGAATTGGAGCTCCTCCTCACACACAGGAAACGCATTGCCACTAATGTCTTTAAAAGTGGTCCCTCAGGTCCTTGGTCAGGCTCATTGTTTCCTCCCTTCGGAGGGGACATATTGCCTGAGGGACATGCATCTCCCAAGGGCTGGGCTAGGACATGCGTCTCATGGCTGCAGCAGGGAGAACACTTTGAGCATTTGGGCTGCGGGGGTGAGTGCACCCTTACCAGGATTGCTGGGTGGAGGAGGATGGTCAGGCTTCTTCTGAGCCCAGGCGTGGAGGGAGGTGCCGATACACCATTCCATAGGTGGCTCCAGTTTTGGGGGGGGGGGGGGTTCGGAGGAGTTCCCATGGCCGGAGGCAACTTGACCCAAAGACATATCGCATGATTTCCAGGTCAGGGTGATGTTATCGGCGTGCCGGGCAAATGGTCGAACCCCTAAAAGGCGTGGGAAGCTTGAATGGTCGGCTGGTGTCATTATTGTGGACATGACTGCAGGGGACAGCATGGATGCCACAGGAAGGTCCAGGTCAGCCCTTGAGAAATGGAGCTCCTCCGCACACACAGGAAATACATTACCACTAATTTCTTTAAAGGGCAGTCCCTCAGGTCCCTAGGCAGTCTTAGTGTTTCCTCCGTCCAGAGGAGACATTTTGCCTTTGGGCTGCTGGGGTGAGTGCACCCTTACCAGGATTGCTGGGTGGAGGAGGATAGACGTGAGGCCGTGGGCAATCCTGCTTAGGCTGAGTGCAGGAGGTGACCTGGGATCAGGCTTCTTCTGAGCCCAGGCATGGAGTGAGGTGCCGATAAACCATCCTCTTGGTGGCTTCAGCGGAAGGGGTGGGGGGTTGAATACCTGCAGCCAGAGGCCGCTTGACCCTGAAGATGCGGCACATAATTTCTGGGTCTGGGTGATGTAATCGGCGTGCCTGGGAAGCTTGAGTGGCAGGCTGGTGCCATTATTGTGGATGCGGCTGCAGGCGACAGCATGGATGCCACAGGAGGGTCCAGGACGCAAGAGGACAATGCTATCTTATCTGCTTGTGCTCCCAGTGACACAGGCACCAGTGGGACACAGGTAGGCACCAACGGTTGCAGCGGGTGACCTTTTGTTCAATTTTTGGAACAGCTAGCAGTGGTGGTCTCTAGGAGGCTGGGGCAATGTCACTGGTTGTGCACACTGTTGTGGCTGGCTGAGTGTACCCTTTCTTACCGCCATGGACCCCTGTGTTTTATGTCTTGGCAAGCCAAGCCTCCTAAACAGCCAAATCCCACTCCAAGGAAGCGGTGTGCAAAATGTGCTACCAAGATGCCCTTGGAATACACAGAACTGCTGTGTCAAGCTTGCATAGACAGACTGGATAAAAAACAGTCGGATGCAATCTACACAAAAATCTTTGGATCCCTGTGGGATGACATGGCTACTACCTTTTTAAGGATCTTAAAAAAAATTATTTTAGAGGGAAAACCTCTAACTCCCTCTGGAAGTTCCTCTCCAATAGCCTCAGGAGCAAGCAAGGGAATGAGTGGGTAGCCGCGCGGTTAGCAAAATAGCCAACGACAGCTCGGATTCAGAGCAGGAAGATTGGGGGGAGAAGGAAAAAGAGGGCCCAAGTATAAATTGTCCTAGAAGATTTAGAGGACTTGCTTGGGGCTATATATGAGACTTTGGAAATGGAGGAAGAAAAAGAATGTTCATCAAAACATGACGTGATGTACCAAGGTCTAAGGAAGAAAATGTCCAAAGTAATACAGGTCCACCAGGTGATGTTGGATGTCATGAGAAATGAATGGGTAGACCCAGAAAATAAGCCCTTCCTTGTAGCTAGTCATAAGAAGTGGTTCCCTTTTTATTAACGATCCACAGGAAGTGTGGAATAAGAACCCTAAATTGGATGTGCCAGTATCAAGTCTCCAAAAAGTCCTCATTGGCCTTTGAAGACTTAGGGCATCTAAAAGGTTGTATGGACAAGAGGGGTGACATTGGCTTAAAGAGAACCTGGAAAACAAGTGTCTCCAGCCTGCGCTTGCCACCACTTGCGTGGCAAAAAAATCTTGGTTTTTGTCTCTCACAACTTCAGGACCATATCAAAAATGGTACCCCCAGGGAAGAAATTTTGAAAACCCTACTGGTTATCTCCAAGGTGGTCAGTAAAATAGCGGTTGCATCTGCAGAATCCGTCAAACTGCCAGCGAGATCAGGGGGCTATCTGGATGAAGACTTGGCCAGGGCATCCTGCATCCACAATGAAACTATGTAACCTCCCATTTATCGGAGATCTTCTATTTGGGACAGGCTTGGACGGAGCCCTAGAGAGAACGGTGGACAAGAAGAAAGCCTTCCGGATAGAGAAGCGCAGACCTCCACAGAATAGTTTTTCCGTGGGTGAAAAGAACGTCCGCAAGAAGAAAAGAAAGATTACTCGAAAAAGCACTGGTACGGGTCACAAGGGGAAGCCTAAGCCCTTGTACACACGGTCTGACATTCTGACAACCAAATCCGTTGGATTATGTCCGAAACTGTTGCATACACACGGTCCGACAAAGTTGTCGGACAATCCTATTGTACATAACGTGATGACGTTATTTCGTTACCACGGGACTACGTTCAGGCTAGTAGCCAATAGCTTTGGTCTAGGAATTTGATCTGAGCATGCGTGGCACTTTATCCGTCGGAGTAGGCTACACATGATCTGAGTATGTCCGATCGGAGCATGTTGTTAGAAAATGTTATAGACAAGTTGGAAAACTTGGTCCGTCGGATACTCCGATGGAAACAGTCCGATGGAGACCACACACAGTCGGATTATCCGACAATACGGTCCGATCGGACACATTCCGTCGGAATCTCCGACCGTGTGTACAAGGGCTTAGAGTAACCTCCTCCTTGGCTCTTCTAGTCAAGGCCCAAAACAATGTTGATAGAACTCCAGTAGAGGGGAGACTGGCTACCTTCCTACCTCCAATGGTAGAAAACAGCCAACCAATTTATCTTAAACATCGTTGCAAGGGGTTACTCCCTGGAATTCAATTGTCATCCTCCAGAGAGATTTCTTTCAACAAAATTTCCCAGGGATCCAAAAAAGCAAGAGCTCTCCTATTAGTTGCTGGGGGAGATGGTAGACCAGAAGGTCCTTACTCCAGTCCCAGAGGAAGAAAAATGAAAGTTTTTTACTCTCACGTTTTTGTGATCAAAAAACCTTCCGGGAAATTTCAATTTATATTCAATCTAAAACCCCTGAACCAGGTGAAACAATACAACAAATTCTAACATGGAATCCATATTCTTCACTCGGGAACTTTCATGGTGACCATGGATGTCAGGGATGCCCATCTCCACATTCCCATATGAGAGGAGTACCAGAGATACTCGAGGTTGGCGGTCGAGATAGAGGGAAAGGAGTAAAATATCCAAAGCAGGGCTCTTCCTTTCGGGCTATCCTTGTCACCGAGGATATTTACCAAAGTCCTAGCAGAAGCCCTGGCTCCTCTGAGGTTAAAGAAGATGACCTTAGTACTGTACCTAGATGACCTACTATTCGCTTCAACGTCAGAAGTACAGCTGGTAAAAGACCTGGCAGAAGCTCAACTATGGCTGAAGTCATTAGGCTGGATTTTTAACATCGAAAAATCAGATTTCTGGGATATCTGCTAAACTTCATAGAGCAGAAAACGTCCCTGCCGGAGGAGAAAATTCAAGGCCTCGCAAGGAGAGTAAGTTCTGTACAAAAGAACCTCCCGATATCCATCGGGAGCTGATGTCAGTTCTGGGTCTGATGACCTCAACAATACTGGCAATGCAATTGCCAAGTATCATCTAAGGCCCTTAAAAATCTATCTACTAAAAAAAACAGCAAGAGGATCTAGACAGAACACTTTTACTCCCAACCTCCATGAAGAGATCACTTTGGTGGTGGAGTATCCACACAGGGTGTGGCATGGTCTTTCCCAACCTCACAGAAGTTGACCATGGACGCAAGCAGTTGGGGATGAGGAGCCCACTTAGCAGGTCAGCCTGCTCAGTGGAAATGGTACCCGGAAGAAGTTTAGGCGTCTTCGAATTAGAGGGAGCTTATGGCAATAGCCAAAGCCATAGAACACTTCCAAGACCAGTTAAGAAATCCATCACACCCTGATCCTGTCCGACAATGCCATGGCAATAGCTTATGTGAACAAGCAAGGGTGCACAAGGAGCCCTGCCTTGAGCCACATCTCCAACCAGATCTGTCAATGGGCAGAAGGGAATCTACTGTCGCTGGGAGCGGGCCACCTAAAGGGGGGAAAACAATCAAGTGGCTAACTTCCTCAGCCGCCAAGAGATCTCCCAAGAGGAATGGGCATTACTCCCAGAGGTGTTCAGGGAAATTACAGCCCGCTGGGGAAAAGCGAATATAGATCTATTTGCATCATGGAAAAACAACAAGGTGAAGCGTTTCTACTTGCTAAACCCACAAGACTGGCCTCTGGGGATAGATGCACTTCAAAACCTGTGGGATTTCAAGATGTGCTTCGCTCCACCCCCCCCCACTGGTATATCTGATTCCTCGAGTAATGAAGAAATTCCTTCTACAGGAACTGACAAAGTTTGATACTGATAGCACCATATTGGCCCAAGAGAGCCTAGCTCTCTCAGCTCATCAGTCTCTCAGCAAAAGAGTCGTGGCAACTTCCTCGCAGGGACAACCTGATGTCTACTAGCCGTGACTACTCCTTCACAGGGACAACCTTTCTTGTCTTAGGCCCTAACAGGCCTAAGACGATAAAGCTTCAAATGGGTGGTCTGGTTACTGAGGAAGACATCTTGAGATCAACTCTCGGATAAAGGGGTGGAGACGCTTCTGAGCGCTAGAAAGCCGAACACCAAGGCCATCTACAGAAAGACCTGGAGAAAATGTAACATCTGGAGCACTGAAAATAACAGACAAAAGATGGATACACCGACTATTCTTGATTTCCTACAGCAAGGTGCTGATAAAGGTCTAGCGCTCAGTACAGTATGCTGAAGGTCCAGATTGCAGCGTTGTCTGTGTATCTAGAATGGGCACTACAAGGGGACCAGTTAGCCAGTGCTCTGAAAAAGCAAGAGACCAAGTACAGACCACCCAAGACACAAAAATGTTCCACATGGGATCTGTCGGGGTACTGTGGGGGATCATCAAAAGCCCCTTTGAGCCTCGACAAGAAACATCTTTACACCTGCTGACACTCAAAACTGCCTTCCTCGTGGCTATCGCTACAGCGCATAGGATAGGGGAACTCCAGACTCTATCTGTCTGAGAACCTTTTCTCAAGCTTCACGATAACGTAATCGTCCTTCAAACAGATCCGGGATTGACACCGAAAGTGACATCAACTTTTCATAAATCCCAGGTTATAATACTACCTTAACTTTGTAGTTCACCGGCTAATAACAAAGAGCAAGAACTGAGCCTTCTAAATGTTAGAAGATGTCCTCTTCAGTACCTTGAAGTCGCCAATGAGTTCAGAGCATCAGTAGCTCTGTTCGTCCTGTACGCTGAAAATCAAAAAGGGAAACAAGCGTCCAAAAAAAAATAGCTAGATGGCTCAAGTCAGCGATTACTGGAGTGCTGCGAATTTATGGTTAAGTAACACTGCCAAAAAAATCTAAGGGCTTCAGCAGCCTCGTAGGCAGAGAAAGCGGGAGCCACTCCGGAGCAGTTTTGCAGGGCAGCAACTTGGTCAAGATTCTCTACCTTTTGTTCAGTATTAGACTGGATCTGATATCCAGCCAGGACCAGGCTTTGGTAGGAAAGTCCTCCAAGCCATTGTCCCACCCTAATCAGGTGAGTACTTGGCTATCCTCTCAAGGACTGACCTGAGTTCTTACTAGTAACTCTGTTTGCAGAGTTTCCTGGGTGGCACGATCCATCCCTAATGTTTAACCTTGTGGGGTTGCGTTGTGTTTTATGTCTTTCCGATTCCGGGCCTCAGTTAATTGTCTGACTAACCAGGGACCTGAGGGACCGCCTTTAAAAAAATAAATTGTGGCAATGTGTTTCCTGTTTGTGAGGAGGAGCTCCATCTCTCAAGGGCTGCACTACCGGAAACAGAGTTACCGGTAAGAACTTACTCTGCTTTTCTGACCGACAACACTCAAATCATATCTGTCACAGCGACTGCTATAGTATATGAGAAGTCAACTTCTCTTCTGTCAGAGCCCCGGGAGTGTAGTGATAGCTGTAATCATGAGGTTCAGTAAAACTGTTAAGCTGACCATAGATGGTTCAGCAGGAACCAGACGAGATTCATGGGCTGGCTGAATGTACTCAAGTTGATCGAGAGATCAGATTTTACATGTGATTATTTCTAGCGGCTGCTATAGCTGCTAGCAATAATCACTGTGTTCTCCTGACGGGGATGGTTTCCCCACCAGGAGAACACAATGGCTCCACAGGAGGGACAGTGCAACTGTGTTGATGGTGAAATTGTGTGGATTTCACGTGCTGCAGGAAATACATTTTCTCCGTCAATGATCAGACTTGGTTATAAATAACATAAAAGGAAAATCTATAAAATGAATAGATACATCAAACGATAAATCAAACCACCCATAGAAAAAACAGCGCGTTACTACGTTTGCAATAGTTAATAATAAGGTGCAATCCTCTATTTCAAATCAAACGTGTGTGTGTGTGTGTGTGTGTGTGTATATGTGTGTGTATATATAATATAATATATATATATTAGTCATGTATAAGTCATTGGTGTGCATTCAATTCATAAGAGCGGCACATGCATCAAACTTGTGGTTCCACTCCAGTGTTCATCAATTCTCCCTTAATGGTTAATCCAAACAGGGAAAGAAACTCTCTGCCACAGTTCTTTAGATGTATAATATATGGCCCTTCTACCGGAAATACACCTCCACACGTGCAATGGGATACACACAAGCCACACTGGGGGATACGTGAAAGTGAGGGAATCCCCCTTTGGTGTGGCTCTTACCAGACTCAGCTGGTTTCACAAGCCTTTATAGATCACTTTTGCTGGTTCCTAGTGTGGGGTTCCATCTGCATCATAGACATCAGGTGTTCAGAGTCTCGGAGAAGGGTAGTTATAAAAAGCACACATAGTGTAATTCCGTCATACAAAAAGTTTTATTTAATAATAAAAAAAAACCCCCACAAATATTGCACTCACAAACGTAAAATCTTTAAAAGCATTGGTTCACTCTGAATGCATAGCTAGTTGAATCGACCAGGATGAGAGAGAATTCTACCACCCACAGCTACGAGTTGTTATCACTAATAGCTCATGGTTTGGCTGTCCGTCTTTCTTCCCTCCTGTCAGTCCCACTATGCTCGTATCGTATGGTTCCACACTGACGCGTTTCGTCGTACTGACATCATCATTAATAACAGGGAGAAGTCCACAAGGTGGCATGCACCCCACTGGAATCCCCATGAAGAAGTCACATGACGTAACGCGTAGGGAATGGCCATAGGACGAACCGGAAGTAGAGTAAGACGGGCGGAAGTTGCCGTTTATACCCTCTTCCTGATTGTGTTTGTTTTTTGCAATTTAAATAAGTGAAGATCCATATCACCTATTCTGTAAGCTGGGACTGGCCCTCTAGTGGCGGAATTGTATCATTACATCCCTCCTTTGGATTTCCTGATGGCTATTATTTATGAATGAAATAAGAGAATCCTGGAGTTTGTTTGATTTGCTTATTCACTTCGTTTGAAGGTGAGAGTTCTGGGAGCCTTGAGTAGCGGACATTCTATTATTGTTCTATCATTGAACCTTTTTCCATTTTGTATATATTTTTTTTATATATTTTTATGCGTGCTGTTTTATGGACTATATTTTTTTCACGGCATTGTATGTATGCACATATTTATATTATTTTGAATTTGTATATTTTATTTGAGTGGCACGATTTGCGCAGGACCCACCCCTCTATTTGCACCCCACTGGACCCCTAGTAATCTGACATACTTTAGAAAGTGGCTGAAATCCTGGAGCTTAGCTTTAATGAGTCATAGAATTTAAATGTTTTCTCTCTTCTGCTTTCAGTGATGGCGTCTGCTGATCTGAGGAAGGAGCTGGAATGTTCCATCTGTCTGGAAATTTATAGAGATCCTGTAACCCTAAAATGTGGCCACAACTTCTGCCGGGACTGTATTGGTCATATGATGGATACACAGGAGGGGTCTGGAGGTTATCCCTGTCCTGAATGCAGAGAAGAGTTCCAGGATCGGTCTTCACTTCGGAGGAACACAACATTGCGTAACATAGTGGAGAATTTTCTGTCTGCTCAACCAGCTCCGAAATCTGCGTTCTTCTGTAGTTACTGTATTCACACTCCTGTACCTGCTGTGATATCCTGTCTGATGTGTGAAGCTTCTCTGTGTGACGATCACCTGAGAGTCCACAGCAAGTCACCAGAACACGTCTTATGTGACCTCACCGCTTCCCTGGAGAACAGGAAATGTTCTGTCCATAAGGAACCACTGGAATATTACTGTGCAGAAGACTCCACTTGTATCTGTGCATATTGCAGATTGGCCCTAGAACATCAGGGACACCAGGTGGAGACTCTGGATGAGGCCTTTGAGATGAAGAAGAAGAAACTGAGAAATGTTCTGCAGGAATTGATGAAGGAAAGAGAAGAGATGGATAAAAGAGTCCAGGGTCTGCAGGAACACGGGAGGAAAGTACAAGGAAAAGCAGGCGATGAAACGGAGAGAGTCACTGCTCTGTTCAGAGACCTCAGGAGACGTCTGGAAGACCTGGAGAAGAGAGTCCTGAGTGAGATCTCCGGGCAGGCACAGCGGGTCTCACTATCACTGTCTGATTTGATCCAACAGCTGGAAATAAAGAAAGAGGAGCTGTCAAGGAAGATGGTGGACATTGAGAAGCTGTGCAACCTGACAGATCCACTGACTGTCCTACAGGAACCACACATAGGTGACTTGTGTGATACTGAGAGATATGGTAAACTCCTCCATGATGGAGGAGATCTGGATGTGGCAGGGATCTCACATACAATACACACAGGTTTATTAGATATCATATCTGGGGTAAATGTACAGAAATGTACAGGCACAGAGGTCTATCCACATTCTACTACAAACGAAATATACCCCTCTTTTCACAAAAGACCCAGGAGACGTCGCCTACCCTTTCCCACCATAGAACAGTCGCAATACCAGGCTGAAGGACCAAATCTTGGGTCTGTACAGCAAACATCTTGGTTTGCAAACATATTACTGGATGCGCAGACAGCTGGTAATCATCTACAAGTATCAAGTGACGGGAAAATGGTGTCCAGGGGAGCATATGGGAAGCCTTTAGAATCACCGGGGAGATTTCGGTGTTCTCAGGTGATGAGCAGACAGAGGTTTTCCTCAGGGAGACATTACTGGGAAGTGGATCTCGGGGTGTCAAAGATCTGGAGAATTGGAATGTGTTACACCAGTATGGCTAGGTTGGGATTTTTTTCACAGATTGGATGTAATGAGAAGTCCTGGTGTTTGGAGGAGAGGAGGGGTAATCAGTACTCAGTGATGCATGACAGTAATCTGGTCCCATTACCCGGCAATATCCTCAGTAGGAGAGTCAGGGTACATCTGGATTATGAGGCCGGGCGGATCTCCTTTTATGAATTGTGTGACCCCATCCGACATCTCTACACCTTCACCACCACCTTCACCGAGCCCCTCCATGCTGTGTTCCGTTTAGGGAGTAGTTCCTGTTTAAAGATATCTGGGGGCAAATCTGGTGCGAGAGAGCGGCCTAGATACTGGGAGGGAGCAGCGGCCAAAAACCACTACTACTGATTTATTTATAAAGTTGCAGGCACCGGGGGGGGGGGGGGGGGGCGTCATCCTTCTCCTAAACCTCACTTTATTACCTAGTGCAGTGATGGCGAACCTTGGCACCCCAGATGTTTTAGAACTACATTTCCCATGATGCTCATGTACTCTGCAGTATAGTTGAGCATCATGGGAAATGTAGTTCCAAAACATCTGGAGTGCCAAGGTTCTCCATCACTGACCTAGTGTGTCTCTGACCAGGGACAAGCATGTAGGAGGTTCCGATATTTTTGGCTTTCCTGGTTGCATGCTTAGGTCAGTGAAACTTGAGGTAGTTTAGTGATGATTGGGGTTAGTCCGGGATCCTTCCCCTTTTACAATATATCTCAGTTTTAGATTGAGTAGAGATGTATTGTAACCTCTTCTTCTCTTTTTTAATTTTTTAATATTATCTACTTTCTGTTAAAATATATCCAATAAAAAAACAAGATCTATATATATATATATATATATATATATATATATAATATTATTATTTTTTTACAATGATATATACACACATAGATAGATATCTATGTATGTGTGTGTATCATTGTAATAAAAATAAAAAAAAATCACAAATATATATATATATATAATATATTTTTGTGATTATTATTATTATTTTTTTACAATGATATATATATATATATATATATATATATATATATATATATACATACATTTATTATGTGGCCATTTGTAAAAAAAAAAAAAAAAATCACAACAAGATTTTTTTTTTTTGTGTGAAAGTTAGTCTACAAACTATGGGGGGGGGGATATTATATATATATATATATATATATATATATATATATTACACTTTTTCTTTTTTTTTTTTTTATATTATATTATATATCCCCCCATGTAGACTCTCTAACTTTCACACAAAAAAAAAATCTTGTGATTTTATTTTTATTTATTTTTTAATTTGTTTTACAATGACAAAATATATATATATATATATATATATATATATATATATATATATATATAATTTATATTTTATTCATTTGAAAATGGATCAATCCTGATGTACTGACGGACAATCAAATTTTTTTGAGGCCCTGAAATGTCAGGACAGTACAACCACCCCCCGAAGTTTTTGTCTTTTTTTTTTTTTGGAAAGTAGCTAGACAGTTAGCAAAACAAGCATAGCTTTTTTTTATTTTTTAAAGATGTCATTCTTTGTTGTGGTGTTTGTTTGTTTTTTATCTTTTTTCATGGAAAAAATAAATAATTTTTATTGAAAATAAAAATAATTACAACATAGTAGAATATGTTACAGAAGCAGCTAGTATAGCATATAAATGAACATAACTTTTTTTTTTAAGATGTAATTCTTTGTGACAACTTATTTGGAAGATGAAGAAATGATATATTAGAAAAAAAAAATTATTTATATATATATATATATATATATATATATATATATATATATTTTTTTTTTTTATATCCAACAGTCACCAGAGCAGTACAAGTATCTTCATGAGTATAGAGATATGTGGCGCTAACTAAAAGTGATAAAAGAAAAAAAATGTGAACAGAAATAAGTGTGAAAAACGCACTTAATGGATAGCACTTCCAGGGCCGTGGTAATCTGCTCGGTGATAAGGTGCTGGTAATCTTCAACATATTAAAATGATAATAAACATTCAAATAAACAGAAATAAAAACAGTCATTGAATAAAACTTCCAGGACCGTGCTAATGTGCTGAATAATAAGGTGCAAAAAAAATCTTCAACATAATATATGATAATAGACATTCATAATAACAGAAATTTCTAATAAAGCTGGCCATACACTTATAGATCATCTGCAGATTTTCTATGGTTAGATGGAAAAAGTGCAACAGATTTCTCCATGTTCGCTAAACTGTGTAGCTGGATTAATCTCCCACTTTTTCCATCTAACCATAGAAAATCTGCAGATAATCTCCTATAGGTGTATGGCCAGCTTTAAGGTGCTGGTAGTGCAATCAAAGTCCAATAAAGAGCAACAAGATCTCCAAGTGACCGTTCATATAAAAAAAGACCAAAGTGTACGTGTAGTATGACTAAACGATCACCTTTGATTCGGTCACGTGTTCAGTGACGCAACGCGTCAGGAAGGAGCCAGGTGTTGTCACTTTCTGGTCGCGGCCGGGACAGGAAGTATCCTATGTAGCTGTACTCAGGATTTTAAAATTGTAAATTGTTACTTGTCGTCTAATCAAATTGGTTTGATATACGACACTATGGAGCCTCCCCCCTCTTTATTGCATGACCCTACAACATCGGATGAGCTTGAAGTCCACCTTGGGTATGGGTATTGCTGAGGTTATCGGTGGGAATTGATTGATCACTGACTGTTCTGGATATATTCATACCAAGGCATGACTTGACTTATAGGGGTCCTTTTTATATGAGGTGAGAGGCTGGGGGAAATGAACGGCGCACCACGGATGGTGATATTGGATGAAGTGGCGCGTCCGGAAAGTGATAACACCTGGCTCCTCCCTGACGCGTTGCGTCACTGAACACGTGACTTCCTCAGAGGTGATCGTTTAGTCATACTGCACATTCACTTTGGTCTTTTTATATGAACTGTCACTTGGAGATCTTGTTCCTCTTTATTGGACGTTAAACGCACTACCAACACCTTTTAGAGTACTCTTGCACTTTATTGCTTTGTCTGCACTTTATTAGAGATTTCTGTTGTTATGAATGTCTATTATCATATATTATGTTGAAGATTTTTTGCACCTGATTATTCAGCACAATCGCTTTAGCACGGTCCTGGAAGTGTTAATCATTGATAGTGTTTATGATATTTCTGTTTATGATAGTTTTATTATGTTGAAGATTACCAGCACCTGACCACCTAGCATAATCGCATTAGCACGGTCCTGGAAGTGCAATCCATCAAGTGCGTTTTTCACACTTATTTCTGTTCACGTATTTTATCACTTTTAGTGCCACCTACCTCTATACTCATTTATTTTTTCTGTGTGGGAACACTTTCATATGTTGGCATCTTCTCATATCCTTATTTTGTTTAATTGAGCGAGTTTAGGTTTTGCGCATTTGTTTTCTTTCCTTTCACAAGTATCATCATATAACCGGTGGGAGGGTGGTCGAGGGCACTGACTGCTGCTTGCTAGAATGACTTTTTCAGACTGATGTTATTAGAACTAATTGTTCTCCGGATCCTTGGAATGTCTTGTGGAACATAGAGACAGTTGGTCTCCTTGTCCTACAATGAGACATTTGGGAAGTCTGGAGGACGGTCAAGCAAATGTGTTCAGAGATCACAGAAATGAATGTCTCTTGTAATTGATGATACGCTCCCTACAGTTCTTTATGTGAATGATTTCATATGTAAAATGTTGATGCCTGGGGCGGTCATATATAAAAAATGTCCAGGTTTAGAGCTTACAGTCTACTTTTTGATCACATAGTCAGATCCTGGGTACTTCTGCCATATCTAAGGATCTCTTTTAGTCGACCTCTCTAATTTCTAATCTTTACTTTTAACTGTTTAACCGTTCTTTCAAATAAACTGTAAAAATCTTCACCGTGAGCGGAGGCTGGTGATTTCCTTATCAATAGAAATGTGCTTTATGTTTGATCCGAACATAAGTTCTATGGGTTGTGTGTGTGTGTGTGTGTGTGTGTGTGTGTGTGTGTGTGTGTATATAGAGCTCTATGGGGCTGTGTGTGTGTATAGAGCTCTATGGGGCGGGGTGTGTGTGTGTATATAGAGCTCTATATGGGGCGGTGTGTGTGTGTGTATATATATATATAGAGCTCTATGGGGTGGTGTGTGTGTGTGTATAGAGCTCTATGGGGTGGTGTGTGTGTGTGTGTATAGAGCTCTATGGGGCAGTGTGTGTGTGTATAGAGCTCTATGGGGTGGTGTGTGTGTGTGTGTATAGAGCTCTATGGGGCAGTGTGTGTGTGTATAGAGCTCTATGGGGCAGTGTGTGTGTGTATAGAGCTCTATGGGGCAGTGTGTGTGTGTGTGTGTGTGTATAGAGCGCTATGGGGCTGTGTGTGTGTATAGAGCGCTATGGGGCTGTGTGTGTGTATAGAGCGCTATGGGGCGATGTGTGTGTGTGTGTGTGTGTGTATAGAGCTCTATGGGGCGGTGTGTGTGTGTGTGTGTATAGAGCTCTATGGGGCGGTGTGTGTGTGTGTGTGTATAGAGCTCTATGGGGCGGTGTGTGTGTGTGTGTGTATAGAGCTCTATGGGGCGGTGTGTGTGTGTGTGTGTGTGTATAGAGCTCTACGGGGCAGTGTGTGTGTGTATAGAGCTCTATGGGGCGGCGTGTGTGTGTGTGTGTGTATAGAGCTCTATGGGGCAGTGTGTGTGTGTGTGTGTGTGTGTGTGTGTATAGAGCTCTGTGGGTGTGTGTGTATAGAGCTCTGTGGGTGTGTGTGTGTATAGAGCTCTGTGGGTGTGTGTGTGTATAGAGCTCTGTGGGTGTGTGTGTATAGAGCTCTACGGGGCAGTGTGTGTGTGTATAGAGCTCTATGGGGCTGTGTGTGTGTGTGTGTGTGTGTGTGTGTGTGTGTGGAGCTCTACGGGGCGGTGTGTGTGTGTGTAGGTATGTATAGAGCTCTATGGGGCGTGTGTGTGTGTGTGTGTGTGTAGAGCTCTACGGGGCGGTGTGTGTGTGTGTAGGTATGTATAGAGCTCTATGGGGCGTGTGTGTGTGTGTGTGTGTGTGTGTGTGTGTGTAGGTATGTATAGAGCTCTATGGGGCGGGGTTTGTGTGTGTGTGTGTGTGTGTGTGTGTACCTCTATTGATTATGCAGAGATCTTGTTGGGTACGGTCGTCTCAAATGGAAATCCACCTTGTAAGAAGTTGGGAATAGAAGACTTTTTTCTTCCCCCCCCCCCCCCCCTCGTATTTTGGAATAAAAATGTAGCAATGCCTTCAGTATAAAGTTGCGCTCACACTCGGGTCCTTATATAAATGGGCGATTCTTAGACCCCCATACACACTATTCAATTTTCGGTTGACTTTTGTCTTCAGATTTACCAAAACCATGTAGTGCCAGGGCCTGCCTGATTGCATAAAATTCTTAGGCTGCGTTCACACCTGAGCTCTTTCGGCTTATAAAACGTCCAACAAGCAAAATCCCATTCATTTTAATGGCATCTGAGCGTTTCGTCACCTGACGCAAAATGCCTGGATAAAAAAAAAAAACACCCCAAGTTCAAAAAATAACACAAGCTTCTTTGGTGCAGGCTACAGGCGGTTTTCTGCCTTTTTACATTGTGACCTGAACAAAATCGCGGTAAAAACACGTGACTTTGAAACGCTTAGGTATGAATGCAGCCTTAAAGTTTGATCTCATATTGTATGGTTTTGGTAAATCTGAAGACAAAAATCTGTAGAAACTCGAACAGTGTGTATGGGGCTTTGGAGTTGAAGACATAATGGTGTCTGGTCTCTGAATTTAGGCCGGGTTCACACTGGTACAACAAACGCTCCGACATTGGGAGCTCACGTCGCATGACGTGTGCAAATCAATGATTCCCTATGAGAGCCGCCTTAAGACCCCTTTCACACCACACTGCCCATAGCGTGGGCGGTAAAACGCAGCTATTTTTAGCAGCATTTTACCGCCGGATTTTTGGCGCATTTTGGCCGCTAGCGGGACGCTTTTACCCCCGCTAGCGGCCGAGAAAGGGTTAAAACCGCCGGCAATACGCTGCAATAGCGGCATTTTGCCGGCGGTATTACAGCGCTGCCCCATTGATTTCAATGGGGAGCAACGGTGGAGGAGCGGTAAACAACGGCTCCAAAGAAGCTGCTGGCAGGACTTTTCCTGACCTCCTGCCACACACACTACAGACAATGGTGCAGCTTTTTTAGGGCGGATTGCAGGCGCTATTTCTAACGCTATTTCGCCTGTAAAACGACCTTGGTGTGAAAGGGGTCTAACTGGTCCAACACAAGTTGGTCCAACGTTGAAAATGCTCCCTACACTTTGGTCCTCCTTCAGTCCATTGAATATCATTGAAGTCGGATTAAGGCTGGGTTCACACTGCTGCGGGGGGAGATCCGGATGTGATTCGCACAGCAAATCACATCCGATCTCCGTAGCACTGCGAGTTCAGCCATACAGATAGTATGGCTGAACTCGCAGCTGTCCCGCAGCAAACTCGCACAGGACCCTTTTTTGGGTCCGCAACGGAATCGGATCGCATGGGGGTTCACACCATGCGATCCGATTCCTGTGCGAGTCGGCAGATCGCACTGCGATATGCCGACGGATCTGGGGGTGTCATTAACATAACATTGACACTCCCAGCCGTCCGCATAGGGCAGTGTGAACTGCCGGCGGGAGGTGAGCGATGCGGGAAAACGCCGCGGATTCGCGGCGTTCCCGCATCGCAATAGTGTGAACCCAGCCTAAAGTAGGATCCTCGTCTTAACCATCTGACTTTTCACATCCGACATGGTGATTACAGCAGCAGTAAAAATAATTTGTCGTTCTGGGATTGTTTTGTTTGGTCAAAGGACAAGTCGTACTATCTCAAAGTCAAAGCAAAATCTTATCCTGTTCATTCAAGTCAGAAGGAAATAGGACTGATGTAGCAGGGCGAAGTAGGATGATAGTCGTACAACAGTCGCGTTGTATCAGCGTGAAACCCAACCTTAGGCCCCTTTCAAACTACCACAACTTCAAAGTGGCAGGATATTTTCCGCAAATTTCAGGAAATGCCTGTGTAACGCGCATCAAAGTCAGACCAAAGTAGTGCAGGGACTACTTTTGAAGTCGGCGCGACTGGAAGTCGTACTAATATGAATGGTAGCCATTGGAAATCATGAGGAACGACTTGTCATATGACTTTGCAGTCCCAAGTTGTAGGACGAGTCGTACAAGTGTGAAAAGGGGCCTTACGTTTCTGGTTTCTTTTTGGACTTATCAAGCAGTAAACACAAAACGTTGTCCTCATCGCCCCCCCTCCGCATACACATAGCAGAGTCTTCCCATATGAATAAATGAAATACTTGTATAGCGCACAATGCCAACTGAATCGCCTCTAGGCGCTGTGGCGAGCTTTGATCATCAGCTAAAAGAGGAAGATCTTGATTTTTTTTTTCCTAAAAGCCAGGTGATTTTCTTCCAGGCGGATGTTGATTGGTAGAGCATTCCATAGCCGAGGCCCTTGGACAGCGAATCTCCGATTCCCTCTTGGATTTATACCAGGCTTTGTGCACGAGGAGGAGGTTTTTGTTGGCTGATGGGTTTAGTGATTGGTTTAGCCCTCAGATGGGGATTGGCTCATTAGCCCCCTTGTGTGCTCCTAATTGCCGCCCCTGATGGTCACTGATTCTTGCCCCCTCTACTCACCATCATCTCATTATATTGTGTCCAGCAGCTCCAATAATGTGGAATACACTTGGTTGATATCGCCCCTTTGTTAACAGCCATAAATTGTACAGGATAGAAAAAATTCAAGATAATCCCTCAATAGTGTTGGTGTCAGATATAATCCATTGGTGCCAGCAATTCCTCTGCAAGCATGCAGACAGTGAAGGCTGAACTCCCATTGGGCATCCTTGTTCCAGGTGAGTGAGTCGGTAGGTTGTCAGGATTACCAAGACATTCCATCTTTAACCACTTGCTTACCGGGCACTTAAACCCACCTCCTGCCCAGACCAATTTTCAGCTTTCAGCGCTGATGCACTTTGAATGACAATTGCGCGGGCATACAACACTGTACCCAAATGAAATTTTTATCATTTTTTTCCCACAAATAGAGCTTTCTTTTGGTGGTATTTAATCACAGCTGGGAGTTTTATTTTTTGCTAAACAAACAAAAAAAAGATGCAAAAAAAAAAAAAAATCATGTTTAATAGTTTGTTATAAAATTTTGCAAACAGGTCATTTTTCTCCTTTATTGAAGTGCGCTGATGAGGCGGCACTGATAGGCTGCACTGGTGGGCACTGATAGGCATAGTTAAGGGGGCACTAATAGGCACAGATAAGGCGGTACTGATGGGCAAAGATGGGCACGGATGGGTGGCACTAAGAGGCACTGATAAATGGGACTGATGGGCACTGGTAGATGACACTGATGGGCACGGATATGTGGCACTGGGGTGCAGCACCGTTGAGGCAGATTGTGGGCACTGATGGGTGGCACTGCTGGTGGCACTGACGGGGGGCACTTATTTATTAATGAGGTGGCACTGGCAGGTGGGCACTGGCAGGGCTGGCTGTGATCGGCTCTTTTTTTTCTCCTCGCACTGTCAGCACGAGTAGGAATAATAGGCGATTACCGGCTCCATTGTATCACATGATCAGCTGTCATTGGCTGACAGCTGATCACGTGGTAAGGGGTCGGGATCGACCCCTTGCTCGGATCCGTGATCAGGCAAGTCTCGAACTCGGCGATCACAGAGCGCGCCGCGCGCGCCCCTCAGGGGGCGCGCAGGCCACTCGTGCACGGGACGACGTCAATTGGCTATAGCGTGGATCTCTAGTGGTTAAGACATCAATGGAAGCTGCCATATCCAACAAGGGTCCTCTTCTGGCTGATCACATGTAGAAATGATTGTTACTCCTTTTCCTTCTGTAATATAAGTCATTTTCATTATAAATATCCCCATGTAGGTAGAGGAGCCTTTGTGGCTGTCCTCCATCTGTGACTTCTCAGAGGTGAAAACAGGATACAGACAATTCAGGTTCATCTATATTGAGGATCTCCAAACTACGGCCCTCCAGCTGTTGCCAAACTACACGTCCCATGAGGCATTGTAAAACTCTGACATTCGCAGGCATGACTAGGCATGATGGGAATTCTAGTTCCTGAACAAATGGAGGGCCATAGTTTGGAGACCCTTGATCTATATAATGGGTTTTCTTGATGTGTGTCATGTATGTCCCCATATTCAGAACTGCACCGATATGCCCCTATGGAGGCCATTATAAACTGGGGAGAACATCAAGCTTCCCCATAATGAACCTCTATGGAGACAAGTAAAGATGAAGAATGTCTTATCACCTCCATAATGACACTCTTGAAAGACTGTTGGGGGTGGAGAACATCCAGCACCCCCATAATAACTACCTTTGGAGACTGGTATAGATGGAAAACATCCGCACCCCCATTTTGACCCCTATAGAGAATGTTATAGATGGAGAACATTCAGCATCCCCTAATGATCCACTATGGAGATTGTTGTAGACTAAGAACATACAACACCCCATAATGACACCCTACAGAGATAGTCTATAACAATCTCCATGGAGGAGTCATTTATAACAAAGAACATCCAGAACCCCCATAATGGTCCCCTATGGAAATTGTTGTAAATTAACCCCTATGGAGATTGTTATAGACTGACAACATCCAGCACCCCATAATACCCTAGGGAGATTATGGGGTGCTGTATGTTCTCCATCTACAATAATCTCCCTAGGATATTATTATGGGGTACTGGATGTTCTTAGTCTATAACGATCTCCATAGGGGGTCATTTATAACAGTTTTTAAAGTGGACCATTATGGGGGTTCTGGATTTTCTTTGTTATAAGTGACTCCCCCATGGAGATTGTTATAGACTAAGAACATTCAGCACCCCCATTTTGGCCCCTATGGAGAATATTATAGATGGAGAGCATCCCATATTAATCCCCTATGGAGATTTTTAGACTGACAACATACAGCACTCCCATAATGATCCTCTATGGAGATTGTTGTAGAACAGAAAAACTCTGGATAGCCGCACTCCGGATCAGGTAAAATAAGTAATGCCTTATGTACAGATCACAACAGCAAAGGGATAAGGAAAATAGAGTAAAAATCCTGACGCGTTTGACGCTGAAATTAGCGCTTATTCACAACTAGCTATGAATAAGCGCTAATTTCAGCGTGAAACGCGTCAGATTTTTTGCTCTATTTTCCTTATCCCTTTGCTGTTGTGATCTGTATGATGTGAAGATTTTTTGGAGTGGAAACAATAAAGGCATTACTTATTTTACCTGATCTGGAGTGCCTCTGTTCCTCTACATTTGGCTAGTGCAATTAGCCTGCACCTGGGACCCCTATCTGCTTGGAGGAAGAGTGGCCAGTCTTTCGGTGGATCAGCCTGCAGCGGTGGATTCTCTCTCTCCCATTGGAGATTGTTGTAGACGGAGAACATCCAGCACCCCATAATGACCCATATGAAGATTTTTTTTATAAATGACTCCCCCATGGAGACATGTTATAGACTATCTCCGTAGGGGGTCATCATGGGGTGCTGGATGTTCTCTGTCTACAAAAATCTCCATAGTGGACCATTATGGGACTGCTGGATGTTGTCAATCTAACAATCTCCATAGTGGACCATTATGGGACTGCTGGATGTTGTCAGTCTAACAATCTCCATAGTGGGCCATTAAGGGAGTGCTGGATGTTATCAGTCGAACAATCTCCATAGGGGATCGTTATGGGATGCTGAATGTTCTCCATCTATAACATTCTCCATAGGGGCCAAAATGGGGGTGCTGGATGTTCTCCATCTATAACACTGATTCCCTTTGGAGATTGTTATAGACTGACAACATCCAGCACACCTACAGTATAATGACCCCATATGGAGATTGTTAGAGTGCGAACACCCAACACCCCAATAACAATCCCCTGTAAGGGGGAATCAGAAACCTGTAGATGATGGACAGGTGAGTGGTAGATTGTGGTCTGGGGTTGCTTACCCACCATCCCAGAGCATCAGAGTACAATGCAGAGGGACTAGTAAATTTAAAACTGTAGTAGGCAGGAGCCGCATAAGTCGCAGCCGGCTCCTGTCTCATGTGGAGTGATACCAGCTGCACTCCACCTCTTATCCCTGCCAGCGGTCTCCAGAGTGGTGCCAGCAGAAGGAAGGAAGAGATCTTCAGGTCAGTGTGAAGCAATACACCGGGCTGTTTTCACAGTGATGTGCTGCGGTTTACCCACACTGCTGGTGCAAGTGTACCTGCAGCTTTCCTGTGGGTTTGCTGTGCTTAGCCATAGACTTCTATTATATCCTGAAGGTTTGGTGCACTGTCTGAATGCAGGAGTTTTGGTGCGCTTTCAGCAAGTGCACCACACCTGCAGGATATAATAGAAGTTTATGGCAAAGCACAGCTAACCCAGGAAAGTCTCAGATGTGGTGCAGGTAAACTGAAGCACATCAGTGTGAAAGCAGCTCAAAACAGAAATAGGAAACATAAGGGGAATACAAAGACACTGAATTTCAAAAGAGCCAACTTCCCTAAACTATGATCCTTAAATAAGGACATTAGCCAGTGCATCCCAATGGGAAAATAAATAAAAGACCTAATAAAAGTTCTGGGTGGCTTAACTCCATGCATATATGCAAAAATGCATATAAAAGCAAAGGCGAAGGCCTTCCAAAAATACAAGGCTTGAGGATCATCATCAGCATTCCAACGTTACAAAGAATGCAACAAGAAATGTAAGGGTGCAATTAGGGCGGCTAAGATAGAACACGAAAGGCACATAGTGGAGGAGAGTAAAAATAAATCCCATGAAATTCTTTAAGTACATAAAGAGTAAGAAAGGGAGGTCAGATCATATTTTTCCCCATGAAGAATGATGAAGGGAATCTGGTTAATAAGGATGGAGAGATGAAGAAGATATTGAATTTATTCTTCACCTCAGTCTTCACAAGGGAATCGGGGGGTCTTCAGTAACCAAAACTGCAGTGTTTATCCTCATGACACATCACAGGAAGCACCTCCATGGTTAACAGAGGACAGAATTAGAACGTAAAACGCAACGTTGAAAAACGTAACATTAATAAGTCACCAGGACCCGGCTTGCATCTGAGGGTCCTTAGGAAAGTCAAGTAACTGCCAGACCATTGTTCCTAATTTTTATGAACAGTCTACTGACTGGAATGGTACCAGCTGATTGGAGAAAAGCCAATGTAGCACCAATATTTTAAAAAGGACTCGAATACATCCGTGGGAATTACAGACCAGTTAGCCTAACATCAATAGTATGCAAGCTCTTGGAGGGGATGATAAGGGACTATATACAAGATTTTAGTAATGATAATGGTATCATTAGCAGTAATCAGCATGGACTCATGAAGAATCGTTCTTGCCAAACCAATCTGCTAACCACCTATGAGGAGGTGAGTTGCCATCTAGATAAAGGAAGGCCCGTAGACGTGGTGTATCTGGATTTTGCAAAAGCACTTGACACAGTTCCCCATTAATGTTTACTGTACAAAATAAGTTCAGTTGACTATAGGGTGAGTACATGGATTGAAAACGGGCTACAAGGGCGAGTTCAGAGGGTGGTGATAAATGGGGAGTACTCAGAATGGTCAGGGGTGGGTAGTGGGGTCCCCCAGGGTTCTGGGCTGGGACCAATCCTATTTAATTTGTTCATAAACGACCTGGAGGATGGGATAAACAGTACAAATCTCTGTATTTGCGGAGGATACTAAGCTAAGCAGGACAATAACTTCTCTGCAGGATGTGGAAACCTTGCAAAAAGATCTGAACAAATGAATGGGGGGGATGGGCAACTACATGGCAAATGATGTTCAATGTAGAAAAATGTAAAATAATGGATTTGGGTGGCAAAAATATGAATGGAATCTATAGACTGGGGGGAGAACCTCTGGGGGGATCTAGGATGGAAAAGGACCTGGGGGTCCTAGTAGATGATAGGCTCAGCAATGCCAAGCTGCTGCTAACAAAGCAAACAGAATATTGGCATTAAAAAGGGGATCAACTCCAGAGATAAAACGATAATTCTCCTGCTCTACAAGACTCTGGTCTGGCCGCACCTGGAGTATACTGTCCAGTTCTGGGCACCAGTCCTCAGGAAGGATGTACTGGAAATGGAGCGACTACAAAGAAGGGCAACAAAGCTAATAAAGGGTCTGGAGGATATTAGTTATGAGGAAAGGTTGTGAGCACCGAACTTATTCTCTCTGGAGAAGAGACGCCTGAGAGGGGATATGATTTCAATATACAAATACCGGACTAGTGACCCCACAATAGGGATAAAACTTTTCAGCGAAAGGGAATTTAATAAGACACATGACCACTCATTAATATTAGAAGAGAAGCGTTTTAACCTTAAATTATGTAGAGGGATCTTTAATGTAAGAGTGGTTAGGATGTGGAATTCCCTTCCACAGGCGGTGGTCTCAGAGAGGAGCATAGATAGTTTCAAAAAACTATTATATAAGCACCTGAACGACTGCAACATACAGGGATATACAATGTAATACTGACACATAATCACACACATAGGTTGGACTTGTGTCTTTTTTCACCCTCACCTACTGTGTAACTGTAACCTGATCCTGATTCAATCCTGAACTGATCCTAAACCAATCCTGATGCAAACCTGACCTGATCCTGATGCAAAACTGACCTAAAACAGATGCAATCCTGACCTGATACTGATGCAAACCTCACCTGATCCTGTTGCAGGCTTGACCTGATCCTGATGCAATCCTGACCTGATTCTGGTGCACACCTGACCCGATCCTGATTTAATCCTGACCTGATCCTGATTCAATCCTGAACTGATCCTAAATCAATCCTGATGCAAACCTGACCTGATCCTGATGCAAAACTGACTTAAAACAGATCCAATCCTGACCTGATCCTGATGCAAACCTGACCTGATCCTGATCCAATCCTGACCTGATCCTGATTCAAACCTGACCATATCCTGATGCAAATATGACCTGATCCTGATTCAGTCCTGACCTGATCCTGATTCATACCTGACCTGATCCTGATTTAATCCTGACCTGATCCTGATTTAATCCTGACCTGGTCATGATCCTATCCTTTCTGCAAACCTGACCTGATCCTGATGCAAACCTGACCAGATCTTGATCCAAACTTGACCTGATCCTGATGCAAAACTGACCTAAAACAGATGCAATCCTGACCTGTTCCTGATTCAATCCTGACCTGATCCTAAACCACTCCTGATGCAAACCTGGCCTGATTCTGATGCAAAACTGACTTAAAACAGATCCAATCCTGACCTGATCCTGATGCAAACCTGATCCAGATCCAATCCTGACCTGATCCTGATCCAATCCTGACCTGATCCTGATGCAAACTTGACCATATCCTAAAGCAAATCTGACCTGATCCTGATTCAGTCCTGACCTGATCCTGATTCATACCTGACCTGATCCTGATTTAATCCTGACCTGGTCATGATCCTATCCTTTCTGCAAACCTGACCTGATCCTGATGCAAACCTGACCAGATCTTGATCCAAACTTGACCTGATCCTGATGCAAAACTGACCTAAAACAGATGCAATCCTGACCTGTTCCTGATTCAATCCTGACCTGATCCTAAACCACTCCTGATGCAAACCTGGCCTGATTCTGATGCAAAACTGACTTAAAACAGATCCAATCCTGACCTGATCCTGATGCAAACCTGATCCAGATCCAATCCTGACCTGATCCTGATCCAATCCTGACCTGATCCTGATGCAAACTTGACCATATCCTAAAGCAAATCTGACCTGATCCTGATTCAGTCCTGACCTGATCCTGATTCATACCTGACCTGATCCTGATTTAATCCTGACCTGATCATGATCCTATCCTTTCTGCAAACCTGACCAGATCTTGATCCAAGCCTGACCTGATCCTGATGCAAAACTGACCTAAAACAGATGCAATCCTGACCTGATCCTGATGCAAACCTGACCTGATCCTAATGCAAACATGACCTGATCCTGATCCAATTTGGACCTGATCCTGATGCAGGCTTGACCTGATCCTGATGCAATCCTGACCTTATCCTGGTGCAAACCTGACCTGATCCTGATTTAATCCTGACCTGATCCTGATTCAAACCTGACCTGATCCTGATGTAAAACCGACTTAAAACAGATCCAATCCTAACCTGATCCTGATGCAAACCTGACCTGATCCTGATCCAATTTTGACCTGATCCTGATGCTAACCTGACCTGATCCTGATGCTAACCTGACCTGATCCTGATTCAATCCTGACTTGGTCCTAAACCAATCCTGATGGAAACCTGACCTGATCCTGATGTAAAACCGACTTAAAACAGATCCAATCCTGACCTGATCCTGATGCAAAGCTGACCTGATGCAAACCTGACCTGATCCTAATGCAATTTTGACTTGATCCTGATGCTAACCTCACCAGATCCCGATGCAAATCTGACGTGATCCTCATTTATACCTGACCTGATCCAATCCTGACCTGATCCTGATCCTGATCCAATCCTGACCTGATTCTGATGCAAATCTGACCTGATCCTGATTCAGTCCTGATCTGACCTGATCCTGATTCAATTATGATCCGATCCTTTCTGCAAACCTGACCTGATCCTGATCCAATTTTGACCTGATCCTGATGCTAACCTGACCTGATCCTGGTGTAAACTCCAATTCGCACGGCACATGTGAACCCAGCCTAAGATGGATTGATTTTATTTTTATTTTTTATTAATTTTCTAATTTTATTAAAACAAATCTCCAGCCAAAATAATCAGATAAAAATGAATAGCCCATTACATATAAAATAACAAAACAGTTGCCATATTCACCTTCAACCCAGAGATTTCTCCTCCATGTCTCAGCATCGGGTCAACCCACTTCCTCTGAGCCCAGGGCACCCTAACGTGTGATTGGACAGTGACATGAGAAGCAGAACAGTGATTCTCTCTGTGACTCTTCTCTCCCCTCCTATCAGCATGCTTCTTGTCAGCACGTGAACGGATTGGTTCCTTGTGCTGCTCCTCCATGTTACTCTCCAGCCCTGCTGTACAGGGACTACAAGAGTCTGATCACCCTCCGGCACTTACACAGCTTGTATTTATAAAATACATTTATTGACATAATAATTAATAAAGATAAAAATGAATGCAGCTCTGTAATATCTGCCCTGGTTTGTTACTATTTATTCATTAACATTACATATACCAACAATACATTCATTTATTAAATAAATATTGTATCATTTGCTCATTTTAGTACATAGTTCATTTCATTAAAGTGTTAATAATACTAATATTACTCTGAGGATCATATTCCATGTACTGTACACTAAGACAATATTCTTTGTCCTACGCAAAAATGGCCGCCCCCGGCCGGAGTCCTTTCACAGAGCAGCCTGACCTCTAGTGTCTGCTGGAGGACTTCCTGCGTGTCCTACGCACTGTATTCCAAGGGGGTGTGGCTGCAGACTGGAGCTCCACTCTTCACAGGAAACATGTGTCCTCCACTCTGCCTTGGAGCTAAACCTGGTTGGTCCTCTACTGTTTGGGGAGGAGACATTGTATATGGAGAGGTGAGAGGATGGGGGAGGGGGACACATGGAGGAATTGATGGATAATACAGATTATAAGTGATCAATAATGTAAGGGGGGAGGGTATAGATTTATATCTCATCACAGAGAAGTCACAGCAAGTTCTGATCTTATCTCCAATCCTTCTATAGAGCTGACATATACCATAGTGCTGTACACTGAGCCAATCACATCAGTCTCTGTACAGAGGAGCTTACACTCTAATGTCCCCTCCCCCCCACAGTCACATCAGTCTCTGTACAGAGGAGCTTACACTCTAATGTCCCCTCCCCCCCACAGTCACATCAGTCTCTGTACAGAGGAGCTTACACTCTAATGTCCCCTCCCCCACAGTCACATCTGTCTCTGTACAGAGGAGCTTACACTCTAATGTCCCCCCCCCACAGTCACATCAGTCTCTGTACAGAGGAGCTTACACTCTAATGTCCCCTCCCCCCACAGTCACATCAGTCTCTGTACAGAGGAGCTTACACTCTAATGTCCCCTCCCCCACGGTCACATCAGTCTGTACAGAGGAGCTTACACTCTAATGTCCCCTCCCCCCACAGTCACATCTGTCTCTGTACAGAGGAGCTTACACTCTAATGTCCCCTCCCCCCACAGTCACATCAGTCTCTGTACAGAGGAGCTTACACTCTAATGTCCCCTCCCCCACAGTCACATCAGTCTCTGTACAGAGGAGCTTACACTCTAATGTCCCCTCCCCCCACAGTCACATCAGTCTCTGTACAGCGGAGCTTACACTCTAATGTCCCCTCCCCCCACAGTCACATCTGTCTCTGTACAGAGGAGCTTACACTCTAATGTCCCCTCCCCCCACAGTCACATCAGTCTCTGTACAGAGGAGCTTACACTCTAATGTCCCCTCCCCCACAGTCACATCAGTCTCTGTACAGAGGAGCTTACACTCTAATGTCCCCTCCCCCCCCACAGTCACATCAGTCTCTGTACAGCGGAGCTTACACTCTAATGTCCCCTCCCCCACAGTCATATCAGTCTCTGTACAGAAGAGCTTACACTCTAATGTCCCCTCCCCCACAGTCACATCAGTCTCTGTACAGAAGAGCTTACACTCTAATGTCCCCTCCCCCCCCACAGTCACATCAGTCTCTGTACAGAGGAGCTTACACTCTAATGTCCCCTCCCCCACAGTCACATCAGTCTCTGTACAGAGGAGCTTACACTCTAATGTCCCCTCCCCCCCACAGTTACATCAGTCTCTGTACAGAGGAGCTTACACTCTAATGTCCCCTCCCCCCACAGTCACATCAGTCTCTGTACAGCGGAGCTTACACTCTAATGTCCCCTCCCCCACAGTCATATCAGTCTCTGTACAGAAGAGCTTACACTCTAATGTCCCCTCCCCCCCCCACAGTCACATCAGTCTCTGTACAGAGGAGCTTACACTCTAATGTCCCCTCCCCCCCACAGTCACATCAGTCTCTGTACAGAGGAGCTTACACTTTAATGTCCCCTCCCCCCCCCCACAGTCGCAGACTATTATTATTATACATTTATATAGCTCTGAAATACACTATTTTGCCAAAAGTATTGGGACAGCCCTCCAAATCATTGAATTCAGGTGTTCCAATCACCTCCTTGGCCACAGGTGTATAAAATCGCACACCTAGTCATGCAGACGGCTTCTACAAACATTTGTGAAGGAACGTCTCGCTCTCAGGAGCTCGGTGAATTCATCCATGGGATTGTGATAGGAGGCCACCTGTGCAAAGAGTCCATCCGTGAAATCTCCTTGCTGCTAAATATTCCACGGGTCCAGTGTTAGTGGTGTTATCACAAAGTGGAAGCGACTGGGAACACCAGCATCTCAGCCACGAAGTGGTGGGCCATGTAGAATGACAGAGCTGGATCAGCACATGCTGAAGCTCACAGTGTCTTCAACTGTCTGCAGAGGGCTACAGACCTCCAAACTTCATGTGGCCTTCAGATTAGTACAACATCGGAGTGGTGTTATAAGAAAGTGGAAGCGACTGGGAACACCAGCATCTCAGCCACGAAGTGGTGGGCCATGTAGAATGACAGAGCCGGGTCAGCGCATGCTGAAGCTCACAGTGTCTTCAGCTGTCTGCAGAGGTCTACAGACCTCCAAACTTCATGTGGCCTTCAGATTAGTACAACATCGGAGTGGTGTTATAAGAAAGTGGAAGCAACTGGGAACACCAGCATCTCAGCCACGAAGTGGTGGGCCATGTAGAATGACAGAGCCGGGTCAGCGCATGCTGAAGCTCACAGTGTCTTCAGCTGTCTGCAGAGGTCTACAGACCTCCAAACTTCATGTGGCCTTCAGATTAGTACAACATCGGAGTGGTGTTATAAGAAAGTGGAAGCGACTGGGAACACCAGCATCTCAGCCACGAAGTGGTGGGCCATGTAGAATGACAGAGCCGGGTCAGCGCATGCTGAAGCTCACAGTGTCTTCAGCTGTCTGCAGAGGTCTACAGACCTCCAAACTTCATGTGGCCTTCAGATTAGTACAACATCGGAGTGGTGTTATAAGAAAGTGGAAGCAACTGGGAACACCAGCATCTCAGCCACGAAGTGGTGGGCCATGTAGAATGACAGAGCCGGGTCAGCGCATGCTGAAGCTCACAGTGTCTTCAACTGTCTGCAGAGGTCTACAGACCTCCAAACTTCATGTGGCCTTCAGATTAGTACAACATCGGAGTGGTGTTATAAGAAAGTGGAAGCAACTGGGAACACCAGCATCTCAGCCACGAAGTGGTGGGCCATGTAGAATGACAGAGCCGGGTCAGCGCATGCTGAAGCTCACAGTGTCTTCAGCTGTCTGCAGAGGCCTACAGACTTCCAAACTTCATGTGGCCTTCAGATTGGTACAACATCGGAGTGGTGTTATAAGAAAGTGGAAGCAACTGGGAACACCAGCATCTCAGCCACGAAGTGGTGGGCCATGTAGAATGACAGAGCTGGATCAGCGCATGCTGAAGCTCACAGTGTCTTCAACTGTCTGCAGAGGTCTACAGACCTCCAAACTTCACGTGGCCTTCAGATTAGTACAACATCGGAGTGGTGTTATAAGAAAGTGGAAGCGACTGGGAACACCAGCATCTCAGCCACGAAGTGGTGGGCCATGTAGAATGACAGAGCCGGGTCAGCGCATGCTGAAGCTCACAGTGTCTTCAGCTGTCTGCAGAGGTCTACAGACCTCCAAACTTCACGTGGCCTTCAGATTAGTACAACATCGGAGTGGTGTTATAAGAAAGTGGAAGCGACTGGGAACACCAGCATCTCAGCCCCGAAGTGGTGGGCCATGTAGAATGACAGAGCTGGGTCAGCGCATGCTGAAGCTCACAGTGTCTTCAGCTGTCTGCAGAGGTCTACAGACCTCCAAACTTCATGTGGCCTTCAGATTAGTACAACATCGGAGTGGTGTTATCACAAAGTGGAAGCGACTGGGAACACCAGCATCTCAGCCACAAAGTGGTGGGCCATGTAGAATGACAGAGCTGGATCAGCACATGCTGAAGCTCACAGTGTCTTCAGCTGTCTGCAGAGGGCTACAGACCTCCAAACTTCATGTGGCCTTCAGATTAGTACAACATCGGAGTGGTGTTATAAGAAAGTGGAAGCGACTGGGAACACCAGCATCTCAGCCACGAAGTGGTGGGCCATGTAGAATGACAGAGCCGGGTCAGCGCATGCTGAAGCTCACAGTGTCTTCAGCTGTCTGCAGAGGGCTACAGACTTCCAAACTTCATGTGGCCTTCAGATTGGTACAACATCGGAGTGGTGTTATAAGAAAGTGGAAGCAACTGGGAACACCAGCATCTCAGCCACGAAGTGGTGGGCCATGTAGAATGACAGAGCTGGGTCAGCGCATGCTGAAGCTCACAGTGTCTTCAACTTTCTGCAGAGGTCTACAGACCTCCAAACTTCACGTGGCCTTCAGATTAGTACAACATCGGAGTGGTGTTATAAGAAAGTGGAAGCAACTGGGAACACCAGCATCTCAGCCACGAAGTGGTGGGCCATGCAGAATGACAGAGCCGGGTCAGCGCATGCTGAAGCTCACAGTGTCTTCAGCTGTCTGCAGAGGTCTACAGACCTCCAAACTTCACGTGGCCTTCAGATTAGTACAACATCGGAGTGGTGTTATAAGAAAGTGGAAGCGACTGGGAACACCAGCATCTCAGCCCCGAAGTGGTGGGCCATGTAGAATGACAGAGCCGGGTCAGCGCATGCTGAAGCTCACAGTGTCTTCAGCTGTCTGCAGAGGTCTACAGACCTCCAAACTTCATGTGGCCTTCAGATTAGTACAACATCGGAGTGGTGTTATAAGAAAGTGGAAGCAACTGGGAACACCAACATCTCAGCCACGAAGTGGTGGGCCATGTAGAATGACAGAGCCGGGTCAGCGCATGCTGAAGCTCACAGTGTCTTCAGCTGTCTGCAGAGGCCTACAGACTTCCAAACTTCATGTGGCCTTCAGATTGGTACAACATCGGAGTGGTGTTATAAGAAAGTGGAAGCAACTGGGAACACCAGCATCTCAGCCACGAAGTGGTGGGCCATGTAGAATGACAGAGCTGGATCAGCGCATGCTGAAGCTCACAGTGTCTTCAACTGTCTGCAGAGGTCTACAGACCTCCAAACTTCATGTGGCCTTCAGATTAGTACAACATCGGAGTGGTGTTATAAGAAAGTGGAAGCAACTGGGAACACCAGCATCTCAGCCACGAAGTGGTGGGCCATGTAGAATGACAGAGCCGGGTCAGCGCATGCTGAAGCTCACAGTGTCTTCAGCTGTCTGCAGAGGCCTACAGACTTCCAAACTTCATGTGGCCTTCAGATTGGTACAACATCGGAGTGGTGTTATAAGAAAGTGGAAGCGACTGGGAACACCAGCATCTCAGCCCCGAAGTGGTGGGCCATGTAGAATGACAGAGCTGGGTCAGCGCATGCTGAAGCTCACAGTGTCTTCAGCTGTCTGCAGAGGTCTACAGACCTCCAAACTTCATGTGGCCTTCAGATTAGTACAACATCGGAGTGGTGTTATAAGAAAGTGGAAGCAACTGGGAACACCAGCATCTCAGCCACGAAGTGGTGGGCCATGTAGAATGACAGAGCTGGATCAGCGCATGCTGAAGCTCACAGTGTCTTCAACTGTCTGCAGAGGTCTACAGACCTCCAAACTTCACGTGGCCTTCAGATTAGTACAACATCGGAGTGGTGTTATAAGAAAGTGGAAGCGACTGGGAACACCAGCATCTCAGCCACGAAGTGGTGGGCCATGTAGAATGACAGAGCCGGGTCAGCGCATGCTGAAGCTCACAGTGTCTTCAGCTGTCTGCAGAGGTCTACAGACCTCCAAACTTCACGTGGCCTTCAGATTAGCACAACATCGTCATGGACATGGTTGTCCCTCCCGACGCTTTGCATTGTACTTGGTGATGTAAGCCTTGGATGCAGCCGAATGGGTTTCCATGGCTTAAAATCTTCATCCAAGGCTTATCTTCATCCAAAAGCTTACATCACCAAGTACAAGGCAAAGTGTCGGGAGGGACAAACATGTCCATGATGATATCGCAGCAAAGAACAAAGAGAAGCACCCCGCTCCAGGCAAAATCAGCTGCAGGATGGATCACAGGTGCAGACCTCGGCTCACCACCATGGAAGACGAACAAAACAAGGAATTGGTCGCACGCTGGAACTCCAAATTATCTCGATGTCACCTTTATTGTCAAAAGGGTCAGACAGATACAGGCAATGGTAGACGTTTCACACATGATAGCTTGCTTGTTCACAACCCAACCCAAGCTATCGCTTGTGAAGCGTCTACCATTGCCTGTATCTGTCTGGCCCTTTTGACAATAAAGGTGACATCGAGATAATTTGGAGTTCCAGCGTGCGACCAATTCCTTGTTTTGTTCGTCTTCTATGGTGGTGAGCCGAGGTCTGCACCTGTGATCCATCCTGCACCCGATTTTGCCTGGAGCGGGGTGCTTCTCTTTGTTGCGATATCATCATGGACATGTTTGTCCCTCCCGACACTTTGCCTTGTACTTGGTGATATAAGCCTTGGATGAAGATAAGCCTTGGATGAAGATTTAGTTTGAGATAATTTGGAGTTCCAGCGTGCGACCAATTCCTTGTTTTGTATGTGTCCATGATGATGGTGGAGTGACCCCAGTCAGGGGGGGCCCACTGAATGTTCTCCTGAGAAAGACTTGCCTCTGGACAGTGCACTGTACAGGGGGAAGGCACCGGGGGGGGGGGGGGGGGGGTTTAAAGTCCAAACTGAACCTGTGTTGGTGATCAAGACCCATTTCACACTAGGGCCGCGTTTCCTCTAAAGCGCCGCTCATTTTAGTGGTGCATTTCAGCCGCTAGTGGGCGCTTCTAACCCCAAAGAAGGGGGTTAAAAACTCACGTGTTGCAGCGCTTACGAGGAACTTCAGAACCGCTGCCCATTCGTTCCAATAGGCAGGGCGTTTTGGGAGCACTAAATACATCACTCCCAACCTGCCCCAAAGATGCTGCTTGCAGGACTTTTCGGGAACGTCCCACAAGCGCACCTCCGAAATGTGAAATGCTGGAGCAGCTCACTGGTGCTGAACCTGAGAAGTTGAGAGTGAGTCCAGCACCAGGCTGTAGTTACCTCCAGCAGGGAGGATGTCCCTTTAACCGCTGCAACTTCTCAAGTCTCAGTGAATGACACTCCCTGTGTTCATGGTGTCATAAAAGTCTCCAGGAAGGACTTAGGTCTGTGCCTCTGGGTATGTTGCTGAACTCATTTTTGAAGATTTGGTATATGGGAGAGGCTATGGAGAAATGGAAAATGAGTCAAAAATGTCAGAGGTTATGCCTCTTAATAGGCAGATGGGAAGCATTTCTGCTGCCTGTGGTCCAGGGTGGTGCTGGTCAGTTGTTGGTTTTGGTGAAGGGCACGTTTATTGCACTAGTGGGCAAACCACGGGAGATGGAAGGACCAAGCATGGCCCAGAAAACAGTAGAGATCCTTACCGTTACTCAAATAGCGGTGGTTAAAGAGACTAGGACCACCGGCCCAAAAATACGTTTATATTACAAAACTGATAAGGTCCCTGAGACGGAAATGGGTGAGAATTAAGGTAAAAATTGGACGTGGATCAGACGAGAGCTCATCTATTCTGTATTTGGATAGAGATGCAGATAGTGTTGGAAAAAGTCAGATGATAGGACAGCTGCCCGCAGAGTCTGTGACACCAAGGGAGGTGGCTTTTTGTGAGGTTCCCGCGGATGATGGCTGCCCTCCAGCGCGTGCCGTCTTCAGACATCGCCCTAACAAATGCTAGAAAAGACAACATTGAAAGGTGTAACATTGACCTGAATATATCTGTTCATGATAAAACTAATAATGTACCGATGGTTCGTGATAATTTGGTGTACAAAGGTGCCCTGAAGGTACGGATAAAATTTGAAAACAATTGGTGACTGCTCAGTCTGGTACCAGAAATAAGGGTGGTTCAGTTACAAACCCTGACAGAAATAGGCCCCCTACAGCCTCAGGACAGTAATGCTGAGAGAGGTTTTGTAAAGCCCAGGAACCCGAAGCAAGGAGGCAGAAGGGTTGATAGGAAGACCAGAGGGACCAATTTAAAATTTCAGAGGAAGAATTTATGGAAGTACACCCAGAAAAAAAGTTGGAAAATTCTCATTAGAGCCCATAGCAGAGGGACAGTGGGATCTAGAGAGAGATACACCACGGGGGGACATTGGGTAGAGGTCCCCTTTAGGAAGAGTAGCGTTGGACAGGAGTAGACTCCTGTAAGTGGTAGCTGGCACAGAGGTGCCAAAAAAAAGAAACTTGTGTATTTCGCCCTCCGGTTAAAACAAGTTGGTGGGGTAAATGGAAGCTTGAATCCCTGTCATGGTGTATGTTGGCCATTATTCTCAACTAGGCAGGTTGAGGGGCTTCAGGATCCTTGTTTAATTTGAAGGAAACTGTTTTTCAGCTTGCTCTGTGGTTGGTAAAAATCCATTTTTGGACTTGGGAGATTTCATAATGATCCAGGTGGGATGAAATCTCCAATCCTGGGACCAGGTTTTGGGAACACCTAGCACATTGATTATGCAGGTGTGTGAGGGGGCTTTCTGTAGCCTCAGGACCAGGGTTTCTGGGCTCTACCTTCCCGGGTAGTCCATGTGGATGCCAGGGAGCAGCCACAAGTGTGCATGTCTGCACCGTGCAGTCATGAGCAGAGGGCTGGAGCAGCAGGGAGCTGCAAGAGAGTGTCAGCAGAGTTATAGAGTTTGTATGGGAACAAAAGGACATTGGTACATGGTCAGGAGGTTGAGCCATAAAGCCTGAGCAGCAGTGCTGCTAAAGAGAGCTAGAAGGCTGGATCTGACTTACTTTGTTTTGTGTTGCTGCTGGAAACCCCTGCATGGGCAACAATTTGTGTTGGACTTTTTTTTTTTCTTCTTAATAAAAGTGGGCAAACAGCACAACTGGCATGGACTCTACTCACCGGTGAACACTACGCTGATCTAAACAACCCCCAAACATTACAAATGGTAATAACACAATTCAGTATACAAAGTGATTAACAGTAAGGACTAATGCCGCGTACACACGGGCGGACTGTCTGGCCAACTAAGTCCGTCATACAATCCGACAGACAGTCCGTCCTACTTTTGAATGAACGGACTTGACCACACACGATGAACAGACAGTCCGTTGAAAGCTTGCATGATGACGTGTACAGCACGTACGACGGGACTAGAAATACGACGTCCAATACACAGCAATGCAACCTTCGGCTGTGTAAATCCTTTCTGAGCATGCGCCATTCTTAGTCCGTCCAACTTGCCTACACACGAGCGGACTGTCCGCTGAAACCAAAGTTGGACGGACAATATTACGGAAATTCCGAAAGACTTAGTCCGCCAGACTGTCCGCTGAAAAAGTCAGCTGAAGCCCACACACGAGCGGACTGTCCGCTGAAACACGTTTCAGCGGACCAAGTCCGTCAGACAGTCCGCCCGTGTGTACGCGGCCTAAGAAGCACAAAATGACATTTGGTGTGCAAATCAGAATAAACAATGACAACACCTGAAGGGGCAGCAGCAAGCAGTAATAAGATCTGATCTACCAAACTGCAGGAACTATACTACCTGGGTGCACTAATTGCGATTATGCTAGGCCTATTCTGACTGCGTAGGCACTGTCCTTGTTTACAATAAATAACAAAAATGTGATGTGCTGGGATATAGGTGAGAGGGGGCAGTCTTTAACCACTTACAGACCGGACCATTTTGCTGGTCAAAGACCAGACCACTTTTTGCGATTCGGCACTGCGTCGCTTTAACTGACAATTGCGCGGTCGTGCGACGTGGCTCCCAAACAAAACTGATGTCCTTTTTTCTCCACAAATAATCCACAAATAGAGCTTTCTTTTGGTGGTATTTGATCACCCCTGCGGTTTTTATTTTTTGCGCTATAAACAAAAATAGAGCGACAATTTTGAAAAAAAACACATTATTTTTTACTTTTTGTTATAATAAATATCCCCCAAAAATATATATAAAAACATTTTTTTCCCTCAGTTTAGGCCGATACGTATTCTTCTACATATTTTTGGTAAAAAAAATCACAATAAGCGATTATTGATTGGTTTGCGCAAAAGTTATAGCGTTTACAAAATAGGGGATAGTTTTGTAGCATTTTTATTAATAATTTTTTATTATTTATTTTTTTTACTAGTAATGGCGGCGATCAGCGATTTTTATTGTGACTGCGACATTGTGGGGGACACATCGGACATTTTTGACACATTTTTGGGACCATTGTCATTTATACAGTAATCAGTGCTATATAAATGCAGTGATTCCTGTGTAAATGACACTGGCAGTGAAGGGGTTAACCAGTGGGTGGCAGTGTAGGGGTTAAGTGTTCCTAGGGGTGTGTTACTAACTGTGGGGGGGGGGTTGGGCTTTCATTTAGTAAACACTTATCTCTGCTCCAATCACATGGAGCAGAGATCAGCGTCACTAGTTGCTAGGCAGAATGGAGAAATGCTGTTTACACGGCATTTCCTCCATTCAGCCGTCCCGTGAGACGATCGCGGGGATGCCCGCGGCGATCGAGTCCGTGGGTCCCGCGACCGGACTCACGGGGGTCCCGACCAGCGCTCCCGATGGCAGGGCGGCATTGAAGATTGGACATACATGTACGCCAATATGCCTGCCCGTGCCATTCTGTCGACGTACATCGTCGTGCGCTGGTCGGGAACCGGTTAAAGTTGCTCTTTTGCCGGCTAATGTTGGGGCCCTTTAAGACACTGTAAGGGGTTCACGCCAAGTGTAGAACTTTAAGGACTACGCTACTCGCTGTTTCTTCTTTTTAAGAGCTTTGCCCATTTTTATTAAATGAGAAGTCCAGCCTGAGCTTTTTAGGCTGGGCTTCTCCTCTGGGTCACAGGAGTGCAATCCGTTTTGTACTCCTGTGACCGTTTTCAGCGGAGAGAGGTCTGAAGTCCGTTCTCCGCTGACGTCACTGCCCTCAGTCAAGGCACCGCGTCATCCTGACTTCCCAAGTCTGGATCCCACAGCTGCCCCTGAGATGGCTGCTCTCTGCCCCTCCACAGCTCAGCACTCCATTGAGTGTGGAGAAGCAGAGAGGAGAGACGTTGACTGACAGCCAGCAGCTCTCGTCTCGGGGATCTGTGAAAACCAAGCCATCTGCGATGTTTGGGGACTTGGTTCTCAGTGCAGAGATGGCGGGGGACAGATACAGCATCGGTCTGATGCTGCATTCACATAGGTAAGTATGAAACTAAAATTAAAAAAACACATAATTCTCTTTTAAAAGAAAGTTCAGTAAACATAAACATAGGGTTTCCTCGCAGGGGTTTTCAGCATTTCTTCTCCTTCAACATAAACAACATTCAGCCCTTTTCTGGCTTGTACTTGCAGCACTGCCGCTCTGGCGCCTTACACTCCAAGCCCTTGTCTGTGTCCTACAGACTGTTCACCGACCAACTTGGTGCACACAGCTAGAAGCCTCTTGCCACACTGGAGCCCTCCTGACTCCTGGGCCAGACTTCCTGTCTGCCGGGCTGGAGCTCAGAACCATGGTCAGGTTGTTACTAAAAGACCAGCACACACCTGACCAATTAGTATGCTGGCTGTTCTGAATACCTGGACCCAGGATTGGAGATTTCATCCCACCCAAATCACTTTAAAATCTCCAGGCTCCAAAACGAACTTTAGAAAACACTGAAGAACCAGTTTCCTCCTTCTGTCACAAGCGCCCTGGAGCCCCTTAACCTGTCCGGTTGAGAATTCTAGGTCACAACTTCCTTTTAGACCCTGGCAGGGCTACGCTCTGTCACAACATGTTTACTTCATGCAGGTTCAAATCATCAAGTGCATAAAGTATTGAGGGATTTTGTAAAGCATTAGCAAAAGGTGCTGTGGATGCAGTCCAGATGTGCTGACCGTGGTTTAGAGTTGGTAAGAGGGTGTGGAGTTTGCATTAGATGTCCTGTTCTCAATGGCTCAGTTTCTGCTAACAATGTAAAGGCGGGCCAGTGGTCCTCTCACCAACTCCCAGGAGGTGACGACAGACTCTTGCGATGGAATGGACCCCCTTGGTCTCATATTGGTGATTCGGTCATTCAAAAATCTGAAGTGGAGAGTAAGATGAACTCTCCAGTCTCTTGGCGGCAACCATGCAAAGATAGCAGGTCTGATAGGCTGTTGAATCTCTGGTGTCCCTGCTCCCAACCTTGATCCTCAGTTTGGCCGACTTGGCCTCCTGCTGACAGATTAGTGCCTTGCAGCTGTGTTTTAATGGATGTCCTCCACATCAAGAGAACAAACTTTCCCAGGCAGTTTAATAAGATCCTCTTTTCACTTCTCCTACTGTACAATTTGCTGCATTATTTGGCTGCTGTCAACTCCCAAGATTCTCAGTGCTCTGCATAGAAGTCTATGGGATTGCTTGGCTTTAGCTCCCCCCCCCCACTAGGCAGGACTCACTTGGCTGCAAAGCTGGAATCTTTATTTGAACACATGTACAGACATACACTCAGGGGACAATTCCCCCTTCTTTGTGGGGTAAATGTTACCTCCGCTGGTAGCGTGACACAGGTGTATTCAACTTTCCAATAGTAGACCGTCTTTGGGAGGGACTGCTGGAGGAATCCTCCCCTCTCACAGCTAATCCACATAGACCTATACATCCCATAAGAGGTTTCTTCCAACGCAGACACAAACAATAGAACAATGGGATACAGGCACTTAACAAACACATAGCAACCCCCACCCCACCCCAAACCAAACCATCTAGCCATGGTCTCTGATGAAAGGTGGACTTTATCTTTATATATTCTTGAGGGATATTGTTCAGAAATATGAATGTCCCAAGTGAAAGAGTCCCTTCATTCCTTCAACGCAAACCACAAATATAAGACCCTGGATAACGGGTAAAAGGAAATGCTGAGTCTGGTGTGGTTGTACTGTGAGCCTGATTAGTGCAGATCAGACTGGGGTTCTCAGTCACCCTGTGCCCCTAATAGACACAGGGTGAATTTCACATAGTAGAGGCCGGGGAAGCTGGGAGCTCTCTAAGGTAAGCTGGATTCCACAAGCCCCCCGCCCAAAGTTACTCCTGTGTCAGTGCATTTATCTCTTCTACAGCTTAATTTTTTTTTTCTGAACACTGGGGCATAGCTATCGCTGTACTTCTGGCACACTGACACTGGATCTTCTGCTCCCAGCTCCAGTAGATTCAGAGTTGCCGGCAGCCGCTCCTCCCCTCCTCCTTCTCGATCACAGATTGCTTTGTATTATGTGGATCCATTAACAAAATGCAAAGTCTTCTGTGAATGTATAGCAGAGAGGAGAGGCAAGCAGAGCAGTTGCTATATGAGAAGACAGCATCTCTCCTATCGGAGTACAGAGAGTGGAGTGATAGCTGTACTCTTGGCGCTCAATAAAACGGCTGTGAATAGCAGATAAAGTCAAAAGATGGCATGTGTACCTCTTTGGACTTAAACCCTAGTAATCTGACACTTTACAAAGCGGCTAAATTCCTGGAGCTCAGGTTTAATGAGTGTCAGAGAATTTCATTGTCATTTCTCTCTTCTGCTTTCAGCCATGGCGTCTGCTGATCTGAGGAAGGAGCTAGAATGTTCCGTCTGTCTGAACATTTATACCGATCCTATAACCCTGATATGTGGACACAACTTCTGTCGGGACTGTATTGGACGTGTGTTGGATACACAGGAGGAGTCTGGAGGTTATTCCTGTCCTCAATGCAGAGAACAGCTCCAGGATCGGCCTGCACTGCATAGGAACATAACACTACGTAACATAGTGGAGAATTTCCTGTCTGCTCAGCCAGATCAGGAGAAGTCCGGGGCCTTCTGCACTTACTGTATTCACACTCCTGTACCTGCTGTGAAATCCTGTCTGCATTGTGAAGCTTCTCTGTGTGACAATCACCTGAGAGTCCACAGTAAGTCTCCAGAACACGTCTTATGTGACCCGACCACTTCCCTGGAGAACAGGAAATGCTCTGTCCATAAGGAACTACTGAAGTATTACTGCTCTGAGGACTCCACCTGTATCTGTGTGTCCTGCAGGCTGGATGGAGAACATCGGGGACATCAGGTGGAGACTCTGCATGAGGCCTCTGAGATGAAGAAGAAAAAACTGAAAAATATTCTGCAGAAACTGATGACAGAGATAGAGGAGACAGAGAAAAGAGTCCAGAGTCTGCAAGAACAGAGGAGAAAAGTACAAGGAAAAGCAGATGATGAAACGGAGAGAGTCACTGCCCTGTTTGTTGACCTCAGGGGACGTCTGGAAGACCTGGAGAAGAGAGTCCTGAGTGAGATCTCTGGGCAGGCAGAACGCGTCTATTTATCACTGTCTGATATGATCCAACAGCTGAAAATAAAGGAGGAGAAGTTGTACTGTAAGATGGATTATCTTGAGGAGCTGTGTAACATGACGGATCCACTGACTATCCTACAGGAATCAAACACAGGTGACTTCTGTGATACTGAGGATGGAGATGATGAGGACAGAGAGAGACATGATAAACTCCTCCATGATGGAGGGGATCTGGATGTGGCGGGGATCTCGCACACATTAAACACAGGTTTATCTGATATCATGTCTGGGGTAAATGTCCAGAAATGTACAGACACACATGTCTATCCTCAGTCTACTACGAAGGACAAAGGTCACACCACTGCTGAACCATCCAGGAAACGCCTAAGATTCACCCCCGCCAAACAACACTCGCACGTGGAGGCTGGAGAACCAAATATCGGGGCTGTACAGCAAACATGGGGGGTGTTGGGGGTTACAAACATATTACTGAATTTGAGGACAGCTGGTAATTATCTCCATATATCAGATGACAGGAAAACTGCCTCCTCATCATCACATCAGAATCGTCCAGAAACACCAGTGAGATTTCAGTGTCCTCAGGTGATAAGTAGTCAGAGTTTCTCCTCAGGGAGACATTACTGGGAAGTGAATGTTGGGGGTTCTGTATACTGGAAAGTAGGGATGTGTTACCCCAGTATAGACAGGAGAGGAGTCCAGTCTTGGATTGGATGCAATAAGAAGTCCTGGGGTTTGGAGAGGTTGTGGGGTGATGAGTACTTAGTGATGCATGACAGAAAGGAGACCCCATTACCCGGCCGTGTCTCCAGTAACAGAGTCGGGATCGATCTGGATTATGAGGCTGGGCGGATCTCCTTTTATGAATTGTGTGACCCGATCCGACACCTCCACACCTTCACCACCACCTTCACTGAGCCCCTCCATGCTGGGATAGGTGTATGGAAAGGTTTCATAAAGATATCTGAGAAGAATCAGATGTGAGAGAACTTCTCAAAGACTGGTGACACCCCAGAGTGAGGAATCTGGTTCAATACTCGGCCAAGAACAAGAACCAACATGACTGATTTATTTATAAAGTTGCAGGCTCCGGGGCCGTCCTCTTTATCCTAAACCTCACTTCACTACCTAGTGTGTCACTTACCAGGGACAAGCATGCAGGAGGCCAGATTGTCCCGGATTCAGTGGCTGCATGTTCTGCATCAGTGAAACATGAAGTAGTGTAACCAGAATTGAAATGACGGCACGGGAGCCTGCACCTTTACAGTGAATCTGGAGTGGGGAAGGATCAGAACTTTTTTCAGGTTTTTATTGCTATCCTGGCCTTCCTTGGAGAGATTTCCCCTCACTTCCTGCCCTGCTGACAATATTTTATCAGACAGGAAGTGAGGGGGAACTCAGTACCAACAGCTCAGACTTCAGTAGGGTAGGGAAGGCTAGAACCCCAGTCATATATATTTTTTTTCTTTCTGCATCCCTGTTGTAGATTTTTCCTTTATATGTGTCTAGCAAAATGTCACCAGAATAGGAAATGATAGGACTGTCTCCAATGAAGCCCTGGATAGCAATAAGAAACAAGCAGGGGTGTTCTAATTATCTCCTACTCTGTCCAAAATCAGAAATTTCGTTTTTGTTTAGACCAGGGGTCTCTAAACTTTCTAAACAAAGGGCCAGTTTACTGTCCTTCAAACTTTAGGGGCCCACACTGTGGCCAGTGGGAGAAGAAAATGTCCTGGCATCGGTAGGAGGAATAGTGCCCCATCTTTGGTGTCAATGGGAGGAATAGTGCACCATCATTGGTGTTAGTGGGAGGAATAGTGCCCCATCTTTGGTGTCAATGGGAGAAATCGTGCCTCATCATTGGTGTCAGTGGGAGGAATAGTGTCCCATCATTGGTGTCAATTTTAGGATTAGTGCTCCATTATTGGTGTTAATGGGAGGAATAGTGTCCCATTGTTGGTGTCAATGTTAGGATTAGTGCTCCATTATTGGTGTTAATGGGAGGAATAGTGTCCCATCGTTGGTGTCAATGTTAGGATTAGTGTTCCATTATTGGTGTTAGTGGGAGGAATAGTGCCCCATCTTTGGTGTCAATGGGAGAAATTGTGCCTCATCATTGGTGTCAGTGGGAGGAATAGTGCACCATCATTGGTGTTAGTGGGAGGAATAGTGTCCCATCATTGGTGTCAATCGGGGGAATAGAGTCCCATCGCTGGTGTCAATGTTAGGATTAGTGCTCCATTATTTTTGTTAGTGGGAGGAATAGTGTCCAATTCTTGGTGTCAGTGACAGAAACGATGTCGGCAACAATGGGGAATAATGCCCCAAGGGCTGGATAAAAGCAAGAAAAGGGCCTGCAGTTTTGAGACCACTAGTCCAATCACACACTTTTAAGAATTAAACATTGTCATTGTGTACAATAATGTCCTCATAGGTCATTTACATAATAAATGCAGTTATCTGTGATTGTTGTTAGTATTATCATTACTAATACAGCCAGCAATAGTCTTGTTCCTATTGGTTATGATGTACAGGGGGCAGGAATTGAATTGACATGGACTTTCACTGGATTTTTCATTTAATTAGAAGAGAATCTTGCTTGCAATGTTGAATTGTTTCAGTGTCCTTCACCTAACACATAGGATAACCTTTCTCAAGGTTTTAGTTTTGCTACTTTAGACATAGCTGATGACAAATGAAATATTGCATTATTGTATTCGCTAGTTTTTATTAACATCATCTCGTACCTCTCCCTTTTTTATTTTCTGTATTGTGAGAACAAGTATTTATAACACAGTGATTGCATCCTGTGAATCTGTTCCTGCATATGCAGAGTTAACTTTTATTATCAGTGTCTCAATCAGAAATATCCATAACGGTTTCTTGGCGAGCCAGCCAGGAATAGCAGAGTCTCCAGCAGGAGCTGCACTCTGATCTGGATGATCTGGAATGCAGACCTCTAATTGCTGGCTAGGTAAGCTGTCCTTTATGCTTGCTTATATTACTTTGTCCTATCTGTTGGTTCTTAAAGCGGAGTTCTGGCCGAAATATGAATTTTAAGATAAAAAATACTCCTAGAATACTCATGCCTCGAGCAATGTAACAAAGATATGCTGTAAAATATGCCCAGTTTTCTATCTGGGTAGCATTGTTTACTTTGTGATGTTTCTGCACAGCATAGCCATCTCCAGTGTGAAGCCACAGTGTCCTTCTTCCTGGATTCCGTGCATGCTGGCTACCTAGCATGCACCTACCAATCTCGTGCATGTGCAGTGTGGTGCAATTTTGTTCAGCTTGGCATGGCACAGCCATACCAAGCTGACCAAGATTTTCCATAGACGCCAGTTTTAACTGTTACTGGAGCCGTGCCGTGCCATGCCAAGCTGACCACGAATTTCCATAGACACCATGCCAAGCTGACCAAGATCTCCCAGGAGCCAATGCAAAACTGGAAATGATGTCTGCGGCCGTGACCCCCTAGAGGAGGAAGTGAAATTAGATCTAGGCATAAATAAGGTAAGTGAACAGAAGGAAAAAATAATAAATTGCCAATTTATTTTAAGGATGCACATTAGTGCTGCATGGTGAGGAGTGAAAAATGTGGGCGGAACTCCGCTTTAAGGAAACTAGACCCACTCTTTAACTTTCGTGGTTGGGTAATGTGCGTGTGAATGTGTTTGTGTTCCCCTTCATGGCCTGGATTGTGTGTGGATAGATGAAATTACTGTATTGGCATATAACACTCACTTTTTCACCCTGAAAATCGGGTGCAAATAGTGTGTGCGTGTTATACGCTGATGCTGCAATTTGGGCCACCTAGGGGGAAATGGGGAGAGGGGCGGGACGAGCACCATTAGATTACATACAGCGAGAATATCCTGTTTACTCAGTAGCCTCTGTAATAGGAAGTCCCATCTCCTTTGCCAGCATTGGACCACTGTTCTGTCTATCATAGAAGCCGGTCCAGGAAGCGGGACTGTATTAAAGAGGCAGCCGAGTAAATAGGAGATTCTCTGTGAATGTAATCTGAAATGTAATCCCACCCCCATCCCTGTCCCCTCTGAGGCAGCAGTAATCTGATGTGAGGCTGCAGATGGGCATTGATCAGGCTGCATTCATGGCAATGGTGAGGCTGCATATGGGCATTGATCAAGCTGCATTGATGGGCAATTGTGAGGCTGTAGATGGGCATTGATCAGGCTGCATTTATGGGCAATTGAGATACCACATATGGGCATTGATCAAGCTGCATTAATGGTAAATTGTGAGGCTGCAGATGGCATTGATCAGGCTGCATTTGGCATTGATCAGGCTACAGATGAGCAATGGTGAGGCTGCATTGATGGGCACTGACTCTTATTTTGCTTCAAAGTTATTTATTTAAAATGTAGGTTTTTTTTCCTGAAACTTCCCTCCTAAAATGAAGGTGCGTGTTATACGCCTGTGCGTGTTATGTGCAAATAAACACGGTATCTGCAGTTCCCTACATTGACCTCTTATGAGCAACCTGGGTCAGTATAAAACCCACAGAGAAGAGTCGAGGAGGATCACTTGACGAGTGTTTTGTCTTCTGTCATACACCTCTTCTATCCACATAGGTACAGTAAGTAAAGACTAGTCTTGTAAATCTGCAGATTTGCTGTACTAATTGTTTTAGAAGCAAAAGTATAGAGGAGAGAACTGGCCAGTCATTTTGGGTATTGCATTAAGTAAGGGAATGAAGGGTTAGAGGCCCCCAGAAAATGTTCAGCTCAAGATGAGCTCTAGAGAATATACGAACTGGAGGTACGGTTCCGCCTATACTGGGTCCCTGGGTAAATGGGTAGAATGGACTAAAGGAACAGTTAAACCTTTAAAATCTGAAAGTACCTTTGATTGAAAAGCTTGCCCAACTTTTCTGCATGATTATGGCCCCCTACTGTGAAGGAACATGGAGAATGGCTTGCACATGGGAGACAGAGGCTAAATTGGCCAACGAAACTGGTCTGAGTAAGACGTTTAGTAAAAGTACCACCCACATTTATTATGTTTGACCAGAAGATTCTGTAGGCGGAGGATATCCCCCAACTTATGTGGCTGCCAGTTTGGATTTATGGGGTCTATCTTAAAAAGCACAAGAACCAGTACAGAGCAGAGGTTTAACAGCCTCATATCAACCTACTAAGGGGGATTTGGCCCATATCCAAAAACAGACAATTGGCATTAATTAAAAAAAGCACATATGCAAAGCTATATCCCTCTGAACCTAAATCTTTGGCCAGAGAAAGATACTGTAGAGCCTGAATTTCTGAGGAAAACCATAATTTCTAAATTGAGGCAGCAAGATGAAATTAAAAAGAAGGGAGTAGCCCCGGTTATCACAAAGCCACCTGTTGCAGTCTATCCATCAGCACAATCCATTTTCGATACAGATGATTTACCTCCAGGATTATTATCTGAAAATGTTATCTCTGGTGTTGGCTTAACCGGGACTACTCATTTGGTTGAGCCCAAGCCACTTAGCTCTTCGTGCCTCTGGTATGCATATATGCTGCCTTTTCAGCGGGTGGGCCTTAATGCTGAGATGCCGCATATATCCGTACCACAATGTAAACAGAGCTGTGATGAGAGCGTGCTCCCAGCACAGTTACCAGCGGCTAACGGAAAACTGCCGATCTCGAGAGTGTTTCTCCCTTCAGACAAGCTGCAGACTCTCAGAGACGCGGTGAAACTGCTGATGAACCGCAAGTGGTCGTCGCTATGCTTCTGCATGCGAGTCCTGGGACTCATGGTGGCCTCCTTCGAGGCAGTCCCGTATGCCCAGTTCCACACCAGAGTCCTGCAGAAGGAGATTTTGACAAATTGGGACAAATCTCCATTGTCCCTGGATCTGCAGATTCAGGTGAGCCAGTTAGTCAGGAATTACCTGATCTGGTGGATGAGGTCCCCGGCACTTCAGTCCGGGAAGTCGTTCCTACCTCTGAAATGGACAGTGATCACAACGGATGCCAGCCTATCAGGCTGGGGTGGAGTAATGGGAGGTCAGTTGACCCAGGGCTTCTGGTCAGCAGAGGAATCCAAGTTGCCCATCAATCTGCTTGAACTGAGAGCGATCAGGCTATGTCTCTCCACATGGTCGATAAGACTGCGAGGGCATCCGATCAGGATCCAGTCAGACAATGCCACGGCTGTGGCATACGTCAATCACCAAGGAGGAAAAAGAAGCTCGGCCGCTGCACAGGAGGTCGCTCACATACTTTGGTGGGCAGAGCGACATGTACCGGCCTTGTCGGCCTTGTCGACCATTTACATCCCGAGAGTGGAGAACTGGCAGGCGGATTATCTAAGTCGCCAGATGCTGGACCCAGGAGAATGGGCGTTGCATCCGGAGGTGTTCAGGCTACTGTGCCTACGGTGGGGCAACCCAGACGTGGATCTTCTGGCCTCCCGTCTCAATCGGAAGGTGCCAAGATTCGTGTCCAGGACAAAAGATCAGTGGGCAGACGTGCTGGTGGCTCCGTGGGATCAGTACCAGCTGATCTATGCCTTTCCTCCCCTGAAACTGCTTCGCAGAGTGGAGGCCGAGGGGATCCCAGTAATACTGATTGCCCCATGTTGGCCTCAGTGTCCCTGGTACGCAGGCCTAGTGCGCCTGGTGGCAGATGCTCCCTGGTGAGTGAGTGAGTGACTTATATAGCACTACCTATGCAAACTGAATCGCTTCAGGGTGCTTTCTTGCCACCAGAGTCCATCTGCGGCTTTGCGTGGTCCTTTTACCCCGTAAGGTCCTGACATGATTACAAACACATACAACATTGACATACACATACACATATTAAGGCCAATTTTTTTAGACAAGGTCTAGTTAACCTACCAGCATTTTTGGAATGTGGGAGGAAACCCACGCAGGCACAGGTAGAACATGCAAAGTCCAGGCAGATGGTGGCGTGGTCAGGATTTGAACCAGCGACCCTATTGCTGCTAGGTGAAAGTGCTAACCACTACACCACTGGTGACTGCCATTACAAGAAGACCTTCTGTCTCAAGGTCCGATTCTCCATCCTGCTTTACCATCACTGGTTTTAACGGCATGGCTATTGAGAGCCAGGTGTTGAGGAACCAAGGTCTTTCAGGCACGTGATCCCAACTAGTCTGAGCGCACGAAAATCTTCTTCCCGGAAGATATATCATCATACCTGGAAGGCTTACATCTCCATGTGAGGAGAAAGGATGACATCCACACTCCTTTTCTATATCCAGGGTCCTGCTGTTTCTTCAGCAAGGAGTAGACCAGAAGTAGGCTTTGAGCACCATCAAAGGACAAATATCAGCTTTGGCTGTCTTTTTTCAGCGACCCCTGGCATCTCACTCGCTAGTGAGCACTTTTGTTCAAGGGGTGCGACATGTAGTTCCTCCAGTGCATCCACCGTTACCCCTGTGGGATCTGAATCTGGTGTTACTGGCGCTGCAAAAACGGCCATTTGAAAATATCAGAGAGATCACTCTGTTGACTCTTTCCCAGAAAGTGGTCTTTCTAGTGGCCATTTCATGGGCCAGGAGGGTTTCGGAACTGGCGGCCTTGTACTGCAAGTAGCCCTACCTGGTTATCCACAAGGATAAGGCAGTGTTGTGTCCGCAACCTTCTTTTTTGCCGAAGGTGGTTTCGGCATTTCACATCAATGAAGACATTGTTACCATCTTTGTGTCCTAAACCGACACATCCTAAGGAGGTGGCCCTCCATTCCCTGGACGTGGTTCGGGCTCTGAGGGTGTATTTGTCTGCCACGGCTCCCTTCCGAAAGTCAGACTCCTTGTTTGTTTCGGTGGCTGGTACAAAGAAAGGCATGGCGGTCTTGTCGGCCACCATTTCCAGGTGGATCAGACAGATTTTAGTACAGGCCTACGCCTTGAAGGGGCAGGTGCCCCCCTTCCCGGTCACGGCCTACTCCACAAGCGCAATCGGAACGTCTTGGGCCTTCCGACATCAAGTGTCTGTCACTCAAGTGTGTAAAGCGGCGACCTGGTCGTCTGTTCACACCTTTGCAAAATTCTACAAGGTAGATGTCAATGCATCGGATGATGCCTGTTTTGGCCGCAAAGTTTTGCAGGTGGCTGCATAGTTGCAATTGCACATACAAATTTTCCTTTTTTCCATTTTTTTTGGGTAAAAACGCAGCACCTTTAAATGAATGCGCTGTTGCATTTGTTTCCGCAGTTTTTGGTGCGGTTGGAAGGTAGTGTCTCTCTGTTGAGGAGCACCCTGTTTTTTGTGGTGTTTTTTTCCACAAACTGTCGATTTGTGGGTAAAGTTCATACTAGTTCCCACTTGCCATGGTGGATGAAGTTTTTATGCTGTTTTCCCAACCCTCGTTTTGGCACTGCTTGGGGACATCCCAATGGGTAAGAGAGGAGCTGTGTCAGTCAGTGAAAATAGGATTTTTTTGTACTCACCGTAAAATCCTTTTCTCTGTAATTCACCGACTGACACAGGACTTGCCCCTCCTATTTTTCTTTACGTTATACTGCATGTTGACATACTGAGGCTGCATGGCAGGCTGGGGGGTTGTTATCTAAGGGACAGCCCCTTTGCCGTAACTAAAAGTTCTGTGTTTTTCATAACATGTTATGCCTAGTCTTCTCCTAAAGGTGGCGTAACAACCCAATGGCTAAAAGAGGAGCTGTGTCAGTCGGTTAATTACAGAGAAAAGGATTTTACGGTGAGTACAAAAAATCCAATTTTTTTGTTTGTTTAGCACAGTGTTACATGACCGCGCAATTGTCATTAAAAGTGTGACAGCGCTTAAAGTTAAAAATTGGCCTGGGCAGAAAGGGGGGAAAAGTGGGCAGTAGGTAAGTGGTTAACTTGCGAGAAAGCTACAGAAGGATTCTTCCAATTCAGTGCAATGGCCCATAGTGTTTCAGCAGAAAACATATAGATTAATTGTACCAAAGAGAAAGACAGTTCCGGAATTGGAGCAAATAGTAAACACATTGAAGGAGAAAGAGTAACAGAACTAGATGTGATTTGTGAGGCCATCATAGATATTTTCTGCCAGATTGGTTGAATGACTTCACAGCTCCAAAAAATATTTAGATAGGAGCCTTTAGTTGCACAACCCCTAAAACAATTGTCTGAGCTGATGGAGTAAGTAAAAGTACAGTTGTTAGGTGGGAGCAGTATAGGCTTCTCTGAATAGAAGGGTTTTCAGGTATCGTCTAAGTAGAGTAGAGTAGAAGTGTCGGACATATTGGGGTAGGGAGTTCCAGAGCACAGAGGCTCGGAAGAAGTCCTTTGAGGCGGATCAAGGGAGGAGGTGACGATGGAGCTAGAGAGCAGGAGGTCTTGAAAGGAATGAAGAGAAGAATTAAGTTGGCATTTTTAGACTAGGTTAGTGGTGTAGCTGGGGGCAGAGTTGTGGATGTCTTTGTAGGTTGAAATAAAACAAAGAAAAAAGAAGACAGAATGGGGAAAAACACAAAAAACCTCAAAAAAATTGTTGGTTGTGTTGGACTTTTTAGGGATACTACTGATTGAATATACAGCATAAAAAATGTATGAAGAAAAAATTATATAGTAAGCATAAAAAGATATATTTATTTAAAAAACAATAATAAAACACATCGAGTGCTGTTTTTATATAACCTGTCTATCTTCATACAATTTTACATCATATCCATGTCTATTTCCATCATATATATGTACCCAGAAGGTAAACAAATATACATTAATACTTAATACACAGAGAAGAAGAGGGTATAGTGGACAGGGTATTAATTACAGAACCGATCTTAGAAATACTTTGGCGCTCTACATGTTTCGCGTTATTACCCACGCTTCCTCAGGAGCTTTTATCAATTTTTTTTCTTAATGGGAAAGAGAAAACCCCAAAAATAGTTGTGCCAAAAGGCCGAAATAGCAAATAAGAAAGGATTTCTCTAAGCAAATAGGGCGATTTTCACATCGACATCACACTTTTTTACTTATATAGGAGCCTGCGATTAGCATAGAGGCTTCAAATAATTGTAGTGTAAAACAGAAGCGGGCGATGATTTAGCACCATAATCTCTTAGTTTAAAATGGCCAGGTTCTCCATCTCTTCAACCTTTCCAATGGAACAAGGAGCGGATAGACTTGTTTAGCTGGTTGGAAGTTTGAAGGTTCAAGGGAGGGGGACCATCTAGCCCCTCCAGTATCTTGCTCCAGTTGGGAAATGGGACCGCCGTGCACTCGATGGGTGAGCAAAAGCCAATGGGGGATTGGCAGAGAGGAGTAGCATCCACAAAGGACTGAAGGGAGGTAGTTAAGCCAATGAGGAGGGAGTTGTAGTAGTTGAGGCGAGAGATGGCCAAGGGAGTAAATAAGCTTTGTGGTGTCAGTGGTTAGGTAGGGGCAAATTTTGGAGATGTTGCATAGGTGGACGCAAGCTTTGGACAGTGATTGGATGTGGGGCCGAAATGAGAGCTCAGGGGTTCAGGATAACACCTAGCACCTTGGCATGGGGGGGGGGGGTGGGTTGATAGTTGTGTCCTCAATCTTGACAGAGAATTTGGGAGTCAGAGGGTAGAGATTTATTTCATCAAAAGCAGTAGAATATAGAAACTTTAATTCAGTTGCAGAACCAGGCTCCTGATGAAGATGAGAATAAATGGATCAAATGTCATGCTACCGAAAATGTGCAGGGAGTGCTTAGAACAGGTGGTGCCTACCCAGGAGTTTTTAGCACAACTGGCACACGGCATCAGTCATTTTGCTAAGGTGCGATGGTGGCACTTGCTGACTGCTATTGGACAGCACTGGGATTTAGTGCATTTGCAGCCAATTTTTGTGCCTCGCTTGTACTCTGTACAATGCAGTGAGGCCTGTCTGGGTTCCCCAAAAACATTCTCCTAGGCCAGATTTCCCTGTCCAAAGAATTCAAATAGACTACTTTTAGATGCCCAGAATAGGCACCTATGACCTAGAGCAAATGCAAAAAACGGCAAAGAAAATTTTTAATGAAATGGTTTGCAGATATGGAGTTCTTGAAACTATTAAGAGTGACAGAGGAACCCACTTTACTGGAGAAGAGATAAAAGAAATAATGGAAGTCCTCCAGCATTTTGGAGCGTCGAGCTTCAAGTTAGAAAACACTCCGGTGTAAATAGGGTCTGAAAAAAAAAAAAACAATGTGCTTCATTCAATACAATGTCAAAAAAGCAGCTGCAACATAACCATGTACACAGTAAAGGAATAAAGAAAAAAAAGGATTATTTTTTTTTTTACCTGCCCCTTTAAGACCTAGATCCCTAAGAGACCTGCAGATGCCATAAACAAGAAAGACAATAAAAATGTAGCAGAAAGAAAACGTTCTTACCTTAACCAGCAGAAAGGAGAGGATACAGGGCAGTATCTAGGCAAACAGCAGTATGCAGAAGCACACAACTGTATTTTAAAAAGGGCGCCATAGCGGCGGCCGAATGACGCTCCGCGCATGCGCAGAGCGTCTCGAGGATACCGGCGCCATCTTGGAAGAGGGAAAAAACCTCTTTGCAGAGAAAAAAATGATCCAGCTGCAAACGGACATGCGCAGAACGGCAGGGACACTAGCGGCGGCCATGACAGCTGTACTGGAGGACAGCAAGCCCCAGCAACCCTGGAAGAAGAAAAAAAGGTAGAGCCATAAAAAAAAGGTATACAATATAGAAAGGGAGTCCACTGCAAAATGAAAGCTTATTTAAAGCTTATATAAAACTGAGCCAGATGTCCCCTGAGACCACCAGAACGGGGATTCCCTCCATAAAGCTCTTTTAGAGACTGTACAGGAGGGACTTCCAAACAGGAGAGGCTTGAACCTGCTGGGGTGATGCGGTAAGAGGCTTATTCATCTGTAGATATCTTGAAACCTGGACAATCCAACCTGTCAGGTGAGGATAAAAAAAGAGAATGCAGCGGGGGGTCTCCCCTTCAAATTTATAGTTAACCAATCCTGTCAGGTTGTGGGGGCGGAGTCACAACTGAGTGTGTGCTGCCATGAAGGCGTCAGGAAAAAAGGTTGCACTAGCTAGGTTTGTTTTTCAGTGCCTCCAACCTTTCGGTAAATTTGTGAACTTGGCTCAGATAATCAGTACATACCACAATACTTTCCTGAGTTCGGTAATTTATGGGGATTTCTTACCAATGTATATATATCTCCCAACAAAATTAAAGTAAATAATTTTGTTTTATTAACAAGTATACAATTTCACACAGAACTGGAATTTATGGTGATTGATATTTCTCAAACACATTATCAAAACATCAACAGGGCAATAAACAATATTTCTTAATATATTACAAATAACTCGGGGTAGCCCAGTTGTTCTGTTAGAAAATGATGTGCAGTAATCACACTTTGCGTTCAAGAACACAATATCCCTTGTTCGGGTAAACAGCCCTCTGAATTTCTCCGGCTGGAAAGAATTCAAAGTATATCTCACGGAGTCAACAGGTAGATATTGCCAATTTGAAAGAAATATTGATTAGAGATGGCCTTGCGGTTCGCCCGGCGGTCGGTTCGCGGCAAACTTTGCTCATTTGAGATTCGCTAAACCGGCGGACTTCTGGCACTGTTCGCGGCGGCCATATTCGTTTACATTGTGAAGAACTTTGACCCATGACACATCCATCATGGGGTACAGGACAGCCAACTGAGACATTTTCAGCACATGGACAATTGGACATACCCCCTACCTTATAAATAGACCTAATCTGGCAGCCATTTTACATTCTGTCTTTTGTCAGTGTAGAGAAAGGACGCTGTGTGGAGCAGGGACAGTCAGTCTAATCACTAGCTAGCTAATTTGCTATTACTATTAGGTCCACAAAAGTCCTTTTAACCACTTCAGCTCCGGACCAATAAATACCTTAAGGACCAGAGGTGTTTTTGCAATTTCGCACTGCGCTGCTTTAACTGGTAATTGCGCGGTCATGCAATATTGCACCCAAACGAAATTTGCGTCCTTTTCTTCCCACAAATAGAGCTTTCTTTTGATGGTATTTGATTGCCTCTGCGATTTTTATTTTTTGCGATATAAATGGAAAAAGAGCGAAAATTTTGAAAAAAAATTATATTTTCTTCTTTTTGTTATAAGAAAAATCGAATAAACTAAATTTTAGTCATACATTGAGGGCAAAATTTATTCAGCCACATGTCTTTAGTAAAAAAAATGTCAATAAGCGTATATTTTTTGGTTTGCGCAAAAGTTATAGCGTCTACAAACTAGAGTACATTTTCTGGAATTTACACAGCTTTTAATTTATGACTGCCTATCTCATTTCTTGAGGTGCTAAAATGGCAGGGCAGTACAAACCCCCCCAAATGACCCCATTTTGGAAAGTAGACACCCCAAGGAAACTGCTGATGGGTATGTTGAGCCCATTGAATATTTATTTTTTTTGTCCTAAGGGATTGAATAATGACTAAAAAAAAAAAAAAAAAATGTACAAAAAGTTGTCACTAAATGATATATTGCTCACACATGCCATGGTTATATGTGGAATTGCACCCCAAAATATATTCCGCTACTTCTCCCGAGTACGGGGATACCACGTGTGTGGGACTTTTTGGGAGTATAATCGCGCACGGCATCCCGAAAACCAATCACCACCTTCAGGATTTCTAAGGGTGCAAATTTTTGATTTCACCCCTCACTACCTATCACAGTTTCGAAGGCCAACAAAAGCCAAAATAGCACAAAACCCCCCAAAATGACCCCATTTTGGAAAGTAGACACCCCAAGCTATTTACTGAGAGGCATGTTGAGTCCATGGAATATTTTATATTTTGCCACAAGTTGCGGGAATATTACAAACTTTTTTTTTTTTGCACAAAGTTGTCACTAAATGATATATTGCTCACACATGCTATGGGCATATGTGAAATGACACCCCAAAATACATTCTGCTGCTTCTCCTGAGTACAGGGATACCACATGTGTGGGACTTTTTGGGAGCCTAGCCGCGTACGGGACCCCGAAATCCAAGCACCGCCTTCAGGATTTCTAAGGGCATAATTTTTTTATTTTACTCCTCACTACCTATCACTACCTATCACAGTTTTGACGGCCATAAAATGCCAAGATGGCACAAAACCCCCCCAAATGACCCCATTTTGGAAAGTAGACACCCCAAGGAAACTGCTGATGGGTATGTTGAGCCCATTGAATATTTATTTTTTTTGTCCTAAGGGATTGAATAATGACAAAAAAAAAAAAAAAAAAAAAATGTACAAAAAGTTGTCACTAAATGATATATTGCTCACACATGCCATGGTTATATGTGGAATTGCACCCCAAAATATATTCAGCTACTTCTCCCGAGTATGGGGATACCACATGTGTGGGACTTTTTGGGAGTCTAGTCGCATACGGCACCCCGAAAACCAATCACCACCTTCAGGATTTCTAAGGGTGCAAAGGCCATAAAATGCCAAAATAGCACAAAACCCCCCCAAATTACCCCATTTTGGAAAGTAGACACCTCAAGCTATTTACTGAGAGTCATGTTGTCTGAACGAAAAAAAAGAGATTGATCGGTGGGTATGCCCACCATTAGATACCTCCCTTCATCCACCCACTTCTAATGATGGACATACATGCACCATTTATATATGCCGAAGCATGGGGGCATCCTCCCGCAAAAAAGTTATGCCGCATACATACGTTCAAACTTTTCCATGGGCAAGCCCCCTGTCGGAATTTTGACCGTATGTACGCGGCATTAGGAGCAAAATCACTCCTCCACCCCTTATGCCCCCATGCTTCGGCATATATGCTCTTTTTTAACTGTGGTGGTGAAATCACCGCCTACAGCACTGGAGTCACGGCTTTATGTATCGTGGGAGCAAACGCTGTTGCTGTCAAGATAAATAAATCCGCGCTGCAGCTGAATGGCGTACCTGCTAAGCAAATTATGGTTAACGTTAAAACAAAGTAACATCCCAGTAAAACCTTACCATACCATACCTGCAAAGCAATTGCCAAAAAAAACAGTAAAAAATAAAACATTTTTTAACACAACCTGTGCCTAAAATATATATATGCCGAAGCATGGGGGCATCCTCCCGCAAAAAAGTTATGCTGCGTACATACGTTCAAACTTTTCCACGGGCAAGCCCTCCGTCGGAATTTTGACCGTATGTACGCGGCATTAGGAGCAAAATCGCTCCTCCACCCCTTATGCCCCCATGCTTCGGCATATATGCTCTTTTTTAACTGTGGTGGTGAAATCACCTCCTACAGCACTGGAGTCGCGGCTTTATGTATCGTGGGAGCAAACGCTGTTGCTGTCAAGATAAATAAATCCACGCTGCAGCTGAATGGCGTACCTGAAAACATGAAAAATGGTTAACAATAACACAGTAAACAGTAAAGTATAAAAAATTTGAGAGAAGAGAGAGAGAGAGAGAGAGAGAGAGAACAATAAAACGACAACTATTTTTGGTTTTTATATTTTATATTTTTTTTGGTTTTTTTATTTTACTTTTTTTTTTTTTTTATACACTTTTTTTTGAACTGTAAACTGTAACTGTAACGGTTCGGGTCTCTCAAAATGCGATGGCATCTTGGGAGACCCTGTGTAAGTGTGCCTAGCCTGTGAAATGCTGTACCCTATGCTAATACTTCACTAGTGTGTGGTAGCGTTCAAAACACTCACCCTGACAAAGACCAGGATTGCCAGGACAGCGTGGACAATAAGAACGGGTGTCACGCCTATATCCGCGCTTGCTACAGACACGACATCTTTTTTGGGGGGCTCGTTGGGTAGGGGTACTCGGGAGGACATAAGAATAATGCCTCTCATGCAGCTGGCTTACTGCATTTGGTTGGGAATGGTGAGGTACAGAACCGTCTGGAAACAGAAGCTCTGTGACAACCTCTCTTTGGAAGAAAAGAAAGGTTAATGTTCCGCCTGAAGTTTTGTATAGCACAAAAGCATTCAGCAAAGCCAATTGAAATAAGTAAGCAGACACTTTTTTGTACCAGCGTCTGGTCTTACGGGAAGTTAGATACGGCGCCAACATCTGGTCATTGAGGTCCACCCCTCCCATATTTTTGTTATATTCGTGGACACAGAGGGGTTTCTCTACAATACCAGCCGCCGTAGAAATTTGGACCGTCGTGTCTGCATGAAGGGAGGTAAGAACGAAAACATTCTTATTATCCCTCCACTTCATAGCGAGCAAATTATTACACCGATAGCAGGCTCTCTCCCCCAGCCTAAGACGGGAATCTACAAGCCGCTGGGGAAAGCCCCGGCGATTAGGTCGCACGGTGCCACATGCTCCAATCTGATTATCAAATAAATGACTAAACAGTGGCACGCTGGTGTAATAGTTGTCCACGTACAAGTGGTACCCCTTTCCGAATAAGGGTGACACCAATTTCCACACTATCTTGCCAGCGCTTCCTATGTAATCAGGGCAGTTCTCCGGCTCTACGTAACTATCTTTACCCTCATAAACCATAAAGCTCCATGCATAGCCTGTGGCCCTGTCACAGCACTTATAGAGCTTGACCCCGTATCTGGTACGCTTGTTGGGAATGTACTGTTTGAATGACAAGCGACCAGTAAACTTAACCAGGGACTCATCAACGCAGACAACTTTTTGGGGAGTAAACAAGTCTGCAAAACGTTGGTTGAAGTGGTTTATGAGGGGCCGAATTTTGTAGAGCCGATCGTATTCAGGGTCTCCACGTGGACGACAAAGTTCATTGTCACTGAAGTGCAAGAACCGCAAGATCTGCTCGTATCGTTTCCTGGACATGGAGTTAGAGAACACGGCATGTGGTCAGCCGGATGCGTGGACCAATAAGCCCGCATCCGCATAAATTTGTGTGTGCCCATGTTGAGGGAAAGGCCCAAAAACGTCTTAAATTCGAAAACCGTAACTGGTTTCCAATCTCTGGCAAGAGACGGCAACTGGGGATTAGCGGCGATGCGTTGACCAGCATATAAATTGGTTTGGTCCACAATAGATCTATAGAGATCTTCCGTGAGATACAGAGAATAAAAATCGAGTGGCGTAAAATCATCTGTATCCACCTGAATACCGGGTTGGGCAGTGAATGGGGGAAGTACGGGTTCTGCAGAAGTGGTGGGCACCCAATCAGGATTGGCGAATTCTGCAGGAAGGGCACTATGGGTACGACAGGCCTGTCTTTGTCTTCTTCTTGGTGGCAGCGGGACACTACTTGTGCTTGCCACCTCGCCAGCTTGAACTGCACTTATGGGACTCGCCACGTCACCACGTGATACTGCAGTGCTGGATGTACGTCCAGGGTGTACTAGGCCGCTGGTGCTTGCCAGTTCACCAAAAGGATGAGCGGCGCTAGTACTGGCTCTATACTCCATACGAGGGACTTGCGGTTCCTGCACCTCAACAACATCAGAAAATCGGGGTCGGGTACGCCTGACAATAGCAGGGACCTCTTCTTCGTCGTCAGAGCTATCTGACATGGAGGCGCTGTCCTCTACAGGTTCGTATTCTGAGCCTGAATCTGACAGATCAGTGTCTTCCTCTTCACTATCTGTCATGCTCAGAAACGTGTAGGCCTCTTCACTAGTGTACCTTCGCTTTGCCATTTTGGGCTCTAAATTTAGGGGTACAGTAGTGAGACTCACAGGTAAAAAAGCACCTAGCCTGTCAGCGACTGTATAAAACGCTACCAAAAAAACCTGTTAGCGATCGCAGGGATCAGGCCTGACTCTGCGAACGCTGCAGTTATGTGTGTTGTGTTTTGTAAGTGACAGTGATCGATCGATACTGCACTTGGGTGGGCTGGGCTGGGCTGGGCTGGGCAGAGGGGCAAAACGCAGGTGCTAGCAGGTATCTGGGCTGATCCCGCTAACAATGCGTTTTTTTAGAACCCTAAATTGCTGGGCACGCTAGTATAGATCTGATCAGATCAGATATTGATCTGTTCGGATACTATACCACTAAGGGAGGTGTATGCTTTGCGCGTGTGTGTTAGCGGTGCTGGCACTAACCTAGCACTGCCTGGGGCGACGCAGACCCTTTCTGACCCTAAAACCAAATTTATATCACCCGCCGGGTGATCAGGGGTTAAAACCTTTATTGGGTATTTATATGGGGGTACCTGAAGCTTTATAAAAAGCTGACGGGGAACCTAAATAACTAACTGGCTAACCAGCGTCACCAGTGACACTTATGCAGCGATCGCTGGTGAAAGGGTTAACTCTAGGGGCAATCAAAGGGTTAAAACCTTTATTAGGTTATATATCGGGGTACCTAACGGTATAAAAACCTGGCGTTGAACCTAAAAAAAAAACTAGCTTCCTAGCGGGACCAGTGACACTATTGCAGCGATCAGAAAAACGATCGCTTAGTGACACTGGTAAAAGAGGGTGAAAGGGTTAACTGGGAGGGCAATCAAGGGGTTAAACCTTTATTAGGGGGGGTAGGGGGCTACCCTGGACCTAAAGGGGCCTAACACTAGCTGCCCTGACACTTTTTACAGTCACAACTGACACTAAATGTAGTGATCAATAAATAAATGAACACTGCATTAGTGACACTGTGACTGGGGGGGGGGCGGGGGGCCGATCGGGGGGTGACTGGGGTGAAATGTGTGCCTGTGTGTACCTATGTGTCAGTGGACTGTTGGTGCACTTACTTGAAGGTCTTCACTCCTCGCTGTCCGGTTCAAAAAGACCGCCACGAGGAGTGTGACATCACTTCCTCCTCCTGTGTTTACATTTTCACAGGGGAGGAAGTTCGTCACTGGCCAGGAGCGATCGAGAGGGGATGGGCGGAAACCAACGGCCATCCCCTCATCGCCAATCGCTCCGGCACCGAAAGGGACCGCCGTATCTAGCGGGAGGGGGTCCGATCGGACCCCCCACCCGCTAGAAGGCATTCACGTACATTTACGTGATTGTGCCTGCCTGTGCCATTGTGTTGACGTACATTGGCAATACGGCGGTCCTCAAGTGGTTAAGGACTGGTATAGGTGTACAGTATATAGGGTTGTAATCCACTTATAATATACTTTCTTTCAAATATAGAAAGTATATTATGGTGGACTGCTGTGCTGCTGAGTGCTGACCGATTCTGCCGCTGTCTTTTATCAGTGTAGGGACTGAGGGACGGTTTGGAGCAGGGACAGTCTGCAAATCACTAGCTATGAGGTCCACAAAGGTCCTTTTAAGGACTGGTATAGGTGTACAGTATATAGGGTTGTACACGTATAATATACTTACTTTCAAATATAGAAAGCATATTATATTTCACTGCTGTGCTGCCGAGCTCAGTGCTGACCATTTCTGCAGCTGTCGTTTCTCAGTGTAGGGAGGGACAGTTTGGTTTTTGGAGCAAGGACAGTCTGCAATTCACTAGCTAGCTACTACTAGTTCCACAAAGGTCCTTTTAAGGACTGGTATAGGTATACAGTATATAGGGTTGTAATACACGTATAATATACTTTCTTTCAAATATAGAAAGCATATTATAGTGCACTGCACTGCTGTGCTGCTGACCGATTCTGCAGCTGTCGTTTCTCAGTGTAGGGAGGGACAGTTTGGTGTTTGGACAGGGACAGTCTGCAATTCACTAGCTACTATTAGGTCCACAAAGGTCCTTTTAAGGACTGGTATAGGTGTACTATTTGGTGTGCAGTATATAGGGGTGTAATACACGTATAAAATACTTGCATATATAGAAAGCATAGTATAGTGCATATCCACTGTGCAGCATTGTGACTGCTGAGCGGTTCTGCAGCGATACTACAAAGAGTGACAAACGCAATTAGAAAAAAGTATTATAACTGGTGTAATAGACCAGTGGCCCCCCAAAACGACAGATTGAAGCGGGGTGTTATATACCTTCTTCCACATACATACTGCACTTCTCTAGAGACTTTTGTCACAGGGTCATTTAAAAAGACAGGCAGAGGAAGAGGCAGGCTCTTCTGCAGGGGGGGTAGGGTAGGAGCAACAGGCTTGAGCCAAAGTGGCAAATTTCAGAAGGTGCGTTCGATTACGTCAAAGGACGCACCAGACTTGGTTGAGTGGCTCACTCAGCCTTACTCTTCTGCACCCTCCTCATCCTCTTGATCTGCACCCTCTTCTTCACTCTCTACTGTGTGCACCCCATAAACTATTTTTTTTAATCTAGCACAGGGACCCTTTTTCTACCTTTGGCTCGCTTCCTTGTACAAAAAAGAGTTTGAAGAGGTTGAGCGGTATCATATTTTTGGGTCCCGCGAGTTACTGGTATCAGTGCTGGTGTCAGTGCTCTCTATCTCGGTGCTGGTGTTGTGTCAGTGCTCTCTATCATGGTGCTGGTGTGGTGTCAGTGCTCTCTATCATGGTGCTGGTGTGGTGTCAGTGCTCTCTATCACGGTGCTGGTGTCAGGTCAGTGCTCTCTATCTCGGTGCTGGTGTCAGTGCTCTCTATCTCGGTGCTGGTGTCAGTGCTCTCTATCACGGTGCTGGTGTCAGTGCTCTCTATCACGGTGCTGGTGTCAGTGCTCTGTATCTCGGTGCTGGTGTCAGTGCTCTCTATCACGGTGCTGGTGTCAGTGCTCTCTATCATGGTGCTGGTGTGGTCTCAGTGCTCTCTATCATGGTGCTGGTGTGGTCTCAGTGTTCTCTATCACGGTGCTGGTGTCAGTGCTCTCTATCTTGGTGCTAGTGTGGTCTCAGTGCTCTCTATCATGGTGCTGGTGTGGTCTCAGTGTTCTCTATCACGGTGCTGGTGTCAGTGCTCTCTCTCTAGCTCAGTTCTGGTGTGGTGTCAGTGCTCTATCACTGCTGGTATCAGTGCTCTCTATCACGGTACTGGTGTCAGTGCTCTCTTTCATGGTGCTGGTGTCAGTGCTCAGTCTCTATTGCGGTGCTGGTTTCAGACAGTGAGGGAGATAGCAGCGGAGAAGCCAATCAGCAGGCAGTGCCAGCACCATGGCTGAGGATCAGCACTGGACTGGCACCTCCGAACCACTGCAGTGGAGCCCTGCATAGGTGGGGGTAAGGGCCGGGCAGAGGGAGGGGCTCAAGCACAGGTTGGGACACTGGCACAGGACTGCGCTGCCCTGACTGTGGCACTGATCATCTCCTGCACCCCCTTCATAGCCTACCCTGACCTTGCCTCTCCTCCATGGCCCTCATGCTCTCCTGAATTGTCAAAATTTCACAGATAAAAAAAGAATGCTTGTCGTTGCCGATCCCAGATTCACTTAATACTTTTGTTATGTCAGTGTCCATGTTGTGGGACTATGTGTGCACAGCTAGTAAGTATTTTGTGGCTGAAAATATGACCTGGAGGTTTTTAAGGTTCGCCTGCCATTAAAGTCAATGGGGCCTGCCGTGAACTTTTGGCCACGTTCGTGGTTCGCGGAACGTCCCGTCGGAAGTTCGTCCATCACTAATATTGATCCAACAGAGCTGCAAAATTGAATGGGGGGATAAATACTTTCCCTGGGACCACAGTACATTAAGTTGACGTAATACAAGTTTATGTCTAAATTTCCCCAAACACGGCTTCAATACACACGGCCTAGACTATCAGTATGGGCAAAGGATTAATGGTAAACTACCCTACACTCTGCACATGATAATGTTAACACATAAAATATACAATACAATCACTACAATTTTGAAAGAAAAAGATAATTAATATTCGTCAGGTCTCTATCTTGCCAACAGTTTCAAAAGGGAAGATATCCGACAAATTTTAAGAAGTTTGAGACGTTTCAGTCACAAGGTCCAGCAAGATGGGGAGTGGTCAGATATCATAAAGTTTCCTTATCGTCTAGGGGTGTATACGGCATGTGGGTCTGTGATCCTCTCTCTATGGCCCTCACATCATTTAAACCAGGGATATGCAATTAGCGGACCTCCAGCTGTTGCAAAACTCCAAGTCCCATCATGCCTCTGCCTCTGGGTGTCATGCTTGTGGTTGCCAGATTCTTGCTATGCCTCATGGGACTTGTAGTTCTGCAACAATTGGAGGTCTGCTAATTGCATATCCCTGATTTATACCATCTGGGACAATAAGCTCATAAAATTATCATAAGCTCAGCCCAGAAGGTTTGTCTTATTCACATAGGTGTGTCTGAAGATAGAAAATGTATTCTAAACGATTTGTTAAAAGGAAGAATATGTTTTCTTTTATAATTGCCATCTACCTATATATTGGGGCTTATGAATATATATCTATATTGTCCAGGAACCCCCGACAACTGGTACAAAATATAATATACTTAGTATAAATTTGATTAATCACTATCACACAAAATGGATGTTTATATGCATAATTGCATGACTCTTGCATATCCTATGAAAACCTATGTGTCTTGGGATAACATATGTTAGATGGTATTTTTATGTAGATGTGGTCACAGTTTCTATGTCTTTACAACAATGATGGGTATCTAAACACAATTCTTCATTTGTTCATACTATAGACACCCCCCAGGTATGAAATTTAAAGGAATATTTCACTTTTATTGTTTCACTTTAATCATTATTAAAATCACTGCTCCCAAAAAATGGCAGTTTTTAAAACTTTTTTTGCATTGATAAATGTCCCCTGGGGCAGGACCTGGGGCCCCAAACACTTTTTATGACAATAACCTGCATATTAACCTTTAAAATTAACACTTTTGATTTCTCCTATAGACTTTTAAAGGGTGTGCCACGGCTTTCGAATTTGCCGCAAACACCCCAAATTGTTCGCTAATCGGCAAACGGGCAAACAGCCAATGTTCGAATTGAACTCATGTTCGACCCGAACACAAATTGGATTCATAGTCTAATGCCGCATGCACGCGACCGAACCTTCCGGCAAACTAGGTCTGACAGGATCAGTCAGTCGAACAATCCGATCGTGTGTGGGCTAATCCGATCGTTTTTCGTTATAAAAATCAGACGGACTTAGAAATAGAACATGTTTCAAATCTTTCCGAAGGGCTCAATTCCTATCGGGAAAACCGTTCGTCTGTATGCTGGTCCGATGGACCAAATACTATGCGAGGGCAGCTATTGGCTACTGGCTATTGAACTTCCTTTTTTAGTCCTGTCATACATCATCACGTTCAAAACGAACGGACTTTCGAACAGACTTAGTCCGTTCGAATGTGGCCAGGTCCGTTAGTTCGGAAGTCGGTCTGAAAAGTCACTCGGGAAGACCATCGGACCTAGTCTGCCGGAAAGTTTGGTCGTGTGTACACGGCATAACTGTTCCATTAATCTTTCTATCCGTCCCTCCATTGCTCTCTGCTCGGATTTGAGTCTCTCAATTTCTGGTTCACTCTCTTTATCTCTAGTGGCAGAGTTTGTTTCAATGGGGTCTTTTCTCTCTCATTTATAATATTCTCTTTCTTGTTTACATTTTTGATATTTCTCTTGCAGTTTTCTAGTAGGTGATGGAATTCTTATATTAGGCCTGAGCATTTTGGATCTGGCCCTTTAACTCTTCCTGTCCTTCTTTAGATTGTCTGAGTCTACTCTCAGCCTGTTGGATTTGGGTTGACTTCTGTTTTGTTATTTAAGATGTGTTTAAGTGTGTCCAACAATTCTCTCTTTAAGGCTGGCATTTGTTCGGTGACTTCATTACACAAAAACTACAAGATCGGCCAAGACTATAATGAGCCGGTCTCGACTTTTGGTGTCTTTTGCTCTAGCAAAAGTCATAATCATTTGGCAAACCCTACCATCTTCAATAAAAGAATTATCACTTAACCTCTGGGCCTGTTCTTTATCCTCTTTAACCACTTCCCGACCGCCGCACGACGATGTACGTCGACAGAATGGCACGGGCAGGCATAAGGGCTTACATGTACGTCCTTGCCTGCCCGCGGGTCGGGGGCCTGATCGGGCCCCCGCCCGGTGCCTGCGGCGGTCGGTATTCGTTCGGGAGCGATCCCGGACGAGGGGACGGCCATTCATTCATGGCCACCCCCTCGCGATCGCTCCCGACGAATGAAAATGTCCGGTGACATCACTTCCTCTCCTGTAATGTAAACACAGGAGAGGAAGTGATGTATTCTCTCCTCTGTGTCGGTATTTTTCGTTCCGGCACCGAGGAGAGAGCATCGGTGAGTTGCACAAGCACTACACTACACAGTAGAACATGCCAGGCACACCAATTACCCCTGCCCCCCCAGTCACAGTGACACCAATTGCTTTTTTTTTTTTTTGCATTGGTGTCATTTGTGACTGTAATAACTGTTAGGGCAGTTAGGGTTAGCCCCCTTTAGTTCTAATGTGCCCCCCTAACCCCCCCAATAAAGGTTTAACCCCGTGATCACCCCCCCTCGCCAGTGTCACTAAGGCTGGGTTCACATTGCAGCGGTTTATGAGAACGAATGTGATTCGCACTGCAGTGCAAATCACATCCGATCTCTGTGCGATTCGAGTTCAGCCATACAGATAGTATGGCTGAATTCGTGTCGCACCCGCCGCACCCGCCGCAAATTCGCACGGGACCCTTTTTTTGGCCCGCAGCAGAATCGGATCGCATGGGTGTTCACACCATGCGATCCGAGTTTGCAGATCGCACTGCGATATGCGAACTGATCTGGGGGTGTCATTAACATTTCACTGACACTCCCAGCAGTTCGCATAGGGCAGTGTGAACTGCCGCCGGGAGGCATGCGATGCGGGAACCCCCCTGCGGATTCATGGCGTTCCCGCATCGCTCCAGTGTGAACCCGGCCTAATAAGCGATCGTTTTTCTGATCGCTGTATTAGTGTCACAGGTGACGCTAGTTAGGCAGGTAGGTATTTAGGTTCGCCGCAGCTTTTTATAGCGCCAGGGACCCCCATATACTACCGCATAAAGCCCCCTGATTGCCCCCTAGTTAACCCTTTCACCAGTGATCACCATATAACTGTTACAGGTGACGCTGGTTGGTTAGTTATTTTTTTTATAGTTTCAGGGCACCCGCCATTTATTACCTAGTCTCACTAGTGTACCCCTAAATTTAGGGGTGTCTACTTTCCAAAATGGGGTCATTTGGGGGGGGTTTGTGCCATCTTGGCATTTTATGGCCTTCAAAACTGTAACGCCCTTAGAAAGCCTGAAGGCGGTGCTTGGTTTTCGGGGCCCCGTACGCGGCTAGGCTCCCAAAAAGTCCCACATATGTGGTATCCCCGTACTCAGGAGAAGGAGCAGAATTTATTTTGGGGTGTCATTTCACATATGCCCATGGCATGCGTGAGCAATATATCATTTAGTGACAACTTTGTGAAAAAAAAAAAAAGTTTGTAATTTTCCCGCAACTTGTGGCAAAATATAAAATATTCCATGGACTCAACATGCCTCTCAGCAAATAGCTTGGGGTGTCTACTTTCTAAAATGGGGTCATTTGTGGGGGTTTTGTGCCATCTTGGCATTTTATGGCCTTCAAAACTGTAATAGGTAGTGAGGAGTGAAGTCAAATATTTACGCCCTTAGAAAACCTGAAGGCGGTTCTTGGTTTTCGGGGCCCCGTACGTGGCTAGGCTCCCAAAAAGTCCCACATATGTGGTATCCCCGTACTCAGGAGAAGCAGCAGAATTTATTTTGGGGTGTCATTTCACATATGCCCATAGCATGTGTGAGCAATATATCATTTAGTGACAACTTTGTGTAAAAAAAATAAATAAATTATTTTTTGTCATTATTCAATCGCTTGAGGCAAAAAAATAAAATATTCAATGGGCTCAACATGCCACTTATCAATTTCCTTAGGGTGTCTACTTTCCAAAATGGGGTCATTTGGGGGGGTTTTGTACTGCCCTGCCATTTTAGCACCTCAAGAAATGAGATAGGCAGTCGTAAACTAAAAGCTGCGTAAATTCCAGAAAACGTACCTTAGTTTGTAGATGTGACAACTTTTGCGCAAACCAATAAATATACAATTATTGACTTTTTTTTTACCAAAGACATGTGGCTGAATACATTTTGGCCTAAATGTATGACTAAAATTGAGTTTATTGGATTTTTCTAATAACAAAAAGTAGAAAATATCATTTTTTTTCAAAATTTGCGGTCTTTTTACGTTTATATCGCAAAAAATAAAAATCGCAGAGGCAATCAAATACCATCAAAAGAAAGCTCTATTTGTGGGAAGAAAAGGACGCAAATTTTGTTCGGGTACAACATTGCATGACCGCGCAATTACCAGTTAAAGCAGCGCAGTGCCAAATTGTAAAAAGACCTCTGGTCATTTACCAGCAAAATGGTCTGGTCTGAAAGTGGTTAATACATTTCTCTAAACTGCCTCCTAGGTCTAATCTTTTGCGAATATATTCAGTCACACCATAATCAAGGACCCTACCTAAGTTTTCTTGTGGCCCAGTGGCCTTTTTCTGGTTTGAGGTAGCTACAGCTGGGGTGGTATCATCATCCTGCCCGTTTCTAGATGAACTTGATTCGTTATCACTACCAGCCATGTTATTATACAACAGATATTTTTCACAATGTATATGCAAATACAATCACCAGTATGTTCTATAATGTGGTAAGATTCCCAGTAGTGCTTGCCAATTTTATGTTGTGAGTGCGGTACGGAATCTTAATTAAGATCTCAGTGTTTTTGTTTTTAAGTGCCTCCAACCTTAAGGTAAATTACGGTAAATTTTGTGAACCTAGTTCAGATAATCAGTACTTACCACAATCCTTTCCTGAGTTTGTTAATTTATGGGGTCTTCTTACCAATGTATAAATAGCTCCCAACAAAATTAATAAGTAAATCATTTGACTTTATTAATTAACAAGTATAGTTATACAATGTTATACAGAACTGGAATTTCTGGTGATTGATATTTCACACACACACATAGTCAAAACATCAACATGACCATGAACAATATTTCTAAATATAATAATTAACTCAAGGGAGCCCAAATTGGTCTGTTAGAAAAAATATGTGCGGTAATCGTGCTTTACATTCAAGAACACAATATCCCTTGTCGCTCGGGTAAACAGTCCTCTGAATTTCTCTGGCCGGAAGGAATTCAAAGTATGTCTGACGGAGTCAACAGAAAAATATTGCCAGTTTGAAAGAAATATTAAACTAACAGAACTTACTAAAATTGAATGGGGCAATTGTACTCTCCCTGGGACCACAGGAATTAAATTTGATGTAAAAAGTTTGTCTGAATCCCCCCAAAACACGGCTTCAATAATACACAGCCTAGACAATCAACATGAGCAGATGATGATAATATATTTCCCTACACACTGTATATGATAATATCAACACATCAATAGTATAAGATAACCTCTACAATTTTGAGAGAAAAAGATAATTAAGATTTAATGGTCTGTATCTTATCAACAGCCTAAAATGGGAAGATGTCCGCCAATATCTAAGTACATCGAGTGGTTCCAGTCACAAGGTCCAGCAAGATGGGGGGTGGTCAAATATCAGCAGACTTCTTGATCGTCTAGGGGTGTATCCGGCGTGTGGGTCTGTGATCCCTTCTCTTTGGCCCACACATCCTTTATACCATCTGGGACAATAAGCTTATAAAATTATCATAAGCTCAGCCTAGAGGTTTGGCTTATTCTCCATTGGTTTGGAGAACTTTAATGATTTACTTGGTAAGCTCAGGTAATATCATCTTCAGCCACTAGGTGTGTCTGAGGACAGAAAATGTATTCTAAACTATTTGTTAGAAGAAAAATATGTTTTCTTTTATAATGGGTATTTATCTATATATTGGGGCTTTTGAATATATGTCTATATTGTTCAGGGACCCCGGCAATTGGTACAAAATATAATAAATTTAGTATAAATTTGACTAATTAATATCACACACAATGGATGTTTATATGGATAAATGCATGACTCCTGCATATCCTATGAAAACCTATTTGTCTTGGGATAACACATGTTAAATGGGTATTTTCATGTAGATGCAGTCACGGTTTCTATGTCCTTACAACAATGATGGTATCTAGACAGTTCTTCATTTGTTTTACCTCCAAAATTTATATTTCTATCTATGGGAGGTTACTCATGGGGCCAGTGGATATAAAAATTATGGTCGTTATCTGTGACCTGGAGTCTGATATATAGCATTTGCTTGAGTATTGGAAATAGACCTTGGACCGGCTTTACTGAGGGTTTAGAGAAAGATTTAGCTGCACAAACAATTTCTCCTTATAGACACTTTTAGTCAATATCATTATAGTCTGTTCATACATTTGGGACTGTTGACATGTTGGTGTAATATAAACCTTGCATCTCAGTCATTGTCTGAGGGACAGCTTGAGTCAACATTGGGGTTGACTAAGGAGACAATTTCACCCTTTGAAACAATGGGGTTATTTACCCACTTTTTTCCTTTAATCGAAGACTTTGTAATTTGGATCTGGAAACACAAATTAAGTTAACATTATTGTTCATGTTTACTTGGCTTCAACATAGGTTTTGTCTCTTTACTTCAATCAGCCTATTCTTGGTTTGTAACCTGCCTCTGCCTGATGTTCCTGTCCTCCGCTGCCTGGCTATTTTTGACCTTCTGTCCTGTGTCCTGGCTACGCTCCTGTCTGCCGATCAAGTGCCACGTGTTCCAGTTCAACAGAAGTGTAAATAAGCTGTCATCCTGAGCTCCACTTCCTGCAAATCTGGTCACTGTATGTAGATAGCAATTAAAGGGAGAAAGCACTCACCCACAGGATGTTCCTTAGCCTGAATAAGATGTTGATAATAAAATTATAATAATTGATATCCACATCTGTCCCCAATCACTTAATCTACAGCACTCCCTATGCTCTCCCCATCACAGAAAAGCACCTACTGGGAACCCACCTTTTACAGGGAATGGTCTGGCTTATCCATACTCCCCCTTGATGGCCCTTCTAAGCCATCTGACCAAAATTCAAAGGCCAGGAAGTTAATTATTGGTAATTGGTTGCTATGGTGCTGTATTAGTTTGGTGAGTCCACAAATGACAAACAAGTTGGGTTCACCTCAAACTGATGCTTGACCTGAACCTTAACCGGTTCCCGACCGGCGCACGCCGATGTACGTCGGCAGAATGGCACGGGCAGGCATATTGGCGTACAGGTACGTCCAGTCTTCAATGCAGCCCTGCCATCGGGACCCCCGTGAGTCCGGTCGCGGGTCCCGCGGACTCGATCGCCGTGGGCATACCCGCGATCGTCTCACGGGGCGGCTGAATGGAGGAAATGCCGTGTAAACAGCATTTCCCCATTCTGCCTAGCAACTAGTGACGCTGATCTCTGCTCCATGTGATTGGAGCAGAGATCAGTGTTCACTAAATGAAAGCCCAGCCCCCCCACAGTTAGTAACACACCCCTAGAAACACTTAACCCCTACACTGCCACCCACTGGTTAACCCCTTCACTGCCAGTGTCATTTACACAGGAATCACTGCATTTATATAGCAGTGATTACTGTATAAATGACAATGGTGTCAAAAATGTCTGATGTGTCCGCCGCAATGTTGCAATCACAATAAAAATCACTGATCGCCGCCATTACTAGTAAAAAAAATGCCATAAAACTATCCCTATTTTGTAAACGCTATAACTTTTGCGCAAACCAATTAATAATCGCTTATTGCGATTTTTTTTTTTACCAAAAATATGTAGAAGAATACGTATCGGCCTAAACTGAGGGAAAAAAATGTTTTTTTATATATTTTTTGGGGGATATTTATTATAACAAAAAGTAAAAAATAATGCGTTTTTTTTTCAAAATTGTCGCTCTATTTTTGTTTATAGCGCAAAAAATAAAAACCGCAGGGGTGATCAAATACCACCAAAAGAGAGCTCTATTTGTGGGAAAAAAAGGACGTCAATTTTGTTTGGGAGCCACGTCGCACGACCGCGCAATTGTCAGTTAAAGCGACACAGTGCCGAATCGCAAAAAGTGGTCTGGTCTTTGACCAGCAAAATGGTCCGGTCTGTAAGTGGTTAAAACAGAGTTCCACAGACAAAAAGGTATTATACAGTATCTGCCGCCCCCTCCCCCTGAAAGGTGCCAAATATGAGGAACCGGAAAAGCGGAAGTTCCATTTTTGGGTTTGAACTCCGCTTTAAGCTGTTCTCTAGTTGCTGGTAATATGGTTGTCTATTGTGTCATATGGTTAGAATTAGGGCTGAAACAACTAATCGATTAATCGACAACTATTCGATTACTATTTTCATAATTGATTAATCGGCCAGTAACATAATGGGGTTAAAAAAACTAAAATGAGCCCTTTATAGCACAAAAAGAGCAAATCGCTACTGTAAATATTACTTTCACTGTTCTACAGTAAAAAAAAAAAAAAAAAAAAAAATGAACCGCTTACAGTAGTGATTATCTGCTTTTTTCTACTATAAAGGGCTCATTTTAGTTTTTTTTTAACCCCATTATGTTACTAAACGTCTTAGACCTGGTTCACATCTGTGTTTATTGGTGCTTTTTGCAGAAATGCACTACAGTTCATTTACATGGTTTCCTATGGGACACGTTCACATCTGAAAGGGTCAGAGACTTTTAACGCAAAATGGTTCTTTATTGGTTCAATATTCTTCAATGGAGAAGCTACAGAAAAGCAAATTGCAGTAAAATCACGTGCGCAAAAATCAAAACATACAGCAAAAAGCACTGCAGAAACAGATCAAAATCAAACTGTATAGGTGTGTACCGAGCCTTATGCTGGCCACACGGATAAATTTTCAGATGAGAATATTCAGACGAAAAATCTTTGTACATTCGCTGAATGAAAGAATTTTGTTTGAAAATTTTCACTTGTTTTTAACATTCTGTTTTTAAAATGAATGTAATTTCTGAACGAAAACCACATACACTGTCTGAAAATTCCTTTGACCAAGCAGTTTTCTATTATTTCCAAATTTTCCCGTCACTGTGGTTGAAAATGAAAGTCAATTTGACCCACAGAAAGTTTTACAATTTTTCTTTTGTTTTGATAGAGCTGGTCATTGGACATTGCTGGAGCTGATCACTAGACATTGCTAGAGCTGGTCATTGGACATTGCTAGAGCTGTTCACTGGACATTGCTAGAGCTGGTCATTGGACATTGCTAGAGCTTGTCATTGGACATTGCTAGAGCTGGTCATTGGACATTGCTAGAGCTGGTCATTGGACATTGCTAGAGCTGTTCACTGGACATTGATAGAGCTGGTCATTGGACATTGCTAGAGCTGTTCACTGGACATTGCTAGAGCTGGTCATTGGACATTGCTAGAGCTGTTCACTGGACATTGCTAGAGCTGGTCATTGGACATTGCTAGAGCTGGTCATTGGACATTGCTAGAGCTGGTCATTGGACATTGCTAGAGCTGGTCATTGGACATTGCTAGAGCTGGTCATTGGACATTGCTAGAGCTGTTCACTGGACATTGATAGAGCTGGTCATTGGACATTGCTAGAGCTGTTCACTGGACATTGCTAGAGCTGGTCATTGGACATTGCTAGAGGTGTTCACTGGACATTGCTAGAGCTGGTCATTGGACATTGCCGGAGCTGGTCATTGGACATTGCCGGAGCTGGTCATTGGACATTGCCGGAGCTGGTCATTGGACATTGCCGGAGCTGGTCATTGGCCATTACACAAAGTGCCATGGTGCTCACAGGTGAGCTGGTGTGCCGTCAGATAACACCACTGTTCTGTCAAAATAGCCAATTCATCAAGATCTCCAATTATGGCAATTCTGGTTACTGTAAACCATTATTTGATTGAATATTTCAAAGACTTGCCGATTTGATACAACATCGGCAAGTGTGTACACTATCATACACAAAGACTTTGCTGTTTTGACACAACAGCTGGTAACGAGGAAGAAATTGATGCTGCCGCAGAGGCAGGCATTCTGTTGGTTAGTATCGGAGCAGACTAACAATATCCGCTCATAATACCGTGTACCGGAGTGTATACGGTTGCCGGTGTTGTGTCAAAATGGAAAGTCGTTGAAATCTCCAATTACTGATGGTTTACTGTAACCGAAAGTGACGGAATTGGAGATCTTGATGAATTAGCTATTTTGATGGAACGCCGACTCCGGCAGCATGATCTCCTCCATGCAGTGTGCTTGCCCAGTTGCAGCTGTGGCAATAAGAAAAAGAAGAGTCCGGATGGCTGCACACCAAGCTGAGATCCAAAAAGGCTTTTATTCATATAAAACCATGGCACAATGCGATGAAGCACGTTAGCTGTTCCTCTCCTGCTTGTACATGTAGTGCTCTTCATGTCTTTCATGGTTTTATATGAATTAAGGCGTTTTTGGATCTCAGCTTGGTGTGCAGCCATCCGGACTCTTCTTTTTTTGAACACTGGCCATTGCTGGAGCTGGTCATTGGCCGTTGCTGGAGCTGGTCATTGGCCGTTGCTGGAGCTGGTCATTGGCCGTTGCTGGAGCTGGTCATTGGCCGGTGCTGGAGCTGGTCATTGGCCGGTGCTGGAGCTGGTCATTGGCCGGTGCTGGAGCTGGTCATTGGCCGGTGCTGGAGCTGGTCATTGGCCGGTGCTGGAGCTGGTCATTGGCCGTTGCTGGAGCTGGTCATTGGCCGGTGCTGGAGCTGGTCATTGGCCGGTGCTGGAGCTGGTCATTGGCCGTTGCTGGAGCTGGTCATTGGCCGTTGCTGGAGCTGGTCATTGGCTGGAGCTGGTCATTGACCATTGCTAAAGCTGGTCATTGGCTGCTCCTGGAGCTGGTCATTGGCCATTGCTGGAGCTGGTCATTGGCTGCTCCTGGAGCTGGTCAATTACCATTGCTAAAGCTGGTCATTGGCTGCTCCTGGAGCTGGTCATTGGCTGCTCCTGGAGCTGGTCATTGGCTGCTCCTGGAGCTGGTCATTGGCTGCTCCTGGAGCTGGTCATTGGCTGCTCCTGGAGCTGGTCATTTGCTGCTCCTGGAGCTGGTCATTTGCTGCTCCTGGAGCTGGTCATTGGCTGCTCCTGCAGCTGGTCATTTGTCATTGCTGGAGTTGGTCATTGGCCATTGCTAGAGCTGGTCACTGGCTGCTGATGGAGCTGGTCATTGACCATTGCTAGATCTGGTCATTGGTTGGTTATTGGACAGCTGTATCATTTTCTAACTACCCACTGCTGAAACCTTAAGAATGCTGATCCGGGAGATTTAGGTTTGCATGTTTAGTGTTTGTTCTAAGCCACCCATACCAAAGCCACCTACCTCTACTATGTCCTCTCCACAGTCCTACAAAGACTCAAGGGTCACATCATTCAGGATTAACATATCGGGTCATATGATTTTACAGTTCTGTAAATGCAATAATTTTGTGTTTTTCGTCACTTTATATATTTTTTTTATTTGTATATTATTTCTATATTACAAATTGTATATTATAAATTATTGCAATCATTTAATTTTTTAGGAAAAGTGTTAGATAACATTCTGAATAGGCATTTTCCATGGTGCCTAAACCGGCATGACACAGAAAAAGCTATTTATAACTATTCACATCCACACAAATTTGGCATGTCCTATATTTTAATAATATTTGGGCACAGTCCTTGGAGGAGACCTCAGCACCGCAAGGCAAGAGCATTATCCACTCAGTTACTGATCTTCCCAGCAGTGTCACATACACACAAGGAATTACATTTCCATATAGAGGTGGGACCCCAAAATCTTCAGATCTTATTGGAAAAGATCCCCCGTAGACGACCTTAGTCTTCTCAGATACGACCTTCAGTGTTGTCACTTCCAATGATGTCCAGCAGGGAGCGACCATGTGTCGTACTTTCAGCCACTGGTTTACTGGATATATATACTGGATATGGATATAGTTCAATTCTATATTTTAACTTCGGCTCCTGTCCAGTTCTCACATGTTTCCTGATAATTGGTGTTTTGTATAGAGATATTATTTTCTGCTTCCCCTCTTTTCTTTCCCTACAATATACAAAAAGAGAAAATGTTGGTGATGAAAAAAAATATAATGGCAATGTAAGAATTGGGAATATTTGTGTAGTGATGTAGTATTTTCCCTCAATTCTTTGTTTTATTTCAGAATTCTGTAGATCAGCCTAATGCCCTGCACACACGATCGGTTTTCCCATCGGAATAAACTCTGAAGGTTTTTCCGACTAAAAAATATAGAACATGTTCGCTATCTAAGTCCGTCTGAATTTTCGACGGAAAAAGTCAAATGGGGCATACACATGGTCAGAATATACGATGAAATTCCGACCCTGTGTGTACGCGGCATTTAGACCCCTTTCACAATGGGGCACGTTTCAGGCATTTTAGAAAAATAGCGCCTGTAATGTGCCTAAAAAGTGCCTCTCAAGCTGCCTCACATATGTAAGCGTGAGTGCTTTCACACTGGGGCGGTGTGCTGGCAGGACAGGAAAAAGTCTTTGGGGTGGTGGGGGAGCGGTGTATACACCGTTCCTCCACCGCCCCTGCCCATTGAAATAGGCAGCGCTGCTGTAGTATGTGGAAATGGCTTCAGATGTAGGTAGGTGGAGTCTACTTTCTCCACTGCAGGTGGCATTCAACCGCAGGTGCATTGCAGAGAGCTGGGGGAGATATCCAGTTGGATGCTGGCACCCCATGTGACTCTGATGGTCATCTTGGGTCGTGCAGAGTCTATTTAAGACCCTGGCCCCCGGGCATTGCATATGTGGTCAGTGTAGGCACAGGTAACCCCTGTATCACAGACAGTAATTAGAAGCAGGGATACGCCATCCTTCCTCAAAGCCTCCCAGTTTGATCCCAGACCGACCAGGCCATATTCTGCCACTCGAGACAGACACTTTCGTTGCACAGGGGTATGCCATCCTTCCTAGAAGCCTTCCTATTGAAGCACAGACAGGCCAGGCTGCATTCCACCCCTCAAGACACACACTGTCCGTGCACCCAAGACCTACTATTCTACTCTTCACTGCAACATCCTGTGAGTGTGCCCGGTTGGGTTGTCTTCCCACCGGGTAGTTCTGCCTTATTGAACTTTAACTTCAATACAGTTCTGTTACTGCAACCGCAGCACACTGCACCTTCCCCTAGAAGAGTTTATGGCCAAGTCTAGAGTATGAGACTCAGTGTACTTAGGGATTTCCTGATCCATACCTCATCCCTCTTCCCATAATGCCCTGTGCGATAAACTTTTAAATCCATTGAATGACTGGTGCCCATTATTTCTGAACATCCAGACAAAAGGTGCACACCCAAGATGAATGTACATACAAATCCTTATGTGGGTGCAGTGGTAGCAAATGCACGACTGTATGGGTGCAATAGCAGCAAGGGTTAGAATGCATGTCGGGTACAGTGGTGGTGAGTACAAGGGTTCCAATCCAGATGACGCTTTCTAAGGGGAAACGCTTTGGGCGGAGCTAGCGGTGTGACATCAACACACACAGACCAACCTCTCGTCATCGTTGCTGCGTTTATATTAAATTTTTTGCTTATTTTATAAGCTTTCTCTGTAAGTGCAATACTTTTTATGAAATATAAATATGAAATTTTTCCCACAAATAGAGCTTTCTTTTGGTGGTATTTGATCACCTCTGGGGTTTTTATTTTTGGAAAATGAATAAAAATACAAAACAGTTTTATATTTTGTTATAAAATTTTGTAAACAGATAATTTTTCTCCTTCATTGATGTACGCTGATAAGGCTGCACCGATGGGCACTGATAGGCTCCACTGATAAGCGGAACTGGTAGGCACTGATGAGGCATCACTGGTGGGCACTGAGAGGTGGCACTTGTGGACACTGAGAGGTGGCACCGGTGGACACTGAGAGGTAGCACTGATGGGCGGCATTGAAGGGCATTAATAGGTGGCACTGATAGCTGGCGCTGATGGGCACTGATAGGTGGCAGTGATGGGCGGCAGTGATTGGCACTGGTAGGTGACATTGATAGGCCGCACTGCCAGGTGGTACTGATGAGGCATTGATTGGGACCACTGGTGGGCATTGATAGGTGGCACTCGGCATTGATAGTTGGCACTGATTGGTGGCACTAATATACATGGTTGTCACAGATGAGGCGGCTGTGCCTCTTCCTCTTTGGAACCGATGCCCCTTACACAGAAGCCGGTGATTGGCTTTCTTTTCTCCTCACGCTGTCAGTGTGAGGAGAAAAAAACGAATACCGATCTTCTGTTTACATCACGTAATCAGCTGTCAGTGGCTGACAGCTGATCATGTGGTAAGGGGCTGGTGATCACAGCGTGGGGAGCGTGCAAAGGGGAGGATGTCTATTGATGGCCTCCTGGCAATGTAGGTCCGCGCTGTAGCCGTCATTCGGCTATAGCGTGGACGGGAACAGGTTAACATTTCTACAAAATTTGCATGGTCGTAGTACTCGGGAATATTTGGTGCAGCAGTCTTAATTTAATTGTGGTTAAGCGAAATCCTAGGAATTTTTAAACGTGTGTATTTCACATGTATTGCATAATATCAGATACGTACTCTGAGGAGTTTCTGCCTCATCCATGGAGTGAACTGGACCGCGGTAAGGCACACCAGAACCACAAGTATCAGCACCAGCAAACCAATGATAATTCCTAGGGATGACCCTGACAACACACTGGAAAGGACACAACACAGAACATGGCATAAAATCATATGAATAAGGATAAATAAATGCCTTAAACAAAATAGCTGGTAAGGGGCCTGGTGGGACAAGCTGGATACATGATTAATGGATTCATCAAGTACTGGGACCTTTTTTTCACCAGAATTTGTGACATGGGTTTATTTTGTCAAAGAGTCATTTAATGAAACCATAATCAGCCACATTTTGCCACTTAAGTTACCAGGAAGGGGGCCTTTGGTCCCAATATATTATAAAGGGAACTGCTCTTTAGTCTGTCCTAAGTTGCAACCATCAACTTACTGAAAACACCAAATCCCAAGGGGGCCACTACATCCACCACCATGCTCCATACCACCAGATGTGCCTACTTTACCTAAACTTCCTACTAATTTACCATTGCCGGTGACCTTGTACCCATTTGGCTGCTATGACAAATCACCTCCCCAAAGACCCTAATAAAAATTATTTGGGTGGGTTGGCAAGACAGCTTTCTAGCTCTGCATTTCCTTCTGGAATGGCCATCACAATATCCTTATTTGTTATCCCTTACTACCCAAGCTACCACCTTCCTCCCTTTGCCTTGCAGCCCCTCTGTTAAGCCCTTCATAATCCAGGACTACCTATTTTTGGTACACAGAAACCAAATCCTAGAATATCCGTGTGACTTCCTTGCAATTGATGACTAGAGTGTAAGTTCTGGAATGTCAACATTAGGGATGGGCGAATGGTTCAGCCCGAGCATGAGTTCTGACTGAACATTGGCTGTTCGCCCATTTGACGAACACCCAAGTTATTGGGGCGTTTAACCATTTGTTCGGCCTGCCGAATGACCACAATGCACTGCGTCGCCGCACAATGCATTGGAAGCCCTGATTGTCTGAAGCAATGAAAGCTTTGCCCAATCAGGGCACAGAGCACTGTCAGAGCCATGATTGAAGAAAGTAATGATGACTTTAATCAATCATGGCTCATTGCACTTAGTCCCGCCCCCACTATAAAATTATTTTTTCAATAGCGGCCATTTGTAGTGTGATAAATTTGCCTGGAGAGAGATAGAATAGGGCTCTGTTCAGTGCTACTAGAGAGTTATGCCCCGTACACCCGATCGGAAATTCGGCGAGCAAAAGGCAGATGAGAGCTTTTGGATGGAAAATGCTACCGTGTGTATCCCGCCAGCAAAAGACTGAGAGAAAGTTACTCTATTTTTCAGTCAGAATAAGTTCTGATCAGAAATTCCGATCGTCTGTACAAATCTGACATGCAAAATTCCTAAGCATGCTCGGAAACAATTCGACACATGCCCATAAGCATTGAACTTAATTTACATTGTAGTGTTGTACGTCACTGTGTTCTTGGTGATCGCAAGTTCCGATAACTTTTGTGTGACCGTGTGTATGCAAGGCAAGCTTGAGCGGAATTCCATTGGAAAAACCATCCAAGTTTTTTTTCTGATCGTGTGTACGGGGCATAAGTGTGCTATTCTGATTCTATTGTCAGTGTAGAATATTAGTTTAGTGTAAATCTAGTGATAGATCAGCCAGTGTGAGTGTAGTGACCATTAATTTTTACATTAGTTTCAGTTTATTTTGTCAGGGCAGGTTTAATGCAGTATATTTCTGTGCATTAGTGCACGTTTAACACAGTATATTTCAGTGTGTTGCGTGCCGTTTAACGCAGTTTATTTCAGTGCATTAGTGCACGTTGAATGCAGTATATTTCTGTGCTTTAGTGCACGTATAACACAGTATATTTCAGTGAATTATGTGCCATTTAACGCAGTATATATCAGTGCGTTACATGCCATTTAACGCAGTATATATCAGTGCGTTAGTGCACGTTTTCCGCAGTATATTTCTGTGTGTTAGTGCACGTTTAACTCAGTATGTTTCTGTGTGTTACTCCAAGTTTAATGCAGTAAATTTCAGAGCATTACGTGCCGTTTAAAGAGGAAGTAAACCCCACCAAAAAAATTCTAGTTTTCAAATGTTTGCATAATTATTAATATCAGCATTCATAATATCTCTAAATATTCCAAAAATTAGCGTTATAATTACCTTTTTGAAAGGTTTTATATTGCACTGTCTTCCGGGTATCGCCCGCGCCATTGTTACTGCTGATTTTAGAAGCCTTTGCGGACGTCATTTCCGCCCTTAGTTGGTGTCCCTCACGAAATCTCGTGCATGCGCCGTAGCGTAGTACCCAAGCCTCGATCTCGATTGCCGTTACTAAGGCAACAAAGCATTTCATTACATGAAATGCCGATCAAGGCTCTACATCACGAGATTTCTCCTCTGTGCCATTCTGAGGAGAATCTCATGTACGTTCCTATGCAGACAAGCCGGAAAAACACATGTGGCATAGGATACATGCCGCGCTTGAAAATCCATACTGCGCAATCGCGCATGACGTCATGGACTATAAAACTGCGATTTTTATGAAAAGTAAACAAGTAAGTGCACTTTCTCAGGCAGCGATCAGCTGCCTGAGAAAAGTAGTATCTGACAAGCTAAACATGTATCTGAGGGTTTACAACCACTTTAACGCAGTATATTTGTGTGTTAGTACACATTTAACGCTTTATATTTCAGAGCCTTGTGTGCTGTTTAATGGAGTATAGTTCAGTGCATTATGTGCCATATAACGCAGTATGTATCAGTGTGTTAGTGCACGTTTAATTCAGTATACTTCTGTGCGTTACCTGCCGGTTAATGCAGTATATTTTAGTGTGTTACTGCACATTTAACGTATATTTGTTAGGGCTGGGCTCATCCCTTCCTTCCCTGAGCTGGCTGATCAGCTGTTGGCTAATTGCCAGCTCCTATCTCTCCACAGTGACTCACATGTTGATGATATCCTGCCTTGTCAGTCCTGCCAACTTAAGCTGTCCAGTCCAGATGATCTCTGCCTTCGCCTTGGTCACATCTCTAGAGATGCTCTCCTGTGTTCCTATTAAAGACTTGCTTGGCTGACATTCCTTCTGGCTCCAGATCCTGCTTGCTGTTCTACTATGCTGTTCTCTGGCTTCCTGATGTTCTGGCTTGTCTGACTATCTGTTCCAGTTCCAGAACTCTGGCTATGTTTTGACTCTGTTTACTTTTTTATTATTATTAAACAAGTGTGATTTAACTGTGCTTCTGTCTCAGTTTGATTCATGGCTTCTGACAATATATCTGTGCATTACTGCATGTTTAATGCAGTATATTGCAGTGCGTCAGTGCAGTTTTACTGCAGTGTATTGTAGTGTATCAGTGGAGTGTGTCTGTGTAGTGAGTACTCAGGTTAAAGTGCACCAAACACCACTTTCCACTCCATCATGTCTGGGGGGACAAGAAGGAGAGGCAGATGTTCTCATGGCACTGTGAGGGGGCCAGTGGCGCTTGTGTCCACAGGTAAAGGTGGATCTGGTCAGTCTCACTCCTCAGGCAGGGCATCCTTTCCTCTGTTTAGTGATGTTGCCTTTGCTATCCAGCCACAGCATGCAGAGGAGGTGGTGGACTGGCTTACTAAACCATCCTCATCCTCCTCATCCTCTGTCACCCAAGCAGAAACTAGTGTGCAGTCCACTGCAGCTGCCAGAGTGGCTAAACCTGGCTCCTTGACCACAGCTATTGCTGTCATAGCCCCAGTATCAGGCATGGAGGAGTCAGCTGAGTTATCTGCACACAGTGTCAACCACTTGCTCCTTGAAGATGCACATCCATTACTTGATTCAGATGTTGGTTCTGAGGTTGAGGAAGGCAGGAACATGAGCCTACAGAGAGGGGAGAACACTGGTACACAAATTGGTAGTCATGTTCCCCCAGCCGCAGTGTATTTTCAATTTGTTTCCAGTGGTAATGAGGATGGAGGAGATGATGATGATGAGGTCCCTGATGTGATTTGGGTGCCGGATAGAGCAGAGGAGGAAAGTAATGCCACGTACACACGACCGGACTTTCCGGCAGACTAGGTCTGATGGAATCATTCCTTCGGATAGTCCGATCGTGTGTGAGATAGTCCGATTGTTTTTCTTTAAAATAAATCGGACGGACTTAAAATAGAACATGTTTCAAATCTGTCCGACGGACTCAATTTCTATCAGGAAAACTGTTCGTCTGTATGCTGGTCCAACGGGTCAAATACAACGCAAAGGCAGCTATTGGCTACTTGCTATTGAAATTCCATTGTACATCATCACGTTCAAAACGAACGGATTTTCAAATGGATTTTAGTTCGTTCGTGTGTGGGCAAGTCTATGTGTTTGGGAGTCCGTTGTAGCTCCGTCAAAAGTCCACCGGGAAGACCGTCTAACCTTTTCTGCCGGAAAGTCCAGTCGTGTGTACGCGGCATAAGGGTGAGGCACAACCCCAATGAGGCAGCCACCATGGAAGAGTAGAGAACAGCCATCCTATTCCATCACATTGTTAGCTCCCGGACCACTTCCCACAGCTCAGCTGTCTGGGCATTTTTTAGCACATGTGCAGCCAATCGCACTGTTGCAATTTGCAAACTTTGTCTCAAGCACATCAAGTGTGGCAAAAACACCAGCCATTTGGGTACCACATGCTTGACAAGGCATTTGACCTCCCACCACTCAGCCCATTGACAAGAACACCTGAAAGCCACACAAAAGGGGTGCAATTCTGTTCCCCCTCCTTACCTCAGTCTGCCCCTGCTATACCTCATGACCTCTCAGCAGCCTCCACTGACAGGGATGATGGTATAGCGCAGGGTGCCCCAGGTCCTTGCAGCACATCTGCCAGTAGCAAACCACCAGCTTTAGACTATAGCCGGCATCTGCTGCAGTGAAAAAAAATACAGTCACTGACACCCACATGCCCAGCGTCTAAATACAAGCTTGGCTAAGCTGCTGGCTCTACAACTTCTCAAAACAAAAAAACACAATCTCCTGCGCTCAGGCCCTTAGTCCATGTGTAGGTGGTGTAGCCAACCCTTTGGATAAAGTGTGGAAAGTCAAAGGTCTTGCTGCCCTCCTCAGAACAATGGGCGTCCTTAAAGCTGAAACATATAGAAAGACAGGGAGGGCGCACCGACCTTGTGCATTACCAAAGATAACATTTATTTGAATAGTAAAAACAAAGGTCATACTCGCACAAACAAGCGTTTAAAAAAGGCTTAACATTACTCCAAGGATTTGGAGCTGTCTTCTAGACACCTGCAACATATTTAGATTTCCCTTCTAAATGTTTTTTTTTTTTGTCTGAATATCTCACTTCCTGTTTCTCCTCAGTAAACTTCTCACCATCATCCGAGCGGTGGTTAGTCAGCCAGAACAGCTTACTGAACAGCTTACTGAGGAGGAACAGGAAGTGAGAAATTCAGACAGAAAACAAAGAAAAAAAACATTTAGAAGGGAAATCGAAGGAAAAGATAAGTGAACCAACAATGCACTAGCTTAAAGGAACCTATTTAGAAAATAAAAAACAAACCTTTACAACCCCTATAATCTTAGTTTCATCCATACAAAGAGTCCAATCTGGCTTTTCTATTTTTCAGGCTTATGAATGGTTTGCACCTTGTGGTGAGCCCTCTGTATTTGCTCTTGTGAAGTCTTCTCTTGATTGTAGACTTTTACAATGACACGCCCACCTCCTGGAGAGTGTCCTTCACTTGCGTGGATGTTGTGAATGGGTTTTTCTTTACCATAGAGAGGATTCTGCGATCACCCGCCACTGTTGTCTTCCTTGGACGTCCAGGCCTTTTTATGTTGCTGAACTCACCAGTGCGTTCTTCTTCTTTTCTTCAGAATGTACCAAACTGTTGATTTGGCCACTCCTAATGTTGCTGCTATCTCTCTGATGGATTTGTTTAATTTGTTTAATTTTTTTATCACTTGCATGGACAGCTCCTTTGAACGCATGATGTAGGCTCACCGCAATAGATTCCAAATGCAAATACCACACTTAGAATCAACTCCAGATCTTTTACCTGCCTAATTGATGAAGAAATAATGAAGGAGTAGCCCACACCTGTCCACGACGCAGCTTTTGATTCAATTGTCCCTTGAAAAAGGGGGAGTGGCTATTCTTAACAGCTGTAATTCCTAAACCCTTCCTCCGATTTGGATGTACATACCCTCAAATCAAACCTGAGAGTGCGCACTTTGAGCCCATATCCATTATATTGTATAACTATAGCTTAAATATGTTTTGGTAAATACTTGAAAAAACTAAAATTGTGCCTGTGTCCAAATATATATGGACCTAACTGTATGTATATAATAAATGTGCACACAAACTGTATCTTGAATTGATCTGACCACTAAACCTAGCACATAGAAAACTTCCATTAGAGCCAATGACATAAAAAGTAGCATTATTTCCCTGTAATAATCATGACTGTTTCCAGGCTGAATAAGCATAAAGAATTAAAATGTATAAAAAAAACAAAAACAAAAATGTCATATTGGGGCTTCCCAGTCCTTAGATGTGTTGCATGTATTTGTTTTCTTTTTTTTCAGGCTAAGAGCGTTTTCTGCAAGTACAGAAAATACCTGTTGATCCTGCCAGAAATGCAGTGTCCTTGTCACTTCCTGCACACTGAACTGATATATAGCACCCTCCTAGTTAATGCAGGTAGATAGGCACGTTTAGTTTAGCTCCTCTGCAATCAATGGAACAGGGGTTGATTGTTCTGGCCTGCTCAGTGTCTCACATGCTGTGGCTCTGATTACTTCTCCCTGTATTCTAGAGGATTCTAGAAGTATAGTGGGAGGAAGAACAGATTTGTCAGCCTGAATATTTATAGGGAATAAAGCCAATCCCTGGGGAGGTGCGCCCAGTAGGGTGGCTGGAATGCCCAAAAAAAGTCTGAGACCTGAGGGAGAGAGAATTCCTTGGCCCAATCCTGCTAGAGACAGAGGCTTAACTAGAACCTTCAGGGCCCCCCGTTGCAAGAAACCTTGAAGGGTTCACCTGATCCCCAGGTGAGGCCCTTCCCTCTGAGCCCAGGGTCCTTTAATACCATTGCAGGGCCCTTTATTAAGGTCCTGCAGCGGGGCCCTTTCACATGTTCGGTAATTGCCTATTTTTTTGCCATTGTGTGGCCTCCCACAGTGGTGGAATGCCAGGGCCTAGTCGCAAGTGTGACCTGTGGGACCCTACTAATTCCACCACTGGTGTCAGTAGAACTATGAATGGTGTCAACAAGACTCAAGATACACTATACAAGCTATACAAGCCTCCCTTCTAGTATATCATCACAGCGCTCAAATGCCCCCCTCCCTTCCTAGCTGCCACTTAAAAAATTGGTATACTTCTCAGAAGGTGATAAAATAAAGGAAAATAAACGAAATAATAAACAGAAATCACCTTGTGGCGCTGAATAAGCGCAATAACGCTAAATAACAGTGTACTCTAATGTCCTACTGGACTCCGTGAATAATAAACACAAGTGCATGAATATAATGAGATCACATTCAAAAAATCACATGTAAGTGATAACAAAAAAATCGCATAAACATAAAAAAATAAAAAAATGTCAAATACGTGAAAACAATTATATAAAGCAAATAAGTGAAGCCAAAAAGTGCTCTTATAACAATGTGCAGTCCCAAAACATATGGTCTCACACATCCAATATTCAATCAGACACATTCAATGTCTAATATTGAAATGATGATTGCAGTAGTTCAAAGACTCCTTCTCCAGTGAAAATTCTATAAAGTGTCCATAAACGCAAACCTCCACCACACCTTCAGTGTTCGTGCCCCCCTCGTTTAGAACACTCACCAACAGTATTGCCCAGCACTCTCGTGTCAGGCAGAAGTGCTTATAGTGAATACAGATGGTAGTCGTTCCTCCAGCCAACTCTTGTGCCAAGCTCCGCAGCAGAGGTTAATTGGTTAATAACTCAGAGTTACCTCAAGGAAACAAAGGAGACTTCCCATAGTGCAAGATTGCAAAGATAATTTTAATCTCACTAGAAAAATCGCTAAAAAGTCGCACTCACATGAATCAAGTTAAAAACAGGTACTTCAAATCAACATTCCACTGGTCAATCAGGAGATCCTTTACTCTTAGGCATTGGTAAGCACATCGGAGGCTAGTCCAATTGATATCAAAAAGCACAAACTCTATAACAAGGCAGCTGTGCGGTACCTGACAACAGACAGCCTGGTTTGAAAGCAGCGCCAAATCGTGATAGTCAATACTTCAGTAGGTATGTGCTCCTTCCTCCGCCTTCTCTCTACCTAATACTGTGTAAGCTGGTCGCCGTATAGCCACGCCCCCCATGAATGGTGTCAGTCAGTAGAGCAGTGGACGGTATCCATATGGCAGTGGACTTTGTCAGTAATACAGTGGATGGTGTCAGTAGGGTGGTATACTTTGTCAGTAGGGCAGTGGAGGGGTCAGTATGGCGGTGCTCAATAGTTTTTTTATTTTTGTTATTAGATTTTTTTTATTATTTTCTACCATTTTATTTTATTATTATATTTTTTTTTTATTATTATTATTTTTTTATGAGCCCTGTTGGGAAGCTTTGGTGAAATATCAGGGGTCTAAACAGACCTCTGATGTTTCACCTTTGAGACAGAGAAAGGAAATTGAGCCTGGCTTCACACTTTTGCAATGCGGGAACCAGTGCGATTCCAGTGCCGGTTCCCGCATCGCATCTCCCCCCTCAGGCAGTTCACACTGCCCTCTGAAAACTGCTGCGGTTGCCAATACAAAGTTAATGACACCCCCAGATTGGTTCATGGATCGCAGTGTGAACTGTGAATTCGGGTAGGAATCGGATCGCATTGGGTGTGCACACCAATGCAATCCAATTCCAGTGCGAGGGGGAAAAAAGGTTCCTGCACCTTTTTTGTGTGAATCCAATCCAAGTTCAGCCATACAAATGTATTCGCATTGCACAAACATCAGATGTGATCTGCACCAGCGTTGTGGTGCGAATCACATGCAACGTCTGTGTTCACATATGTGTGAATCCAGGATGAGAACACAGCCCTCAGCCTCCATCTCTGCAGACTCATCAGCACAGGATGAATGGACAGGAGTAGCTCTGTACAGAGGTTTCCCGTTCATTCACAAACAGAAGCATAGTAAATACCGTTTACTATGCTTCCGTTATGAATGGACACAGGACCGATCGGTACCAATTACTGACTTCATTCAAAAAAGGAAGGGGACAGTAAATTACATATTTATCGGCCCCTCCCTGTTCTAAATCCTGACACATCCACCGCAGCAGTCAGCGAAAGAGGGAAAGGGGGGAACCTGGCAGCACTGCAGGGAGACTAGGGGGGACAAGGGAACACACATGGGCCTGGGAGCAGCAGGACCTGGATAGGAGATGTGGCATATAGTGGAACCAATGCCCTCCCTTTTCCTCCTGCAGCTGCTGAATGCATGTGGGGGGGGAAGAGGAGAAGCAGGTTTTCAGTGGCTGCAGGAGGAAGATGGGGGGGCATCGGTTCCTCTGTATGCTGCTCCCACCAACTCCCCTATCCAGGTGCCACACGGGCCCCCTGCAGCATGGAGAAGGGTCACAATTGCGACTTCTGTGACCTCTGGCTGGAGAAGACTAGACATGTGCAAAAGGAAAAAATTAGTTTAGTTTAGTTTCGTTTTAATTCGTTAATTCATTAATTTCGTTTAGTTATATTCGTTAACTTCCTTAAATTCGTTTTCGGATTTCGTTTAGTTTTCTACCGAATTCGAAAATATTTCAACCAAATTCGAAAATATTTTGTGACCCGAATTTAGGGCCATGTATCTCGGGGTCCCTTGGTGCTACTCCAAATTTGGATATGTTGTAGTGCTAGTACTATTGTGTTTGCATACCAAATTTGGGGTTTCTATCTATAAGTGACTCCGAGATATGTGGCCCCAAAATCGGGTCGCAAAATGTTATTAGTTATTAGAGCAGAGAATGACATTTTGTGACCCGATTTTGGGGCCACATATCTCGGGGTCACTTATAGCTAGAAACCCCAAATTTGGTATGCAAACACAATAGTACTAGCACTACAACATATCCAAATTTGAAGTGTCGTGTTGAAATAATTTCGAATGCAGTTGAAATCATTTCGAATCATGTCGAATTCATTCGAATTCATTCGTTATATTTCTTTTGTATTCGTTGTAATTTGTTATTTTTTTATTCGGACATTCGGATGCATCCGAATGTCCGAAAGATGCAAAATTCGGCCGAATTTCAATTCGTTACGAAACGAATTGCACAAGCCTAGAGAAGACCTCGGGGGCAGGATTACTGGGTGTCCCATCTAGAAGACATCAAGGTCTTAGCTCAGGCTTTAGCTGGAGGGCCTTTTTGCAGAGTGTAGTCCTGGAGTTCTTCGGGTCTGGAGAAGGTCACTGGAGAGTACCAGGAGGAAGTTGGGGGGGAAAGGGTGTCCAGCTGACTTATGGTGGGAGCCTATATCTCCCTCACTGGGGAGTACCAGGAGGAAGTTGCGGGAAAAGGTGTCCAGCTGTCCTATGGTGGGAGCCTATATCTACCTCACTGGAGAGTACCAGGAGGAAGTTTGGGGAAAAGGTGTCCAGCTGACCTATGGTGGGAGCCTATATCTCCCTCACTGGGGAGTACTTGGTCGATAAAGGAAAGAGGCAACTGATGATCCTGTGGTTGTGTGAGTAGATGACCCCGGAGCTGGAGGTAAGTGACTGTGTGCAGCTTTGGTCTCTCAGGAAAGTCCTCGTCACCTACCAGCGTTAGAGATTCTGTGGGACATTTTTTGCAGCACAGCAAGATAGAGGAGGAGTCCTCAAAGAGTTCAGTTCACCAGTTTGGGGTATCCCATGCTCCCTTCACCCCATCCAAATTTATCGCTACAAAAATCCCTAAAAGGACACCCCTTGGTGGTCCCTTTTGAGCCAGTGGAGGAATAAAGAAAGTGCTTTGCCCCTGGCTGTGTGTGCACTAACTGGTGGAAAGAGTCAGTTCACCAGCGGCTCCTGAGGGGTGCGCTACAGTTATATCAATCACTGCTTTTAGCTTTCCAGGCTATACTCTGAACCAGGGGCATAACTATAGGGGGTGCAGCAGTCGCGACGGCAACTGGGCCCTGTGATGCAGGGGGCCCATGCAGCCCCCTCTACATATGGCCAGCAGCAGCATAGGCAGCTAGGGGTACCAGTGCACCATGCACACGGGTGGCTGGAGGTGGAGGGTGACTAGCAGAGCTCCATGCTCCACTATCGCACTGGCTGCTCTTTAGTTGTGCATTCCCCCTGTGACCTGTGTCCTCGGCCGGCTCCTCAGAGTACCCCTCTCCTGCTCCATGCATTGCCGCTCAGTCCGATGTCTGTTCTCCCCAGCCAGAGTTTCTTTCTGGGAGATATGCTGATCGCCCGTCCCATCCAGCACAGTGGATGGAGCCCAGGCCAACATGGATGAGTGCGTGGCCTACAGCTTGGTCATGGTGAGTGCGAGGACTCCATCCCCCACACACCCTCCATCTCCCCCTGGGGACAGGGACCCCCACCTCCCCTGGGGACAGGGACCCCTTCTCACCTGGGGGCAGTAACTTCATCTGCCCTGGAGAAAAGGACCTCATCTCTTCTGGGGACGGGGACCCCATCCTGCCTTGGGACAGTCCCCCAATGGGGCACCTAAAAATAAAAAAAACTACTGATACCAGTGGTGGAACTACAGGGCTCACAAAGGTCATACCTGTGACCACGCCCTGGAGTTCCACCGCCGGACTCAGAGGGAAGGGCCCTGGCTGGGGTTCAGGGGGGCCCTTCATGGTTTCTTGCATCGGGGCCCTGAAGGTTCTAGTTACGCCACTGCTCTGAACTAAGAACGCCTCAATATGCTATGATGAGTACAGTGGGTGAACACCGCCACCCTGAGACAGGAAGTGTGTTACTGGCAGGATCATCAGGTGACAATAAACTAGGAAAAGAAAACTTCAGCAGCCACCACATCTAAGGGCCAATCAGCTGCAATATATGACATTTTTGTTCTTGGGTTTAGATATGTTGGCTTCCAATAACCTGGTTATTATTTGGATGGCTCATATTTCCTAAATCACCCGACATGCCCAGAATGAGGAGGACTTCTTATACACAGTGTCAGAACAAGGGGTTGTTGGGGCAATTGGGACCATCACCATCACATGCCTGGTGATCAAGTTCCCTTCAGCTCCTCTAACCTTGTAGAGAGTTAATCACCTGCCGACCCCTCACAATAAATATACTGCGAGCGGGCGGGAGATACGGGCACAGTCATGTACATGTACGGGAACCGGCCTTCTTCCGGGGTTTTCGACCCGTGCTGTGATTGGACACAGCACGGTGTTTGGCAGCAGATTTCAGCCAATGGTTTTTAGCTGAACCCTGCTGAATGGCTGTATCCAATCACTGAGTTCTGTCTTTTCAAAACACACAGAACTCTGTGTACCAGGAACAGCGATCTGGCTGTCTCTTCCTCCTGAAAAGCAGGGAGAAAAAAACAGCCAGATCAGAAAGTAGAAGCATTACACATTGTTAGGCACACAGTTAACCCCTTTGATTGCCCTTTGATTAACCACTTACAGACCGGACCATTTTGCTGGTCAAAGACCAGACCATGTTTTGCGATTCGGCACTGCGTCGCTGTAACTGACAATTGCACGGTCGTGCGACGTGGCTCCCAAACAAAATTGACGTCCTTTTTTTCTCACAAATAGAGCTTTCTTTTGGTGGTATTTGATCACCTCTGCGGTTTTTATTTTTTGCGCTATAAACAAAAATAGAGCGACAATTTTGAAAAAACCGCATTATTTTTTACTTTTTGTTATAATAAATATCCCCCAAAAATATATAAAAAAACATTTTTTCCCTCAGTTTAGGCCGATACGTATTCTTCTACATATTTTTGGTAAAAAAAAAATCGCAATAAGCGATTATTGATTGGTCTGCGCAAAAGTTATAGCGTTTACAAAATAGGGGATAGTTTTATAGCATTTTTATTAATAATTTTTTTTTTTTTACTAGTAATGGCGGCGATCAGCGATTTTTATTGTGACTGCGACATTGTAGGGGACCCATTGGACATTTTTGACACATTTTTTGGACCATTGTCATTTATACAGTAATCACTGCTATATAAATGCAGTGATTCCTGTGTAAATGACACTGGCAGTGAAGGGGTTAACCAGTGGGTGGCAGTGTAGGGGTTAAGTATTCCTAGGGGTGTGTTACTAACTGTGGGTGGGTTGGGCTTTCATTTAGTGAACACTGATCTCTGCTCCAATCACATGGAGCAGAGATCAGCGTCACTAGTTGCTAGGCAGAATGGAGAAATGCTGTTTACACGGCATTTCCTCCATTCAGCCGTCCCGTGAGACGATCGCGGGTATCCCCGCGGCAATCGAGTCCGCGGGTCCCGCGACCGGACTCACGGGAGTCCCAACCAGTGATGGCAGGGCGGCATTGAAGATTGGACGTACATGTACGCCAATATGCCTGCCCGTGCCATTCTGTCGACTTACATCGGCGTGCGCTGGTCGGGAACTGGTTAAAGCGGAGTTCCAGCTGGCATGAGTAATAAATGTATGTTTTAGCATTTATTTATTTTTTTCTTGTTAAAAAAATTTTCTTTTCCAGTGAGCCCACTTCCATCTGGAGTGTGGGCATTAGACGTGTGCAATTTGTTTAGTTCCGAATTCGTTTTTTAAAAACTAATTTAGACAAATTCAATAATTCGGAAATATCCGAATGAAGGAAAACCCGTTTACCAAATTTTTCCGAATATATTCGTAAATTCGAAAACCCGAAAATTCGAAAATCTGAAATAACAACTAACTAATAATAACTTAACTATTACTATTAAATTATAGGTATTGGAATCTCCTTTCATATTTGGCTGTTGGTGAACGTAACGAATACGAATTTATCTGAAGTTACGAATTATCTGAAATAATGAATGCCGTATGTAAGCAAATGGAACGTAACAAATTAATAAGAATAAATAATAATAATAACTTTTTTTATTATTATTTATTAATATTAATTTTTTATCTTCCATTTGTTTAGATACGACATTCATTATTTTGGATAATTCGTAACTTCACATAAATTCATATGTTACGTTCATAAACAGCTAAATTTGAAAGGAAATTCCAATACCTATAATTTAATAGTTAGTTATTATTAGTTAGTTATTATTTAAGATTTTAGAATTTCCAAATTTGAAATTTCCAAATTTTTTAATTTACGAATACTGCATTTAAACAAAAATAGAACATAACAAATTAAAATTTTTCCGAAGTTACAAATTTATTCAAAATAACTAATTACGACAAAACGAATGAAACGAAAACAAACACATTTTTCGGCAGTGCACATGTCTAATTGCCAGTTAAAGTAGTGCAGTGCTGAGTAGCAAAAAATGCCCCGGTGATGAAGGGGTTAAAACCCGCTGGTGGCTAATACACAGGAATGTGTGAAAAGTATGTGATGGAACAAATAAGAGAGACTCTGGGAGATTAATCTTCCACTAAGTGAGCAAAACTTTCCAAGCTTTTCATCAGATCACAATCACATCATTTTCCGATCACAGATTAGTTGGAGTCGGGGACCATTCTAGGTACAAACCATGGACTTGGTTCTATCAGACTTGCCTTCTTGCAGGCACTTAGCCAATTCCCATATCTTCAACTATTTCCCTTGTTGTCACCGACTTTGCTAACACTGCAGAATGAAGAATGAATTATCGGGAAATAACCACATTGTGTTTCCTGACCTTCTGATGAGACACGAAGATTCTCAAATATGCCTAGTAAGGACCATGAATGTCCAAAAGGTCATAGACCAAGACATTCACTCCAATTCACGAGCGACATTGAGAAAAAGCATTTTATGAAAGCAGTACTAAGTAGTACTTTAGAAATTTATATCCAGTTTTACTAACATATGCCAAAGTTGCAAAACTGTGTTCAGGCTTTAAGTTTTTTTCACAAAGAGGTTAAGGGCTAGTCCTAACCTTAACCTGATAGAATGTCTTTGGGCTGAATTCGAGCGAAGACTGCAAGCCAGGCCTTCTTGTCCAACATCAGTGCCTGACCTCACAAGTGAGCTTCTGGAAGAATGGTCAAACATTCCTATAGACACTTTTCTAAACCTTGTGGACAAACCTTCCCAGAAGAGTTGAAGCTGCTATAGCTGCAAAGGGTGGACCAATTCAATATTGAACCCTATGGACTAAGACTGGGAGTCCATTAAAGTTCATGTGCGTGTAAAGGCAGGCATTACAATACTTTTGGTAATACAGTGTCGGTTTGTGACCTACTTTTGGTGGGTGCAGCATGATGCGGTGGCTGTAAAGAAACAGAGTGCTAAGGTGCTGAAGTCATATAGTCATATAGTTCTGGGTTCTGGTCCAGAAGTTGTTGCTGATTCCGTGGTCCTGGTCCTCCTGACCAGCCCCCAGGGGCCCTCATGGCCTGGGGTGCGGATCCATCCGTTTCCGAGTCTCGGAACTGGCTAGTTCAAGGCGCAGTAACTGGAAGGAGGATTCTGAGGTGTTCCGGTGCTGTCCCGGGTTTGGAGAGGCCCAGCAACTCTACATACGACCAGGGGAGGGCTCTTCAGTAAGAGAACCACGCACAAGGCTGGCTGCTCGGTAAGAGCCTGGAAGCAGAGCTGCCATGGACATTGACTGAATCCACAGTTCTTATGGTATCGCCGGACCGGCTGAAAGATTCTGATACAGTAAGAAAAGTTTCTACTTCTACCCTTCCAGTTGTAACTAAGTTTCCAACCAAGTCTGTGTGAGAGTCTTTGAAAAGCCAGAATTACCTGTTGGCTGCTAAACCCAAATCTTAACCACTTAAGCCCCGGACCATTTTCCAGCTAAAGGACCAGGCCCCTTTTTGTAATTCGGCACTGCGTCGCTTTAACTGATAATTGCACGGTCGTGCGACGTGACTCCCAAACAAAATTGGCGTCCTTTTTTTTCCCACAAATAGAGCTTTCTTTCGGTGGTATTTGATCACCTCTGCAGTTTTTATTTTTTTGTGCTATAAACAGGGCAGTCTTTAATTTTGTTTGGGCCCTGGGCAAACATTTTCTTGGGGCCCCCCCTCCATTCTGAGACATAAAAAAAATAGCAGGTAGACTCAAAATCTGTTTACTGCAGCAGATCACGCAGCGATTGCAATTGTTTGCCAGAGGTTACAGCCTATCCTTACTGCTCGCTGGCTGGTTGCTAGAGGTTACAACACATAATTTCTGCTTGCCGATTGGTTGCTAGAGGTTAATGCACATCATTACCACTTACTGATTGGCTGTTAGAGATTAAAGCAGATCACTACTGTTCGCTGATTGGTTGCTACAGGCTAATACACATCATTACCTCTCACTGAATAATTGAGCAAGTAAAGGAGCACATTAATACACATACTACAGGAGAGTGTCAGAGACTGCAGACATACTGCAGGAGATTACCAAAGACTGGGGACATACTGCAGGAGACAATCAGAGACTGCGGACATATTACAGGAGACAATCAGAGACTGCGGACATATTACAGGAGACAATCAGAGACTGCGGACATATTACAGGAGACAATCAGAGACTGCGGACATATTACAGGAGACAATCAAAGACTGCGGACATACTGAAGGAGACAATTAGAGACTGCGAACATACTGCAGGAGACAATCAGAGACTGCAGACATACTGCAGGAGACAATCAAAGACTGTGGACATACTGCAGGAGACAATCAAAGACTGTGGACATACTGCAGGAGACAATCAGAGACTGCGTACATACTGCAGGAGACAATCAGGGACTGCGGACATACTACAGGAGAGAATCAGAGACTGCGGACATACTGCAGGATACAATCAGAGACTGCAGACATACTGAAGGAGACAATTAGAGACTGCGGACATACTGCAGGAGACAATCAAAGACTGTGGACATACTGCAGGAGACAATCAGAGACTGCGTACATACTACAGGAGACAATCAGAGACTTCGGACATACTGCAGGAGAGAATAAGAGACTGCGGACATACTGCAGGATACAATCAGAGACTGCGGACATACTGCAGGAGACAATCAGAGACTGCGGACATACGGCAGGAGACAATCAGAGATTGGGCACATACTACAGGAGACAATCAGAGACTGGGGACATACTGCAGGAGACAATCAGAGACTGCGGACATACTGCAGGATACAATCAGAGACTGAGAACATACTGCAGGAGACAATCAGAGACTGCGGACATACTGCAGGAGACAATGAGAGACTGCGGACATACTGCAGGAGACAATGAGAGACTGCGGACATACTGTAGGAGACAATGAGAGACTGCGGACATACTGCAGGAGACAATGAGAGACTGCGGACATACTACAGGAGACAATAAAAGACTGCGGACATACTGCAGGAGACAATCAGAGACTGTGGACATACTGCAGGAGACAATCAGAGACTGCGGACATACTGCAGGAGACAATCAGAGACTGCGGACATACTGCAGGAGACAGAGACTGCGGACATGCTACAGGTGATGGCCAGAGAACTTTTAGCAACGCACAGCTTGACAGTTGAATAACACAGCTCAGGGTTTAAGCAGTCAGGCATTTTATGGGTGCAAGGACATACCTGGCCAGCCAAACTCACTACATACATTTAGAGGTATGTGGGCTGGGCTTCCATTCTCTGATCTCACTACAACAGCCGGGAGCTCCACTGATGTTTTGTAGGGGGGCCCCGTTACCCGTGAATTGGGGCCCCGATGAAGGTTTTGCAGAGTGCACAGAGGACACGGGAGGCTGTATTCCCGCGCTAGCCAGCTGAGAGGAGGCGGGGCCGGGAGCTCCACTGACGCTCTGACCCCGCGCCTGTGCAGCCTGTATGCTCGGAACAGAGCGGCTGTAATGAGAGCCAGTGATCGGAGTGGGAGCGTCAGTGGAGCTCTCGGCCCCGCCCCCTCTATACTGGCTGGGGAATACAGAGGTCAGGGGGTGGGGCCGGGAGCTCCACTGATGCTCCCACTTCGATCACTGGCTCTCACTACAGCCGCTGTGTTCCAAGCATACAGGCTGCACGGGGGCGGGGTCAGAGCGTCAGCGGAGCTCCTGGCCCCGCCCCCTTTCAGCTGGCTAGCATGGGAATACAGCCTCCCGTGTCCTCTGCACACTCTGCAAAACCTTCATTGGGGTCACAATTCACGGGTAACGGGGCCCCCCTACAAACATTGGGCCCAGGGCAGGTGCCCCGTTTGCCCTGCGCTAAAGACGGCCCTGGCTATAAACAAAAATAGAGCGACAATTTTGAAAAAAATGCAATATTTATACTTTTTGCTATAATAAATATCCCCCACAAATATATAAAAATTATTTTTTCCTCAGTTTAGACCGATACGTATTCTTCTACATATTTTTGGTAAAAAAAAAAATGCAATAAGCGTTTATTGATTGGTTTGCACAAAAGTTATAGCGTCTACAAAATAGGGGATACTTTTATGTCATTTTTATTAATATTTTTTCTTTTTACTAGCAATGGCGGTGATCAGCAATTTTTATTGTGACTGCGACATTATGGCGGACATGGACAATTTTGACACATTTTTGGGACCATTGGCATTGATACAGCAATCAGTGCAATTAATAATGCACTGATTACTGTAAAAATTTCACTGGCAGTGAAGGGGTTAACCACTAGGGGGCAGTGTAGGGGTTGAGTGTGTGTGTGTTTTTTTTAACGGTAGGGGGCGTGGCTTGGCGTCTGACATCACCGATCATCTTTCCCTATAAGCCCTTGTACACACGGTCGGAGAATCCGTCGGAGTGCGTCTTATCGGACCGTGTTGTCGGATAATCCGACTGTGTGTGGTATGCATCGGACTGATTCCGTCGGAATATCTGTCGGACCCAATTTTCCAACTTGTTGGAAATATTTTCCGACCAACTGGTTCGATCGGACATACTCCGATCATGTGTAGAGAATTTTGATCGGACAAAGTGCCACGCATGCTCAGATCAAATTCCTACATCAAAGCTATTGGCTACTAGCCTGAACGTAGTCCCATCGTAACTAAATTACGTCATCACGTACTGAACGATCTGATTTTTCGACAACTTAGTCCGACCGTGTGTATGCAACAGTTTCGGACAAAATCCGACGGACAAAATCCGACGGACAAAATCCGACGGATTTGGTTGTCGAAATCTCAGACCATGTGTACAGGGGCTTACAGGGAACAGACGATCAGTGATGGCCTCAGTAGGAAGCATGAAGAGAGGTTTGTTTACACTTACCTCTCCTCCTCAGCTCTGTGACCCGATCACGGGGACACCGGCGGCGATTGGATCCACGGGTCCCGCGGCCATGGTCACGGAGCTCAGGACTGGGTCCGAGTACGCCACTGGTGGTGCACACACGACCCACAGCTGGGCACTTAAAGGGAACGCACAGGTACGTGATTGTGCCCAGCCACGCCATTCTGCTGACGTACATCGGCGTGAGGCGGTCCTTAAGCGGTTAAGGATTTATCCAACAGTTAAAGAATCCAGTTGTGAGCGGCTGTTTCCTGGATCGTGTATATAGAGAGAGGCTTTTATTGAAGTCAGCAGCTCCAAGCACCTGAGCTAAACTCTACCCTGATACCCTCTATTCCCAACTTAGAGACTGAGTTTGTTCAACTGCTTTATGCAAAATAAAAATCCTAACAAGGAATTCAAGTGTCGGTCTCTACAGTTACTGGGTTATCAACCCTGGGAACCCTTAGACAAGGACAACGAGTACGAGCTGGTGGAGGTAATCGGTAAGCCCAAAGTTAAATCAGCAGCTCCTTCGGGGGTTAGTGCTACACATTTTTTAATTTTTTTTCAAAAAAGGATCTCTGCACGTATGCAATTCTTTCAATATACGTTTTCATTGATTGTCTGCAGTTATTGTGTATACAACAGACACACATGAACATGTAGAGGTTAGTAGCTAGCAAAACCTGGAAGTACTGCCCACAATGAAGCAGGGTTCCACTTGATAGATAAATGATATCTCAAGTAAGCAAGGTGAAGAAATCAACTATGGCAGGAATGCATTAAAGTTCTGAATTAATGCTTGAATAAATTTTTGTACATTTTTACCAGACTCTAGTATTGCCCTTTGCAGTGGCGTAACTAGAACCTTCAGGGCCCCGATGCAAGGAACCATGAAGGGCCCCCCTGAACCCCAGCCAGGGCCCTTCCCTCCGAGTCCAGCGGTGGAACTCCAGGGCGTGGTCACAGGTATGACCTTTGTGAGCCCTGTAGTTCCACCACTGGTATCAGTATTTTTTTTTATTATAATTTTTTTAAATTTTTAGGTGCCCCATTGGGGGACTGTCCCTAGGCAGGATGGGGTCCCCGTCCCCAGAAGAGATGAGGTCCCTTTCTCCAGGACAGATGAAGTTACTGCCCACAGGTGAGAAGGAGTCCCTGTCCCCAGGGGAGGTGGGGGTCCCTGTCCCCACGTGAGAAGGGGTCCCTGTCTCCAGGGGGAGATGGAGGGGGTATGTAATGGTGTGTGGGGGATGGGGTCCTCTCACTCACCATGACCAAGCTGTAGGCCGCTCACTCATCCATGTTGGCCTGGGCTCCATCCAGTGTGCTGGATGGGTGATCAGCATATCTCCCACAAAGACCTTTCATCATCTGTGTATGACGGGGAGGAGGAGGGCTGGCAGACAAGCCTGCAGTGTCCTCCGCGAGCCGGCTCTCATAGGGCTGCACTGCATCTGTGTGCTTAAAGTTTGTTTACCCGGGAGAAGTATGCAGTGCAGAGTGGGCCGGACTCGGGGGGGGAGAACAGATATTGGACTGAGCGGCAATGCATGGAGCTGGAGAGTGGTACTCTGAGGAGCCGGCTGAGGACACAGGTCATGCGGGGAATGCACAACTAAAGAGCAGCCAGTGCGATAGTCGAGCATGGAGCTCTGCTAGTCACCCTCCACCTCCAGCCACCCGTGTGCATGCTGCACTGGTACCCCTAGCTGCCTATGCTGCTGCCGGCCATATGTAGAGGGGGCTGCATGGGCCCCCTGCATCACAGGGCCCGGTTGCGGTCGCGACTGCTGCATCCCCTATAGTTACGCCCCTGGCCCTTTGCTGCCTTAGTAGCCATTTTATCTCTCGGGGGTTCTCTCACCTGAGCTTTCCCCCATCTTTTCTTTTCTTTTGGTCCAGTTTGCTTGGCTATGGCAGCAACACCTTACCTGGGTGAATGGCATTGTGTCTGTATTAATTAACATATATGGTAGAGGTGCCATCAGTGTACCTGTCATCATCTTTTTTGCCAACGTACACACGATCGGAAATTCGGCCAGGAAAAGACCGATGAGAGCTATTCATTAGAAAATGCGACCATGTGTAGGCTCCATCAGACTTTTACTGGTGGAATTTCGGCCAGCAAAAGATTGAGAGCGTGTTCTCAATTTTTCCAATCCGATCGTCTGTGGCAATTCCGGTGTGCAAAATTTCCGACGCATGCTCGGAAACAATTTAATGCATGCTCAGAAGCATTGAACTTCATTTTCGCGGCTCGAAGTAATGTTGTACGTCACCACATTCTTGACGGTGGGAATTTGGTGTGACCGCGTGTAGGCGACACAAGCTTGAGCCGAATTCCGTCGGAAAAACCATCCAAGAATTTTCCGACGAGAATTCCGATCGTGTGTATACGGCATTTTTCTTGAGCTTATACAAAAAAACCTACACTAGCACCTACCTACCTAAGGTAGAAGGTGCTACAGGTATATTTTTCGTTTATTTAGCAAAAAAAAAAAAAAACCCAGCAGTGATTAAAGCGGGAGTCCGCCGGGAGTCCGCGTTTTTTTTTTTTTAAAAGCCAGCAGCTACAAATACTGCAGCTGCTGACTTTTAAAATAGTGACACTTACCTGTCCAGCGCGCCCGCGATGTCGGCACCCGAAGCCGATCTCTCGATCGTCTCTCGGGTGCTGCCGCCGCCATCTTGGGTATGGGAATCAGGAAGTGGAGCCTTTCCGCTTCATTTCCCGGTTCCCTATTGCGCATGCGCGAGTCGCGCTGCGCAATGAGGATGGACCCGCTGCCTCTGGGATCTGTGTGTTTCCCAGCAGGCAGCGGGGGACTTTCGGAAAGGGGCGTAATCTACACCCCTTTCCGCAGAGAGCTATCCAGGAAGTAGGTGCAGATACCTGTACTGTACAGGTACCTGCACCCCCCTCCCCCCTGAAAGGTGCCAATTGTGGCGCCGGAGGGGGGGGAGGATTCCAATGAGCGGAAGGTCCATTTTAGGGTGGACCTCCGCTTTAAATACCACCAAAAGAAAGCTCCATTTATGTGAAAAAAAAAGTTAAAACACATCGTTTGGGTACAGTGTAGCACGACTGCACAACTGCCATTAAAAGTGTGACAGCGCTGAACAGTGAAAATTGGCCTGGGCAGTAAGGGGATAAACGTGCCCGGTATTGAAATGGCTAAAAATCCTCAGTGTTCTCCATTTTGGTTTTGGTGTTCCCATTTTGATTAGGGTGTGGTGTCCGTTGAATGCTGACTCCCGTTATATATCATCATTGCTAATCCTAACATCGTCTTCTCCCTCATGGTCCAATGGTGTAAGGTCACAAGACAAATGCAAGGTTGCTCTGTGTTGGACTGGGGGGGATGCCGAGGGACAGTCCACCACTGGGGAGCAGAGGATAAGGTAAGTAAAAGTGCTTTTACTCTCCGCTAGACTAAACAAGCAATCAACCCTTGAAATACGGACACAACCACACAGAGAGAATTTTCTGATTTTCCGGTGTTGGGCACTAAGAAAAAATGCTGGGCCTCACACTGATGGCTGTCCGCATGGTAAAATACAAAATGTTATCACACAGACTGGTGTGAACCAATCCTAAAGGTTTTTTCATAGTGTTATGACATTAATAATGTGAACAACTCCAACCTCTGACAATACATTTATTTTGGCACATGAATGTGTGATGGAGGTATGAAGGCTCCTTCCCTGGTGAGCCCAGGATAATTCCCCGCCGTTTCTCACCATAATATTCCATAATCATCGATGACTGAAAATAATATATAAAGAATCAGGATCAGCCTGTGATAATATTAAATGTCAGAAAGAGAGAGAGTAAGGTGGGTGGGATTATTGCGGTGCTATAAAGATGAGAAAATTATGTAGTATAAAAGTAAAAAGAAATTTTATTAAATACAGTAAAAATTAACCACAATAATGAGGTAAATTCCAGGAATTATTTTCAAAAATACAGACAACAATATCTATACAGACAATAACCACAATCTGTCAATTAGTTTAGATGAAGGGGTTCTTGGCTATTCTGATGGAATCCCGACATGTTTCGCCTACACAGAGGCTTCTTCAGGGGAGCCAATAATTGACAGGAGGTAATTTTAAAAGAAAAAAAGAGAAGATTCACAATCTCCGAATACGGGCCCCGCCTGCACACTAAAGTGAGGACACCTTTAGAACGTGGAGAGCGCAACAGTCCCTGAAATCCCCAGGAGGTGACTACGCAGGTTGATGTTGAATATGTCACAGGTGGAGAACTAATAATTGCAGGTAAGCAAGTCCATAAGATGATCTGGTGTCATGATAATGACCAATAAACAGAGAAGAGCAAAAGGAAATATTGCTATGTTCCAATAAAATGGATATGGAATCGCACTATGCTTAAAGAACTCAGCAGAGGGCTGCAACAAGTGGACCAATCTACACCAGTCGGTCCTGCGAGACACTACAGCGGTGATCTCATTGTGAAGACTAACATTTTTTGGTGCTGCACATGCTGGCTGATTGGTCCACTTGTTGCAGCCCTCTGCTGAGTTCTTTAAGCATAGTGCGATTCCATATCCATTTTATTGGAACATAGCAATATTTCCTTTTGCTCTTCTCTGTTTATTGGTCATTATCATGACACCAGATTATCTTATGGACTTGCTTACCTGCAATTATTAGTTCTCCACCTGTGACATATTCAACATCAACCTGCGTAGTCACCTCCTGGGGATTTCAGGGACTGTTGCGCTCTCCACGTTCTAAAGGTGTCCTCACTTTAGTGTGCAGGCGGGGCCCGTATTCGGAGATTGTGAATCTTCTCTTTTTTTCTTTTAAAATTACCTCCTGTCAATTATTGGCTCCCCTGAAGAAGCCTCTGTGTAGGCGAAACATGTCGGGATTCCATCAGAATAGCCAAGAACCCCTTCATCTAAACTAATTGACGGATTGTGGTTATTGTCTGTATAGATATTGTTGTCTGTATTTTTGAAAATAATTCCTGGAATTTACCTCATTATTGTGGTTAATTTTTACTGTATTTAATAAAATTTCTTTTTACTTTTATACTACATAATTTTCTCATCTTTATAGCACCGCAATAATCCCACCCACCTTTCTCTCTCTCTTTCTATTCAATACCATTGGGATGAGGTGCGCTGTTAAATTTTTGCCCGACCTGGTTCTCCCCACTCCTCCATAAAAATATTAAATGTCACCTTCTTTGTCTTACCTTCCCCCTCCGGAGCGTTGGCATCAACCGGCATCAGTTGGCAGAGGAGACAGACGGTGATCACCAGATAAGACCGCAGTGTAGACATGGCAGGAGGACCCCCAGCTGCAGTCAGTCTTATCACTGGAAAGGAAAGGAAAAGATCTGCTCTAACTTCTTACACCCAGAAACTCATAAAGTAGACGATAGAAAACAAGATAGATAGATAGCATCATCAAAACAATGTACATGAAGGTAAGCAAGCTCCGGGAGGCAGTGGAGGACAGAAAAACCTGGCGCACCATGGTCCATGAAGACTCGGACATGAGTCGGACATGAATTGGACATGACTAAATGACTGAACAACGAATGTAAATCAGATATACTTTGTAAATTACACAATATTTTCTTCTATCAAAACTGCCTCTAGATTGTTTTCTTTTTTAAATATGGCCACCATTGTCTTCTCTCGTCCTCAGAACTTCCCCTAAACAAAGATTGCCAATCATCCTTTTTTTCCACAAAGAGTTTATCTCCCATCTGGGGAGAGGAGAACCTGTCTGTGAATATAGGATGGCTGGCAGCAACTGTCACTTCAGGATAAACGTCTGAAGCGCTCTGTGAGTGTCCACCAGCAACATTCACCCCTGAGTGACTAGATGGATAGGATAAGCAGAGGCTGGATTGGATCCACCACTTGCTTTATTCCTGCTGTAACTGCCAAGCCTCGAGCTCCATCCCCACCTCCCAGCTTATCCCTGTTGTTACCGCTAAGCCTTAAGCATCACCCCCACCATATTCCTGCTGTTACTGCCAATCCTCAAGCTCCACCCCCGCCCCCCACCCTACCCCTGTTGTTACTGCCAAGCCTTAAGCTGTACCGCCACCCTATTTCTGTGGTTACTGCTCATTTCCAAGCTCTACCCTACCCCGGTTTTACCACCAAGCCTCAAGCTCCACCCCCATCACTCACCCTATCCTTGCTGTTACTGTCAAGTCTCAAGCTCCACCCCCACCCTATCACTGCTGTTACTGCCCATCCTCAAGCTCCACCCTTCAACTCCCACCCTATCCCCGCTGTTACCGCCAAGCCTCAAACTCCACCCCACACCCTAAACTTGCTGTTCCTGGCCAGCCTCAAGCTCCACCCCACCTCTCATCCAATCCCTGCTGTTCCTGCCCAGCACCAAGCTCCACCCTCTGATGTGCAGTGTTTGGCTACACTGCCTACAAAGGGGTTCCTGGTGTGGGTGGCAGATTTTAAACGAGAGGGTGAGACAGAGATCCTGTGTCTATACTGGAGATGCTGGAGCCTCGGGGAGGTCAGACATGATAGGTGAGTGAGCCTTCTGTATAGTGAATGACTCCCTCTCTACCCCCCCCCCCCCCCAACTCCTCTCCACCCTTTCCCTTACTAACCTGAATTTTTGGAAGACAAATTGAAGCAAACAGGACGTGTTATAGATGATCAGAGAGGGGACACAAGCTATCCTCCCCTGCACAGCTCCCTTCAATCAGTGACAGTCTGTCTTTACCACACACAGTTTTATATTTGCAGATCAGCTGTGTATTACATTACCCCCCCCCCCTCCCTCTCTGTGCTTCTATGGAAAAAAAAAGAAAAATAGGAAGATCTGTGTGCTGGACCCCTTCCAAATCTCAGGGAATCAACTTCTACTACAATCCTTAGCAGAGTTCCATTGAAGAAGCTTCTACCCTGGGAAGTGACCTCTGTCCTTCCCTCTACACTGAGACTGGAATCACGAACACAACCAAAAAAAAGGGGGGGGGGGCACTCTACAAATATAATCCTAATTAAAGGTACCACATCCTATACATTTGACTTATGAATCTCCATCACCATACAGAACAAGATACAGGACATTAGAGGTACAAATCACAAACTAATTATATAAAACGTTCAATATTGTTCTTCCATTTAAAGATCCACAATAAAAAATATGTATTACAGGCTGTTCATTGTACATCCATATCCAAAGTACAATATTTCACCCCAAAGACATCCAAATACATCATTATAAATGTACAAATGATTTCTGAAGCAATATTTCCAAAGCAAGTGCATATGAGGATATCACGCTTCAATGCATTTCTGCATTGACCCAAGAAACGCATTGAACAATAAAATTGTGAACATTTTAAAATATAATTTGTTTGTGATTTTGTATCTCTATAGTCCGTAGCTATTTTTTTGTATATTTAAGGAGTTTCTAAATTCTGTGCTAAAACGCAACTGCTTATTACTGGCTGGTTGAAAGGAGTTCTTACTCTGGTCCCCCCTCCTCTCTCTCTCCCTCCTTTTTCTCTTTCCCTTCCTCCTTTCTCTTCCAAACTCTCTCTTCCACACTCCCTCCCTCTATTCTCTCCCACCTCTCTCTCCCTCCTTTCTCTCTCCCTCTCTCTCCCCCCTTCCACTCTCTCTTCCCTTTCATTTCAGAGTATATAGTGCAGTCAGTAGGGATGACCTTGCGGTTCGCCTGGCGGTCGGTTCACGGCTAATTTTGCGTGTTCGCGACTCGCCAAACCGGCGGACATCTGGCGCTGTTCGTGCAGCGGACATATGCGTTTACATTGTGAAAGAACTTTGACCCATGATGACACATCCATCATGGGGTACAGGACAGCCAATTGAGACATTTCAGCACATGGACAATTGGACATTCCCCCTAACTTATAAATAGACCTGATCTGGTGGCCATTTTACATTCTGTCTTTTGTCAGTGTAGGGAAAGGACACTGTGTGGAGCAGGGACAGACTGTAGTGACACAAATCACTAGCTATTAGGTCCACAAAAGTCCTTTTAAGGACTGGTATAGGTGTACAGTATATAGGGTTGTACACGTATAATATACTTTCTTTCAAATATAGAAAGCCTATTATGCTTGACTGCTGAGCTGAATGCTGACGGATTCTGCAGCTGTCTTTTATCAGTGTAGGGACTGAGGGACAGTCTGCAAATCACTAGCTACTAGGTTCACAAAGGTCCTTTTAAGGACTAGTATAGGTGTACAGTATATAGGGTTGTACACGTATAATATACTTTCTTTCAAATATAGAAAGCATATTATACTTGACTGCTGTGCTGTTGAGCTGATTGCTGCCCGATTCTGCAGCTGTCTTTTATCGGTGTAGGGACTGAGGGACAGTTTGGTGTTTGAAGCAGGGACAGTCTGCAAACCACTAGCTACTAGGTCCACAAAGGTCCTTTTATAGGTGTACAGTATATAGGGTTGTACACGTATAATATACTTTCTTTCAAATATAGAAAGCATATATAGTGCACTGCACTGCTGTGCTGCTGTCCGATTCTGCAGCTGTCGTTTCTCACTGTAGGGAGGTTTTTGGAGCAGGGACAGTCTGCAATTCACTAGCTACTAGCTAGCTACTATTAGGTCCACAAAGGTCCTTTTAAGGACTGGTATAGGTGTACTATTTGCTGTGCAGTATATAGCGGTGTAATACACGTATGAAATACTTGCACATATAGAAAGCATAGTATAGTGCATTTCCACTGTGCAGAATTGTGACTGCTGAGCGGTTCTGCAGCGATACTACAAAGAGTGACAAACGCTATTTAAAAAAAAGTATTATAACTGGTGTGATAGACCAGTGGCCCCCAAAAACGACAGATTGAAGCGGGGTGTTATATACCTTCTTCCACATACATACTGCACTTCTCTAGAGACTTTTGTCACAGGGTCATTTAAAAAATGAGAGGCAGAGGAAGAGGCAGGCCCTTCCACTGGGGTGGTAGGGGTAGGGCAGGAGCAACAGGCTTGAGCCAAAGTGGCAAATTGCCGAAGGTGCGTGCGATTACGTCAAAGGACGCACCAGACTTGGTTGAGTGGCTCACTCAGCCTTACTCTTCTGCACCCTCCTCATCCTCTCGATCTGCAGCCTCTTCACTCTCTGCTGTGTGCACCCCCAAAGACACTACCACCAACATCACCACCACCATATACCTTCTGCTTGAGTCACAGGATTTATTTTCCGATCCATCACAAGAAATTTCCGATGCGCAGCCATTCTTGGCATTGGATCAGGAAGAGGAGGTAGCAACAACCGCCACTCAGCAGTCTGACAACAGTACCCAGATCAGCCCAAGGAGGAGGTTGGTCCCCGGTGTTGCTGCCTACTCCGAGATCTCTAATTATAGCGGTGGGGAAGGTGACGTCGATGATGACGTGTCTAGTGATGTCACATGGGTGCCCACAACAGAGGAAGAGGAGGGGAGTTCAGAGGGAGATATGGACTAGCAGATAGGGAGGAGAAGCAGGCGGAACTTAGATTGCACAGGAGGCACAAAGCAGACTGCTAATGTATCAGGAGCGAGGCATCAACCATGTATGGTCACATCTGGCGCTCCTAGGACGCCGGCACATGGCTCCGCAGTGTGGGATTTTTTTAACGTGTCCGCTGCTGACAATAGTGTTGCCATCTGCAATCTTTGCAGTCAACGCATAAGTCGCGGTAAGCCCAACACTCACCTACTGACGACCGCCTTAAGAAGGCACATGAGCAGCCATCACCGAGCCCAGTGGGAGCAACGGAACACACAAAGCCACACTCCAGGCTCCCACCATCCAGCCTCGTCTTCTACTTCTCCTTCTCCTTCTCCTTCTCCTCTCTCCTCACAATTGTCCTCCACTCCACCTTCCATCATGCCGTCCTCACATTTTTCTGCAAAAAGGCAGGCTTCCGTGGGCCAAATGTTCGAGCGTAAAAAAAATGATGACGCCGGATAACCCTCTTTCCCAATGGTTGACGGCTGGCTTGTCAGAACTGATAGCCCGCCAACTACTGCCATATAAACTGGTGGACTCGGAGGCCTTTCGAAAATTTGTGGCCATTGGAACACCACAATGGAAGGTCCCAGGAAGGAAGTATTTCTCACAGAAGGGCATCCCAGAGCTATATGGCCATGTTCAGCGGCAAGTGAATGTATCTCTGGCACACAGTGTCGGTGCCAAGATACATCTGACCACAGACACGTGGTCTAGCAAACACGGGCAGGGAAGGTATATAACTTTTACTGCCCACTGGGTGAACCTTCTGACGGCCATCAAGCATGTAACCCTTGGCACCCGTGTAGATTTGGTTTTACCGCCACGGATTGCATGCAGACCTGTCTCTTCTTCTCCTCCTCCTACTCCATCCTCCTCTCTCTCCTCCTCGGCTGACTCCTCCTTTTCCACTGCTAGCGCCTCTTCCGCTGCGCCGCCCAAGATCCCCAGAACATATTCGACATGCCAGTTAAGACGTTGCCATGCTGTGCTGCGTCTGTTGTGCATGGAAGCCAAGAGCCACATTGGCCCTGCACTCCTTTCAGCTTTGTGTTCACAGGCAGATCAGTGGCTAACACCGCTCAATTTGACAGTTGGTAAAGTGGTGTGTGACAACGGTGCCAATCTGCTTAGCGCATTGAAAAAGGGCAAAATTACACACGTGCCATGCATGGCACACGTCTTACACTTGGTCGTGCAGCGATTCGTTGTCAAATACCCTGGGGTCCAGGACATCTTGCGGCAGGCAAGGAAAATCTCGGCCCATTTCAGAAGATTTTACATAGCCATGGCTTGCCTTGCTGACATTCAGCCGCGACACAATCTGCAGGTCAGACGTCTTATTTGCGATTGCCCGGTGCGATAGAACTCAACCTTCTATATGATTGATAGGCTGCTCCAGCAGAAACGTGCAGTTAACGACTACCTGTACGAACTCTGCGGCAGAACCGGTTCTGGGGAGATTTTTTCACCGCGCCAGTGGCTGCTAATGTGCGACGCATGCAGACTTCTGCGGCCATTTGATGAGATCACCAAACTGGCCAGTCGCAGCCATGGTGCCATCAGTGACATGGTACCTTATGCCTTCTTTATGGAGCGTGCATTGCGTTGTGTCATTGATCAAGCCGTGGAGCATCACTGTGCTGGTGTCAGTGCTCTCTATCACGGTGCTGGTATCAGTGCTCTCTATCACGGTGCTGGTATCAGTGCTCTCTATCACGGTGCTGGTATCAGTGCTCTCTATCACGGTGCTGGTGTCAGTGCTCTCTATCTCGGTGCTGGTGTCAGTGCTCTCAATCACGGATTTGGTGTGGTGTCAGTGCTCTGCATTTCGCTGCTGGTGTCAGTGCTCTCTCTCTATCTTGGTGCTGGTGTCAGTGTTCTCTATCTCGTTGCTGGTGTCAATGCTCTCTCTATCTCCGTGCTGGTGTGGTGTCAGTGCTCTCTATCTCTGTGCTGGTGTGGTGTCAGTGCTCTCTATCTCGGTGCTGGTGTCAGTGCTCTCTATCATGGTGCTGGTGTCAGTGCTCAGTCTCTATCGCGGTGCTGGTTTCAGACAGAGAGGGAGATAGCAGCAGAGAAGCCAATCAGCAAGCAGTGCTAGCACCATGGCTGAGGATCAGCACTGGACTGGCACCTCCGGACCACCGCAGTGGAGCCCTGCATAGGTGGAGGTAAGGGCTGGGCAGAGGGAGGGACTCAAGCACAGGTTGGCACACTGGAACACTGGCACAGAACTGCGCTGCCCTGACTGTGGCATTGATCATCTCCTGCACCCCCTTCATAGCCTGGCCTGACCTTGCCTCTCCTCCATGGCCTTCATGTGCTCCTGAATTGTCAAAATTTCACAGATAAAAAAAGAATGCTTGTCGTTGTCGATCCCAGATTCACTTACTACTTTTGTTATGTCAGTGTTCATGTTGTGGGACTATGTGTGCACAGCTAGTAAGTATTTTGTGGCTGAAAATATGACCTGGAGGTTTTTAAGGTTCGCCTGCCATTAAAGTCAATGGGGTCCGCTGCAAACTTTGCGGTTCGCAAACTTTTGGCCGCATTCACGAAACGTTGCGTCTGAAGTTCGTCCATCACTAGCCACCATGACCCCTCTTTTTTTTGCATTTATATTGGAGAAAAAGTAGTGTTGGAAGTTTCTGTGAGAGCATCTAGGTGGAGTAATGTGATGAAAGTGTGTCTCTTGTGCGCATAGTATATCGCATTGGGAGGAGTCAGCCTCTTTCCAAAGGGATGCTCTCTTGGCCGGGTGGCTTCGTTTATGTGCATTAATGTAGAGTAGTTTAATTGGCATGTATCAAGTTGGAAACTGTGAATGATGGGGATCGATGGTACTCACATTTATGTTGATGGGAGGTAGTCCACTTGGAGGTAGATGTTCTTCTTTCCAAGACGATGATGCTTCTAAATTGCTGCTTGGTTCGGGTAGGTGCCATTTAGAGTCTGGAGGTTATTTTCCATAGAGATGAACTTGGAGATGTATCTGGTATAGGTAGTTGATCCACATAACAAAAGGAAAGGTATACCATAACGAATTGAAAAAAAAGAAAAGAATGATCACACGCCCCTCCCTCCCAGACCATCTTAAAAGACGCAGTTTTGGTGTTAAGAAGAAGTTTTAGTTCATTTTGGCTGTGACACCTGATTTATTTATCCAATGGTAATAGGCCTGAACAACAGATCCAAAAGCTACCGGAAGGTTTACTTCTGATAAAGCCGAACTCCTCGACTTACTAAAAATTGTCCCGAGGCACAGGAGTTTCATGGTATAGCGTATGAGTGTCCTTTTCACAGTACAGCACTGCAGTTCAATGAAATATCAGAACACGCGAAAACACTTAAAAACTACAATCCCACATTCCCCTGAACCCCTATCCATCCCTGTATGGGAATGCCCAGATTTGCTAATGATGTGCCCTGGGAGAGAGGAGGAAGAGAGAGAAAGTGTTTGAGATAGGTAAGAGAGAGAGGGGGGAGAGAGATAAAAGAGGGAGGGAGAGAGAGAGGAGGACGAGAAAGAAAGAGGGAGGGGGAGAGAGGAGAGAGATGAGAAGAGAGACCATGAGAGAAAAGTAGGAGGAATAGGAGAGAGATAGGAGGGAGAGAGAGACGATCAGGGAAGGATAGAAAGAGAGAGAGGGGGGAGATAGAGGGGAGAGAGAGAGGAGGGGAGAGGGAGAGAGAGAGGAGAGAGAGATAGAGGGGGAGAAAGGGGGAATGAGAGAGAAAGAGTGGGAGACAGAGAGGGGGAGAGAAAGGAGGGAGAGGAGAGAGAGAAAGTGTTTGAGAGAGGTAAGAGAGAGAGGGGGAGATAGATAAAAGAGGGAGGGAGAGAGAGAGGAGGAAGAGAGAAAGAGAGGTAGAGGGGGGAGAGAGAGAGGAGAGGGGGAGAAATGAGGGAGAGAGAGATAGTGTGAGAGAGGTAAGAGAGAGAGAGAGGGTGAGAGTAAGGGAAGAGAGAGGGAGAGAGGAGAGATGGCGGCGGGGAGAGAGAGAGAGGGACAGGAGAAAGAGAGAGAGAAGGGGCACAGAGGGGAGAGAGGGAGAGAGGAGGAAGGGAGAGAGAGAGGGGAGAGAGAGAGGGGAGGGATGGGGGTGGAGAGAGGGAGAGAGGAGGAAGGGGGAGAGAGAGGGGAGAGAGAGGGGGGAGAGAGGGGAGAGAGGAGGAAGGGAGAGAGAGAGGGGAGAGAGAGAGAGGGAGAGAGGAGGAAGGGGGAGAGAGAGGGGAGAGAGGAGGAGGGGAGAGAGAGGGAGAGAGAGGGGGAGAGAGGAGGAAGGGGGAGAGAGAGGGGAGAGAGGAGGAGGGGAGAGAGAGGGAGAGAGGAGGAGGGGAGAGAGAGGGAGAGAGGAGGAAGGGGGGAGAGAGAGGGGAGAGAGAGGGGGGAGAGAGAGGGAGAGAGAGAGAGGGAGAGAGGAGGAAGGGGGAGAGAGAGGGGAGAGAGGAGGAGGGGGGAGAGAGAGAGAGAGGGAGAGAGGAGGAAGGGGGGAGAGAGAGAGGGGGTAGAGAGAGGGGAGGGATAGGGGTGGAGAGAGAGAGAAAGGGAGAGAGGAGGAAGGGGGAGAGAGAGAGGGAGAGAGGAGGAAGGGAGAGAGAGGGGGAGAGAGAGAGAGAGAGGGGAGAGATGAGGGTGGAGAGAGATGGGGGAGGGGGACCAGAGTATGAACTCCTTTCACCCAGCAAGTAATAAGCAGCTGAGTTTCAGCACAGACTTATGAAATTCCTTAAAGGGTAAGTTCACCTTACAGAAAAATCTGTAAGGTGAACTTACACAGGACCCCCAACTCACCCCTCCAGTTCCCCTGACATGGAGCTCGGCAATCTCCCGCTCTGAGCCCCGCTATAGCCCCATCATGGGTCCCGGGCTAATCCCTGCTGCTTAATCTCCATAACGTACCCCGTCAGGAGTAGTGATGTCCAGTTCATGAACGAATCGTTCTTTTGAATCGATTCTTTTCAGTGAACTGATTCGTTTGAAACACTTCACTCTGCACTCAGTACATAGCAGAGCAGCAGAGCTGGCAGTGGTAATATGATCCTAGAGTGAGAGAGCTCCGCCCCTCCCTGCAACCAATCAGCTGACTCAAAGCACAGCGACACTCAGGAACTGGATACAAACTTAAAACAAGAGCCAGGAGTACACAGTACACCGAGTTAAAGAATCGTACAAGTTACCGAGTTAAAGAATCGTACAAGTTACCGAGTTAAAGAATCGTACAAGTTACCGAGTTAAAGAATCATATCAGTTTTTAGAACCCAGTACACTGAAAGAACCACGAGTCACCACCAGTAAAACAATACACTAAACCAATGAGGTGGCAGCAGTGATCAGGTGGTACGTACAGCCTAAGGCCCTTTCACACTCGTGCGACTTGTCCTGCGACTTGAGACTGCAAAGTCACATGACAAGTCACACCCCATGATTTCCAACGAGTTCAGTTCATATCTGTGCGACTTCAAAGTAGTTTTTGTACTACTTTTGTCTGACTTTGATGCGACTTGTGGCAGAGACCTCAAGATTACACAGGCATTGCTTCAAGTCGTGGCAAAAATCATGGCAAAAGCACTTGACTTTCAAATCGCACAAGTGTGAAAATAGCCCTAACGATTGGATTTTACTACCAGGGGTACTTCGCCCATGGTAGTGGTAGTAAAATGTGATCATCATTCCTGCGCATGCGCTGTAAAGACTATGGGAAAATCTGATGGCTAGCAATTTTAACTGGGAAGTTGGCCCATCAGAATGCAGTTCACATGCACAAAAACCCACTTTTCATTTAGGCTCCATTTCCACTTGTGCAACTTGTCCTGCGACTTTGTACTCTATGATTTCCAATGAGTATTATTCGTATCTGTGCGACTTCAAAGTAGTCCCTGCACTACTTTGGTCCCACTTTGATGCAACTTGAGATCCATAGACCTCCGGAATACACAGGCATTGCTTTAAAGTCGCATCAAAATTGCGGCAGAATTGTGCAACTTTCAGGCTGCGTTAGCCTAAAAAGCCAGAAAGTTGCACGATTCTGCCGCGACTTGAAGCAATGCCTGTGTATTCTGGAGGTTTAGGGACCTCAAGTCACATTACAATGGGACCAAAGTAGTGCAGGGACTACTTTGAAGTCGCTGTGACTTGAAGTCGCACAGATATGAATGGTACTCATTGGAAATCGGGTACTTCTTGTCATGCAACTTTGCAGTCCCAAGTCGCAGGACAAGTTGCACAAGTGGAAACAGAGCCTAAATGAAAAACGGGGTTTGTGTGCATGTGAACTGCATTCTGGGGCAACTTCACAGGTAACATTGCTATCCATCAAATTTGCGGAAACCTAGGCTCAGGGCCAGTTCACACTGCTGCATAGTGCAAAATCGCATGCGATTTGCACTGCAGTGCAAATCACAGGCAATGTCCGTGCAATGCGATTTCAGCCATACAGATAGTATGGCTGAAATCGTATCGCATTCGGACTAAACTCGCACAGGACCCTTTTTTTGGTCCGCACCAGAATCAGATCGCATGGCACTCATGCGATCCGATTCATGTCCAAACTGACACTTCGCAGTGCGACATGCGAACTGAAATGGGGGTGCCATTAACATTGTATGACACTCCCCAGCAGTTCGCATATGTCGTTGTGAACTGTCGTGCGAGTCGGGTGCGATGCAGGAACCCGTCGTGGAATCGCAGGGTTCCCGCATCGCACAAGTGTGAACCCAGCCTAACACAGCTGTTTGTGTGTCACCAAAATGCATGACACTGAGCTAATCTGACAACAATGGAATAATTGTCAATTGACAACAATTGTGCTCTGCGCCGATGAACTAAATCAAAGTAAACATTACCAGGACCTGCCATCCTTCTGTGTGAATCACTCTTCTGATTCTACTCATTTAAGAAGGTTGAATCAGAGCTTCGGTTCACTTGCTTGTCAGTAGACTCAGCAAGTGAACCGAGGAATCGATTCATTGAATCGGTTCATTTCAGTGAGCAGTTCGAAATGAACCGATTCATTTTAAAGATCCGAACTTCCCATCACTAGTCAGGAGGCACATTTAGGAGCGTTCTAATTGGTCGGCGCCGACCAATCAGAAAGCGCGTAGCCCATCCCTGCAGAGGGGAAGAATAAGAGTTAAAGCCGCGGGCATTTCTAAGCCTTGGACCCCTGACGCGGCTATACTGGGGCTCAGAACAGGAGATCGCCGAGCTCCGGGTCAGCAGTACTGGGGGAGGGGGGGGGGCGTAGAGAGTCTTGTGTAAATTCACCTTACAAAATTTTCTGTAAAGGTGAACTTACACTTTAAGTATACAAAAAAAGCTACAGACTATACTGTAGAGATACAAAATCACAGACAATATATATATATATAAAAAAAGTTCACATTTTTATTGTTCGATGCGTTTCTTGGGTCAATGCAGAAATGCATTGAAGCGTGATATCCTCATATGCACTTGCTTTGGAAATATGGATTAAAAAATAATTTGTACATTTATAATGATGTATTTGGATGTCTTTGGGGTGAAATATTGTACTTTGGATATGGATGTACAATATGTAATACATATTTTATTGTGGATCTTTAAATGGAAGAACAATATTGAACGTTTTATATAATTAGTTTGTGATTTGTACCTCTAATGTCCTGTATCTTGTTCTGTATGGTGATGGAGATTCATAAGTCTAATGTATAGGATGTGGTACCTTTAATTAGGATTATATTTGTAGAGTCCCCCCCCCCCCCTTTTTTTGGTTGTGTTCGTGATTCCAGTCTCAGTGTAGAGGGAAGGACAGAGGTCACTTCCCGGGGTGGAAGCTTCTTCAATGGAACTCTGCTAAGGATTGCAGTAGAAGATGATTCCCTGAGATTTGGATGGGATCCAGTACACAGGACTTCCTATTCTTTTTTTTCCCATAGAAGCACAGAGAGGGACAGAGGTGTGTGTGTGGGGGGGGGGGGGGGGTAATACACAGCTGATCTGCAAATATAAAACTGTGTGTAGTAAAGACAGACTGTCACTGATTGAAGGGAGCTGTGCAGGGGAGGATAGCTTGTGTCCCCTCTCTGATCATCTATAACACATCCTGTTTGCTTCAATTCTCCTTTCAGAAGTTCAGGTTGGTAAGAACTTGGAGAAGGGTGGAGAGGAGTTGGGGGTGGGGGGGGGTAGAGAGAGAGTCATTCACTGTACAGAAGGCTCACACACCTATTATGTCTGGTCTCCCCCTGAGGCTCCGGCATCTCCTGTATACACACAGGATCTCTGTCTCACCCTCTCTGTTCAAATCTGCCACCCACACCAGGAACCCCTTTTGTAGGCAGTGTAGCCAGGCACTGCACACCAAGGGGTGGAGCTTGGGGCTGGGCAGGAACAGCAGGGATTGGGTGAGAGGTGGGGTGGAGCTTGAGGCTGGGCAGGAACAGCATGGTTAGGGTGTGGGGTGGAGCTTGAGGCTGAGCAGGAACAGCATGGTTAGGGTGTGGGGTGGAGTTTGAGGCTGGGCAGGAACAACATGGTCAGGGTGTGGGGTGGAGCTTGAGGCTTGGTGGTAACAGCAGGGATAGGGTGGGAGTTGAAGGGTGGAGCTTGGGGATGGGCAGTAATGGCAGGGATAGGGTGAGGTTAGAGCTTGAGGCTTGGCGGTAACAACAGGGATAGGGTGGGAGTTGAAGGGTGGAGCTTGGGGATGGGCAGTAATGGCAGGGATAGGGTGAGGTTAGCGCTTGAGGCTTGGTGGTAACAGCACGGATAGGGTGGGAGTTGAAGGGTGGAGCTTGGGGATGGGCAGTAATGGCAGGGATAGGGTGAGGTTAGAGCTTGAGGCTTGGCGGTAACAGCACGGATAGGGTGGGAGTTGAAGGGTGGAGCTTGGGGATAGGCAGTAATGGCAGGGATAGGGTGAGGTTAGAGCTTGAGTCTTGGCGGTAACAGCACGGATAGGGTGGGAGTTGAAGGGTGGAGCTTGGGGATGGGCAGTAATGGCAGGGATAGGGTGAGGTTAGAGCTTGAGGCTTGGTGGTAACAGCAAGGATAAGGTGAGTGGTGGAGGTGAAGCTTGAGACTAGGTGGTAAAACTGGGGTAGGGTGGAGGTGGATCTTGAGGATGGGCAGTAACAGTAGAAATATGGTGGAGGGTGCAGCTTAAGGCTTGGCAGTAACAACAGAGAAAGGGTGGAGGGTTGAGGCTTGGCAATAACAGCAGGAATAAGGCAAGTGGTGGATCCAATCCAGCCTCTGCTCATCTTATCCATCCAGTCACTCAGGGGTGAATGTTGCTGGTGGGCACTGTGAGAGAGCGCTTCAGACGTTTATCCTGAAGTGACAGTTGCTCCCAGCCATCGTATATTCACAGACAGGTTCTCCTCTCCGCAGATCTTGATGGACGGGAGAAATCTGGGTTTTTTATAAACTCTTCGTGAAAAAAAAGGATGGTTGGCAATCCTTGTTTAGGGGAAGTTCTGAGGACGAGAGAAGACAATGGTGGCCATATTTTGAAAAAGAAAACAATCTAGAGGCAGTTTTGATAGAAGAAAAGATTGTGTAATTTTCAAAGTATATCTGATTTACATTTGTTGTTGTTCAGTTGTTTAATGTCCGACTCTTCATGGACCATGGCGCGCCAGACTTTTCTGTCCTCCACTGCCTCCCGGAGCTTGCTTACCTTCATGTACATTGTTTTGATGATGCTATCTATCTATCTTGTTTTCTGTCGTCTACTTTATGAGTCTCTGGGTGTAAGAAGTTAGAGCAGATCTTTACTTTTCCTTTCCTTCCCTCTGTCAATGTTTGATGTACAGAACAGGCAGTGATAAGACTGAGCACTGAGCACACTGACTGCAGCTGGGGGTCCTCCTGCCATGTCTACACTGCGGTCTTATCTGGTGATCACCGTCTGTCTCCTCTGCCAACTGATGCCGGTTGATGCCAACGCTCCGGAGGGGGGAGGTAAGACAAAGAAGGTGACATTTAATATTATCACAGGCTGATCCTGATTCTTTATATATTATTTTCAGTCATCGATGATTATGGAATATTATGGTGAGAAACGGCAGGGAATTATCCTGGGCTCACCAGGGAAGGAGCCTTCATACCTCCATCACACATTCATGTGCCAAAATAAGTTTATTGTCAGAGGTTGGAGTTGTTCACATTGTTAATGTCATAACGCTATAAAAAAACCTTTAGGATTGGTTCACACCAGTCTGTGCGGTAAAATGCCGTATTTTACCATGCGGACAGCCATCAGTGTGAGGTCCAGCATTTTTTTTAATGCCCAACACCCGAAAATCTGAAAATTCTCCCTTACTGTGTGGTTGTGTCCGTATTTCAAGGGTTGATTGCTTGTTTAGTCTAGCGGAGAGTAAAAACACTTTTACTTACCTGATCCTCTGCTCCCCAGTGGTGGACTGTCCCTCGAAATCCCCCCCAGTCCAACACAGAGCAACCTTGCATTTGTCTTGGGACCTTACACCATTGGACCATGGGGGAGAAGACAATGTTAGGATTAGCAATGATGATATATAACGGGAGTCAGCTTTCAACGGACACCACACCCTAATCAAAATGGGAACACCAAAACCAAAATGGAGAACACTGGAACACTGTAGATTTTTAACCACTTCAATACCGGGCACTTTTATCCCTTTCCTGCCCAGACCAATTTTCACCGCTCAGCTCTGTCACACTTTGAATGCCAATTGTGCAGTTGTGCTACACTGTACCCAAATGAAGTGATTTAACTTTTTTTTTCACATAAATGAAGCTTTCTTTTGGTGTTTTTTTATTTTTTGCTAAATACACAAAAAATTACGTGTAGCACCCTCTACCTTAGGTAGGTAGGTGCTAGTGTAGGTTTTCTTTTTGTGTAAGCTGCCAGCTCAGGTAAATTTAGTCACTCCTATGCTGTGAGCTAGGCCTGTTTGTTTTGATCTGGGGGCAGGGGAGTGGTTTAGTGTAGCAGTAGGTGGCTGATATGTACTTCAGCTCTTGGGCGCCTCCTCTGTTTCCAGGGAGAATGTTCTGGAAAAGGGGCAGGGCAGAGAGCCGGACAGGGCCGTCTTTAAAGCGGAGGTCCACCCTAAAATGGACCTTCCGCTCATCGGAATCCTCCCCCCCTCCGGCACCACAATTGGCACCTTTCAGGGGGGAGGGGGGTGCAGTTACCTGGATAATCCAGGTAAATGCACCCACTTCCGGGATAGCTCTCTGCGGAAAGGGGCGTAGATTACGCCCCTTTCCGCAAGTGCCCGCCCCTTTCCGCAAGTGCCCCGCTGCCTGCTGGGAAAACACACAGATCCCAGAGGCAGCGGGGACCGTCCTTATTGCGCAGCGCGGCTCGCGCATGCGCAGTAGGGAACCGGGAAATGAAGCCGAAAGGCTCCATTTCCTGATTCCCATACCCAAGATGGCGGCGGCAGCACCCGAGAAACGATCTACAGATCGGCTTCGGGTGCCGACATCGCGGGAGCGCTGGACAGGTAAGTGTCACTATTTTAAAAGTCAGCAGCTGCAGTATTTGTAGCTGCTGGCTTTTAAAAAAAAAAAAAAAAAACACGGAGTCGCGGCGGACTCCCGCTTTAATATTGATAGGACCCTGGGCAAAACTTTTCTTGGGGCACCCCTCCCCCCTTGCAGTTTCACTCTCCACCTGCTCTGAGACATACAATAAATAGCAGCTAGAGTCAAATTCAGTTTACTGAATCAGATCAGGCACCTATTGCGATTGGTTGCCAGTGGTTACAGTGTATCATTACCGCTCACTGACTGGTTGCCAAAGGTACAGCACACATTATGGCTCACTGATTAGTTGCTAGAGGTACAGCACACGATTTCTGCTTGTTGATTGGTTGCTAGAGATTACTGTGGGACATGATATACATATCAATGCCGCCGGCCACTGCAATTTACATATGAATGTCACCACGATTTACATATGAATTTCGGTAATTTACATGTAAACACAGGGTCTGCATGTGAGTCTTCTGTACACCACAATAGGGCAGACCTGTGCAGCATTAGTAGCAACAATTCACACTGAGTTATTGGGACGCAGTACAGGACTAAAACCTCAAGGGACAAGGGAATTTAAACCAGGATAGTTGGCAAGTAAGAGGCAGCTGCTTTGGGCCCCACAACAATGACAGGGCCCAGGGCAGCTGCCCCTTTTGCCCTGCCTTAAAAACGGCCCTGGAGCCAGAGTGACATGGGATGCATGTGAGGAGCTTTGACCAATCCCCAACTAGGATTGGCAGGGGGCAGGCCTCCTACATATACCCATGGTCAGCCTGCTGGGGGAGGAGTTGTCGGTTGGGTGAACTGGAGGATGGAGGGTTAGACTGTCGTGGTCTGAGGGAACCCCCTTTCTGGGGAGGGGTGTACCTCAAGCGGAGGAGCTCGGGAGCTGGGAGGGAGCCTCTCCTTACACGGGTCATGGAGAGGGGTCATGGAAAGGCTCCCTCCCACAATTATTCTGTGTGAAAGTTCTAACGTCTACAAACGATGGGATATATCTGAAAATCGATCGATCCTGCATGTCCTGACATCTCATTTCTTTAGGCCCTAAAATTCCAGGACAGTACAAATATCCTCCAAGTGACCCCCTTTTTTTTTTTTTTTTTTTGGAAAGTAGATAGTCCACAGTATTTATTAAGAGGCATGGCACATTTTTTGTAAATTGTACATTTTTTGGCACAATTTTTTTGAGAATGAAGTAATTTAACCGCTTCAACCCCGGAAGGATTTGCCCCCTTAATGACCGGGCCATCTTTTGTGATTCGGCACTGTGTCGCTTTAACTGACAATTGCGCGGATGTGCGGCGCTGCACCCAAACAAAATTGACGTCCCTTTTTCCCCACCAACAGTGCTTTCTTTTGGTGCTATTTGATCGCCTCTGCGGTTTTTATTTTTTGCTCTATAAACAAAAAAAGAGCGACAATTTTGAAAAAAAAACACAATATTTTGTACTTTTTGCTATAATAAATACCCCCATTTTTAAAAAAAAAAAAAGCCAATTTTTTCTCAGTGTAGGCCGATACGTATTCTTCTACATATTTTTGGTAAATAAAAATTGCAATAAGCGTATATTGATTGGTTTGCGCAAAAATTGTGGTGTCTACAAAATAGGGGATAGATTTATGGCATTTTTATTATTCTTTTTTTTTTTTACTAGTAATGGCGGCGATGTGCGACTTTTATCGGAACTGTCGACATTATGGCGGACAATTTTTACACATTTTTGGGACCACTGGCATTTATACAGCAATCAGTGCTATAAAAATGCACTGATTACTGTAAAAATGTCACTGGCAGGGAAGGGGTTAAACACTAGGGGGGCGATCAAGGGGTTAGCGTGTTCTAAATGTAGGGGGGGGGGGGGTGGGACTTGCTAGGGGAAGAGAGAGATCGGTGTTCATACTTTGTATGAGCACATGATTACTCTCTTCTCCCCCTCAGAGAACCGGGATCCACGTGTTTGCACACAGATCCCGGGTTCTTGCTGTGTCACGTGCGACCGCGGGAGTCTGGCAGTCACCGCGCCCGCCGGGCACTCGCATCTGCTCCGAGGGGGGGGTCACAGGGCAAAGCGAAGTAACGTAACGTAATTTCGCCCAGTTCTTCCATTATGCCGCAGTAAAACTGTGGCGGCTGGTCGGCAAGGGGTTTAAAAGGGGTTTTATTTTTTTCATTATTTAAAAAAAAAAAGAGAAGTATGTTTTTTTTTTTCAATTCATACTTACCTAGCCGGATGCAGCATCTGTCTCCGGGCGCCTCTGCAGTGAGAACTGAGCGATAGAACACAGCTGAACGCTCGGTTCTCACAGCTCTCTGTACTCCCCTCCTCGACTCATTGGAGCGCTGGAACAGTGATAATCGCTGTACTAAGCAACCATTTTTTTCTGTGATTAACTGTGGATTAGCTTGTCCACAGCTAATCACATGGTACAGATGGGTGGTGATTGGCCCTGTCTGTACCATGTGCTTACTGTGGCCAATCACAGAGATCAACACAGTAGTGCGCAATGAATGGTATGAATGGAAACCATTCATTGTGTACAATTGCCATGTGATCTACTGTGCTTGGTCACAGGGGGGTTATTTACGAAAAGGCAAATCCACTTTGCGCTGCAAGTGCACTTGGAAGTGCAGTCGCTGTAAATCTAAGGGGTAGATCTGATATGAGGGGAAGCTCTGCTGATTTTATCATCCAATCATGTGCAAGCTAAAATGCTGTTTTTTTTTTCCCTTGCATGTCCCCCCCTCGGATCTACAGCGACTTCACTTCCAAGTGCACTGGCAGTGCAAAGTGGATTTTCCTTTAGTAAATAACCCCCACAGTGTCATCGGGTGACAGATCTCACTGCAGCATGGCCCAAACCTGGGAGAAAGTCAAATATGGGGGTTATTTACTAAAGGCAAATCCACTTTGCTCTGCAAATGCACTTGGAAGTAGGGATGAGCTTCGTGTTCGAGTCGAACATACGTTCGACTCGAACATTGGCTGTTCGGCGAATACCGAACGTTATGGGCCGTTCGCACCAAATTAGTGTGGCGCTCTCAGCCCACAATGCACTATGCCGTCGTAGTGCATTGCTGGCTCATGATTGGCCAAGCATGCACTGTGACCCCGCATGCTTGGCCAATCACAGCGCCGGCAGCGAGGAGAGCCATGATTGGCCACAGGCAGGATGCCTGTGGCCAATCATAGCTCAGGCTGTGTAGTACATGCCCCACACTATATAAGGCCGCCAGCGTGGCGGCCTTGTGTAGTGTGTTGGCGTCTGTAGGAGTTAGTGGGTGTTCTCTGTGTACCTTCAACACAGTATACACAGTTTGTTATCGGCCGATTTAGCGCTCTTGCTCTTCTGTAATTGAGCTGTTAGCAATCTGCAGGAGTTTGTGGGTGTTGTCTGCGTGCCCTGAGCGCAGTATACACCATTATATCCACCTATATAGCTAGCTATATTGCTCTTTTGTAATAGAGCTTGCAGTCAGTTGTAGGAGATTGTGGCTTTTGTTTGCATGCCCTGACCGCAGTATACACCATTATATCTACAATTTTTGATGCAATGCTTTGCAGCAGGGCTCATTCCTGCACTACAACTAGAGTATATGGGAGAGGTTGCAGTGTCGTGGCACCAGCACCAGTGCCTAAGGCCCAATTTTTCAGCCCCTGTTTAACAGGGGCATGTAATTACAATTCTTGATATAATATTTCACAGCAGGGCCCCTTCCTGTGCCCACCCAGAGTAACTGTGAGGACTTATAGTGTTGTGGCACCAGCACCACCACCACCAAAGGCCCAATTTTTCTACCACTGTTAAACAATGGCATGTAATTACAATTCTTGATATAATCGTTCACAGCCGTGTGCTCCAGCGCCCACCAAGAGTCACTTTGAGGGCTTACAATGTTGTGGCAAAACCAACACCTTGTTCCGCCATTTCTGCAGAGCATATAGGGCAGGCCCCTACTTTCAAACATCCAATTTACAAACATCTCCTACTTGCAAACGGAAGGAGACAACAGCAAGTGAGATGAAAAAAGATGGACGACAAAACAAATTATACAGGGGTGATAACCCTTCCCTATGTTTTCCAAAAAGCTTAAAAATAGATTTTTTGACTGGAGCTACACTTTAAAAATGTACCAGTTGAAAATTACAAACAGATTCAACTTAAGACAACAAACCTACACAGTCCCTGTCTTGTTTGCACCGCCTGTATACTCCTGTTCTGAGTATATAGGGCCTGGGGGCCACACGCATTTCCTTTTTTTAATATGGGTATGGGGTTCCCCTTAATATCCGTACAAGACCCAAATAGGCTGGTAATGGGCAGGGGGGGGGCTACCCATGCCATTTTTCTCAATGATTTTCATCCATATTGCAGGAACCAGATATAACATTAAAACCGCAAGCAGTTTAAAATGACTTTTTTTCCGTTAAATGTCATTTTGTGCAGGGACTGTTCTTTTTTTTTTTTTTTTTTTCTTTTATTCTTTATTTATCTCAAAAAAATTTTTTTTTTCTTCCAGCAGAGTGTATTTATAACAATTTCAAACCAGAAAAAGGAAAAAAATAAAAAAAGGAAAAAACCTTGTTTACACATATATACAAACATTCCTTAATTTCTTTGTGGTTAAAACCTACACCATCCTAATATTAAATACCCCTCTGCTTTCCCCTACCCCCCCCCCTACCCTCCCCCCCCTTCCCCTACCCTCCCCCCCCTTTCCTTGCAGGTTTCAAATGGGTTTCTTATTTATGACCGTTGTTTCTAACCGGGTATTGATTTCTTCTTGTGCTTATTGTGTAATTTCCTCAAAATATCTCCAAGACAATTTAAATTCTTCCCACGAGGCCCATTTATCTAAGCCTCCCTCATCTACTGTTAGGGCTTCGTCCCCTTCATTATAATTTTCAATTTTTTGTATTTCATTTATACGGAAAATCCATTCCGATATTTTGGGGCTCACACTTTCTCTCCATTTTTTTGGGATTAGGTTTTTGGCGGTGTCTAGCAGTATGGGAATTAAAGAGGTTTTATATTGCTTTATGGGTTCGTCTGTCCCATGAAATAGGACCGTCCACGGATCTTCTCTAATTTCCTTTTTAGTTACTACTTTTATTATCTCTAGGATTTTTCTCCAATAATTTTTAATAATGGGGCAGTCCCACCACATGTGGGCCATGGTCCCAATTTTTTTACACCCACGCCAACAATCCGCAGATTGCTCTACTGCATATTTGGCCATTTTATCGGGTGTCGCGTACCACCTTGCTAAGCACTTGTAGTTTGTTTCTATCAGCTTATTGTCTACTACCCCCGAGTGAATTAATTTAAATATCTTATTGCGGATTTGTGTGCTACATTGTGACCCCAACTCTTTTTCCCACTTTTGGATGTATGGCGGGTCCTCCAGCTCATCTCCCTCTGAGAGAATCTTATATAAAAGGGTTATGTTTTTTTTTTATTTTTCTCTCAGGCATAGCCGCTCCAGAGGTCTCAATTCCTCTTCACTACGGATTGGCTGAGGTAAGTTTGAGATTAAATGACTTAGCTGGAGGAACCGCCATACATCCATCTTCATAAGTTCTGTGTCCGCACACAGTACTTGAAATGGGGCTATTTTACCATTAACTAGTATATCTTTTAATTGTGCGTTTTCTTTCATTATCCAGTTACCCCCCACCTCCTGTTTGCCAGGTGTGAAATAATCATTTTCTTTAAGAAAAATCAAGGGTGAATTATATCCCCATTTATTTTGTGAATGTGTACGATCCCAAATCTTTAGTGCTAAACGTGTTATCTCATGTGCTTTTGGTCCGATGGACCTGAACTGAGGAGGATTCCATATTGTGCGTCCTAAAAGTGCTTGACTCATTGCATTCTCTACACTCACCCATCTCTTTTCGTTTACCTCTTTCGCCCATTCCACTACGCGTGACAAAACCACTGCATTGTAATATCTTTTTAAGTCCGGGACTGCCAATCCCCCTTGTCTTTTCCCCCTGCTTAACACAGGCAATTCTTGGCTTTTTATGTTGCCATATGTACTTCGAAATTATATTTTTCATTAATCTAAAATAGGCCTGAGAGAGCGGAATGGGCAACATTTGAAACTTATATATGATCTTCGGGACCAGTATCATTTTAACTGCATTGATACGTCCTAACCAGGAGAGGGGACATGTTGAGATTTTTTTTATTTCTCTTTTTATTTCATCGAGTAAGGGGATGTAATTATTCGTAAATATTTTCCTTATGGTATCCGAGAGAAAAACTCCCAAATATCTAATCTCCTTGCGCCAGGGAAACGGAATTCTGCCCGGAGTTTCTCTTCTTCCTGGTTACTAATATTGACATTCATAACTTCGGACTTGCCGAGGTATATTTTCAAATTCGATATTTTGCCGAATTTTTCCAACGCCCTCAGCAAGTTCGGGATCGTAATCCTAGGATTGGTAATGAAAAAAAGCACATCGTCCGCGTAAGCGGCTAATTTGTGTTCGTCCCTTCCCAACCCGATCCCCCTTATATCCTGTTTTTTTCGGATAAAATTCAATAACGGCTCCAAAGATAAGGCAAAGAGAAGTGGGGACAGTGGGCACCCCTGTCTAGTACCGTTTCCCATTTGAAATTGAGAGGAGGATTCTCCATTAATTTTTACCGAGGCCTGCGGATGGTTATAGAGTACCTGGATCCATTGGATCATTCTCGGGCCTATACCCATGACTTCCAGCGTTTCTATCATGAGTCCCCAGTCTACCCTGTCAAATGCTTTCTCAGCATCTATAGACAGGAATAGACCTGGGGACCCACTGTTTTTTAGGGCCTGAAGGAGGAGTAATGCCCTCACACCATTATCCCTGCCTTCTCTCTCGGGTATAAATCCGACCTGATCAGGGTGCACTAATTCGCACATCTTATTCTTCAGCCTGGACGCCAGTATTTTGGCAAATAATTTTGTATCCGCGTTCAATAATGCTATTGGCCTATAACTAGAACAAAGTAAGTGATCCTTTCCCTCCTTCGGTATTACCGTGATCGAGGCCCGCAAGGCCTCGGCCTTCATTTCATATTTTATGCCTAATCCGTTCATATATTTGCATATTCTGGGGACTAAGAACTCCTTAAATTTTTTGTAGTAAATAATCGTGTACCCGTCGGGATCCGGGCTTTTGCCCGATGCCGTGTCCTTTAACGCTTGATAGATTTCCTCCTCTGTAATAGGTTTATCTATATTATATCTATCACACTCTTGTAAATGGGGTAAATTGGTATCATACAAAAATTCTTTAATAATTTCCTTGTCCCCTTTATCATGCCCCCCTTTTTGGCCTACATTATACAGGGCATTGTAATATTGCCTGAATACCTCTGCAATTTCCTTTGAAGAATGGACCATCTTCCCGCTCTTATCCTGTATTTTATCAATAAAGTTAATCCCCCTCCTCCCTTTTAACTGTCTCGCTAGATATTTACCGGTTTTATCTTTCCCATAGTGTCTCTCTCTGACTCGCCCCTCCTGTGCCCTCCTTGCTTCCAGTTCCATGAGATCCTTAAGTTCCTCTCTCTTGTTGAGCAATAGGTGAAAGAGTTCCTGCTGTTGGACCTTTTGTTTTTTATGCTCTTGTTCTAATTTATGAACTTCTTTTATCAAGTTCTCCCTTTTCTGTATTTTAACTTTTTTTTTATTTGCGCCTATGGAAATGAGGATACCCCTGATGTATGCTTTATGTCCTTCCCATAGGGAGGCACCCGAAATTTCCCCTGTATCATTCGTCAAGAAGTAGAATTCTAATTCTTTCCGAATTATCTCTAAGGTTTCTTTGTCCTGTAGGAGATTTTCATTTAATCGCCAAGTAAAAGGTTGTCTATATAATCCAGGTACCCTCATCTTCATTAACACTGGAGAATGGTCCGACAAAGAAACTATTCCTATCCTTGTCTCAACGACATCCTCCAACAACCTGTGGTCCACCAGTATGTAATCCAGCCTGGAATGTGTCCCGTGCACAGGGGAATAGAAAGTATAGTCTTTCATTTTTTCATGTTGAATCCGCCATACATCCATCATTTGATGTTGTTTCAGGCGATGTTTAATTTTTTTCAAAATCCTCTCATTCCTCCCTCTTGCACGGGACGTACTATCCATGACTGGTTCCATACAGAAATTAAAATCCCCTGCTAGGATTACATCACCAGATTTAAAATCTGCTAATCTCCGTAAAATCTGTTTCATGTATCCTAAGGGATTTTTATTTGGACAGTATACATTTGCAAGAGTAAATATCCTCTTTCCTAGTTCTCCCTTGAGGAACAAATATCGGCCCTCAGGGTCAGTCAGCCGATCGAGCAGAATGAATCTTGTATGTTTCTCAAATCCGATTGCCACTCCCTTAGCCCTCCTTATTGGGGAATCCCCATAAAACCAAGTCGGAAAGCTATCTGAAAATAACTTAATATTCGTATCCTGGGATAAGTGTGTCTCCTGCAAAAATACTACTTCTGCTCCGTAATGCTGAAGTTCCTTTAAAAGTTTGTGCCTTTTGTTAAGAGAATTTAATCCTTTCACATTGTACGACATAAATTTTACCTCGGTCATCCAAGACAGACTGATGACCTGTTTAATCTACACCTTTTTAATCTACCCGAGATTTCCACATTTCTTTCGGTCCCCTCGTCTGCAAGGCATTTCTCCACCCACCCCACCCCCCTCCCCCCCCATCCCTCCGCCCACCCCCCTCCCCAACCACTTGCCCAATCCTGGCCTATACTTGACATTGGGGGGCACAGCTCCCCAATACAAGCAATACCTTCTAGGGTGTGACTCCAACTGCGGTCTTCCACTTCTGCACCCCTTATCCCCCAACCCCTAGGGAAAAAGGGACACCCTCTCCAGACAAGGAGTGGTGGAGCCCGGGTCAGCCCATCCCGTCCTTCTTCCTATCCAACCCACCCCCGCCCCCCCCCCCCAAGCTCTCCCCCCCCCCACCCCCAACCAGAAAAAAAACCAAAAGAAAAAAAAACAACCAAAGGACCAAAGAACCAGAGCAAGAAAAATTAACATCCTCCTCCTCCCCTCCTTATTAACCCACGACTATTGTCATTAAATTACACCAGAGTCTCGGGGGATCTTGGGAGGTAAGATTCCCAGATTGTTACAAAAGACCTCAAGTTCGTCAAGGAACTTTAACTTGATAGTCCTTCCCTCTCTCTGAACTAACAGAGCTGTCGGAAACCCCCATGAGTATCTTATATTTGCACTTCTCAATTGTTCCAGTAGAGGTTTAAGTTGTCTTCTCCGAGCCAGGGTCCTAGCAGAAAGGTCTGCAAAGACTTGTAGAGTTGTCCCTTCATATTGTAAAGAGGGCAGTCCTCTTAATTTGCTCCAAATCTTGGCTTTATCCTCATAAAGGTGAAATTTTATAATCACGTCTCTAGGTACCTCTACTCTTAGTCCTGGAGGTTTCCTCACTCTGTGGACACGGTCTATCTTTAATTCTTTGCCTTCCTCTCTTCCTAGTATAGGGTTAAATATCTTCCCCATTTTTGCTCCAAGGTCTTCTCCTTGTTGTTCAGGTAGGGCTCTAATCCTCAGGTTCTGACGTCTGCTCTGGTTCTCCTGTTCCTCCAATCTGTATAAGATGTCCCTGTGAGCCTCTTGCATCTTTTTAGTCTGCGCTTTTAACTCCTGTATTTCCTGGGCCTGTTTACCCATTAATTCCTCTGTTTCTTCTAACCTCCTTAACAGGTGACCCATATCCGCCCCTTACGGTTGAAATCTCGGCCTTAATGGTATTTTCCAGTTTCATAAACATTTCTTGTATTTCACCTTTTGTAGGTATTTGAGAGGTAGCCGTCTGCGCCTTATTTTTACCCTCCAAATCTGGCTCTATCTCCTCACTGGAAGAGTCACCCTGTATCCCGGTTGAATTTCCTGCCTCCTTCCTCCTCTCTCGCTTGCCCAGCTGTTTTTTTTCCATGCCGGGACTTCTTTGGCTTGTTTCTTCAAGGTACTTCTGGATCGAGCTTGTATTTAGGCTCTCTTTAGGGGCTTTGGGGTCATTAGCTTTTGGGTTTCTTCCCCTCATGTTGTCCCTCTTCGTCCTTCTTTTCCCCAGGATTCCCTTTCGTTAAGTTGAAACTGGGAAGTAAACTTTGAGATTACATGGAGAGTACCAGGGGGCAAAACAAAAATAGGATACTCCTTTCCTTTGAGCTCGCTGATGACCTATTTAGGAGATAACAATCTCTTCACTACTGATCCACCAATGGCGCGCTCTGATCACAGTTTGCAAAGGGAGAGATCACCTGGTCTTCTCCGTAACCCCGAGTATCTCCCTTATATGTCCAAGGCTTAACCAGTAAGGGCCAAAGATATGAAAGAAAAAAACAAAAGGAGAACCCCCTTTTCCATTAGTATGTTCCCCCAGCAAAGATATGTTCAAGGGACTAAAGGAGTAGTCTTCTAGTACAGAGGGATTAGTTGGCACTATATTTGAAACCTCCGATCCCTCCTGTGATAAGGGAATCCTAATGCGGCACTCAGTCTTTGTCGTCCCCAGCTTCTCCTCTCAATCAATACAGAGGCATAAAGTCTGAGCTATTCCGGCCTTAAATACAGAGGTAACCCTTAAACTGGGCTATCATTGATTTAATTCAGGCCAAACGGAGGACGCAAACCAAAAAAGAGGGGGAGGGGAAAAAACAAACAAACGCACACATCAAAAATGTATCAGAGTTCAAGGCTGTACTTTTCATGGCTTAGTTAGCATATAAAAATTGTCAGAGCTCTGCATAGTTTTCAAGTCCGTCAGCCACCTCCAGCAAGTTTACTCCAGGACACGTGTTTTAAAGATGCACATTACCACTTCTTGTAACATAAGTCTACAGGCTTCCTATTAGTGCAGGCACTCCTGTTTAACTCCTGAATTGCTGCTACAATGTATTTAGCTGGTCATTAACCGATCATTGTATAACAATCCGAATAAATGAGATGGTTGGGTCTGACCTGATTGTAGACTTCTGTGCTAATAGGCTCTTCAGCTCACAAGGATGTCACAGCGCTGAGGCGTCTGGTGGGTGAATATGGGGGGGGGGGAGAACCAGGGGCTCCGTCCGCTCCGGCGAGATCCTCCGTGTCGTCTGCCGGCGATGTTCCTCCGAGTCCCGCTGAGGGAGCTCTCAGGCTCGAGTGAGCGGACGTTCGAGTGCGGGCGATGGGATAAGAACGGGCATCGTTACGGAGCGCCGCGCTCTCTCACTGCGCTCAGCTCCGGACGGCAAGGCAGGTCCTCCTCCATCCGCTCGCGTGGAAGCCGCAGTTAGGCCCCTCCCCTCTCACGTACGCCGCATGACCTCACCCCTCCAGGTGTGCAGGGACTGTTCTAAACACGGGAAACATGTGGCACTTCACAGGCATACTACAGACACCCCCCAGGCACCATATTTAAAGGAATATTTCACTTTTTTTTTCACTTTAATCGTCATTAAAATCAGTGCTCCCGCCAAAACGGCCATTTTTAAAAACATCTTAGGTATTGATTCATGTCCCCTGGGGCAGGAGCCAGGTCCCCAAACCCCTTTTAGGACAGTATCTTGCATATTAGCCATTAAAATTATCACTTTTTATTTTGAACTTTCAAGTCCCATAGACTTCAATGGGGTTCTAAAGTTCGTACGAATTTGCGGTCCGTTCGAAAGTTCTGATGCGAACCGAACAGGGGGGTGTTCGGCTCATCCCTACTTGGAAGTAAAGTTGCTGCAGATCCTAAAGGGACAGGCATAGATAATAAAAAATTTGCATTTTAGCTTGCACATGATTGAATGATAAAATCAGCAGAGCTTCCCCTCATTTCAGATTTACCTCTTGGATTTAGAGCGACTGCACTTTCAAGTGCACTAGCAGTGCAAAGTAGATTTGCCTTTCGTAAATAACCCCCATAGTGTCCATCAAGGATGGCAGCGCCCCCACCTGGCCCTTTAGACAAATGACATGGATTTAGTGCACATGGACAACCAATAAAACTTTTATTTAACATTGACGTAAAGGGATTGTAAAGGCAGAAGGTGCATTCTATGCATTAACCGCTTGTCGACCGCCTCATACTGCGGCAGAAGGGCTCGTACGGGCAAACTAACGTACCTGTACGTGACCCTTTAAGAGGCGGCCTGTGTGCGCGCCACTGGCAGGCTCCGTGAGTCGGGGTCTCGCGGGTCCCGCGGACTCGATCGCCGATGGGATACTCGCGATCATTTCACGGGGAGGAAGAACGGGGAGGTGCCGATGTAAACAAACATCTCCCTGTTCTGCCTAGTGACAGTGTCACTGATCTCTGCTCCCTGTGATCGGAGCAGAGATCAGTGACATGTCACACACAGCCGCCCCCCCCCCCCCCCACAGTTAGAAACGTGCACCTAGGACACACTTAACCCCTACACTGCCACCTAGTGGTTAACCACTTCAGTGCCAGTGTCATTTACACAGGAATCACTGCATTTGTATAGCACTGATTGCTGTATAAATGACAATGGTCCCAAAAATGTGTCAAAAATGTCCGATGTGTTGGTCACAATGTCGCAGTCACGATAAAAATCGCTGATCGCCGCCATTACTAGTAAAAAAAAAAAAAGGTTAATAAAAATGCCATAAAACTATCCCCTATTTTGTAAACGCTATAAATTTTGGGCAAACCAATCAATAATCGCTTGTTGCGATTTTTATTATTTTTACCAAAAAATATGTAAAAGAATACGTATACGTATGTTTTTTTTATACATTTTTGGGGGATATTTATTATAGCAAAAAGTAAAAAATAATGAGTTTTTTTCAAAATTGTTGCTTTTTTTTGTTTATAGCGCAAAAAATTAAAACCGCAGAGGCGATCAAATACCACCAAAATAAAGCTCTATTTGTGGGGAAAAAAATTGAACATCAATTTTGTTTGGGAACCACGTCAAACGGCCGCGCAATTGTCAGTTAAAGTGACGCAGTGCCGAATCGCAAAAAGCGCTCTGGTCAGGCAGGGGGGTAAATTCTTCCGGGGCTGAAGTGGTTAAGATAAAAAAAAACTTCAGTGTGTAGCAGCCCCCCCCCCCCCCCTCAGCCACACTAATTATTCACCTGAACCCAATCTCTATCCAGCGATGTCCACGAATGCCTCGGCCATCCGTGCCTCTCCCTCCTGATTGGCTGAGACACAGCAGTGGCACCATTGACTCCCGCAGCTGTCAATAAAAGTCAGTTAGCCAATCAGGAGAAAGAAAGGGCAGGGCCGAACCCGGGCTCTGTGTCTGAACGGACATACGGAGCTGTGGCTCGGCTCGGGTGCCCCCCCCCCATAGAAAAGCTGCTTGCTGTGGGGGCACTCGACAAGTGGGAGGAGCCAGGATAGCCAAATAAGGACCAGAGAAGAGGAGGATCCGGGTTGCTCTGTGCAAAACCAACTGCACAGAGGAGGTAAGTATAACATGTTTGTAAAGTCTTGTTTTTTTATTCTATTACAAATAACAATCACTTTAAAATCAAAAAACAAATATACAGTACATTGACATAAAAATACATTAAAAATAGATTCCATATAGAGGAATACCCCTCATTGGCAGTGTTGCACCAAATGTGTGATACATGGGGGGGGCACTGCCTGCCTTGTGAATGTCGCAACGCGTTTCACAGGAAAAACGCTCAGGAGGACTTCAAGGGGAGAATTATCTGCAATAATAATCATAACATAAACAGATCTCCTTAATACCATGCCAGGCATTATATAAATGCTATTACAATCATCAGTTCTTACATAATAAACATATTAGGTGTCAAGTCACCTTGAGGCCAGGTTACAGATGCACACCGTAGGGATCAGGAGGGCACCGCAAGCTTGTGGACCCTATGGCTGACTGCTGCAGACGTGAGACAGGTCCCACCGAGGTTAGAGCGTACGATTCCCTGGGGCGCGGAGTCTAAGAGCCAGCAGGTGTTCATCAGAGCCTCGAGTGGTGAGGATGGACTTGGCTGCAGCTGGCTTCAGGTCGCGACCCCCAGGGTCCCCCAGCTCACACCCACAGTAGGCAACAGGAGGATAGGGATGGTGAGGGACAAAGCCAAGGTTGGGGACACAAACAGACAGGAATAGTCAGGGACATGCCAAAAGGTCAGGATCACAGGCAAACAGGGATAGTCAAAGACATGCCAAAGTCAGTAACGGAACAACAGACGAGCACACGGCAGGTAACAGGAAGCTTAACACACAAAGGAATACACAATGGTTGATCAGCACTGAGGCCTGCAGTGCACAGGTTAATATAAGGTTCCCTGATAGGGCCTGGGGTGGAGCCATGCTTAGAGGAGAGGTTATAAAAACCACCAGGTGGAAGTGGCTGGCTTCTTAGTCTGAAGACATGGGGGAAGGTAAGCAAACACAGGAAGATCACTGCATAACCATGACATTAGTCTTAAGCCAGAAATTGCTGAAGCCCTTCTCTTTTCCGCAACCACAGGTTTCATATATTGGTAAAACTGGACATAAATTTCTAAAGTGCTTAGTACTGCTTTCATAAAACGCTTTTTCTCAATGTCACTCGTGAATTGGAGTGAACGTCTTGTTTTATGACCTTTTGGACATTCATGGTCCTTACTAGGCATATTTGAGAATCTTCGTGTCTCATCAGAAGGTCAGGAAACAACAATGTGGTTATTTCCCCGAAAATTCATTCTTCATTCTGCAGTGTTAGCAAAGTCGGTGACCACAAGAGTTGTGAAATGGATATTTTGTAGATAGGCAACTCCTATCCTCATATTGATTAGTGGTTCCAAATTAATAATAACTACTGCAGTAGGGAACAGACACAAAAGATACGCTCCGCATCTTTCCAAATAACCGTTCTCCTTTATTATGACGCATGTGAAGGCTTTTATACACAATGATTACGTAGGTATCATATTAATATTACAATTGTATGTTTATGGTAACAAGGGGCGTAACATAGGCAGGCTAATTCTAATCAGGACTCGAAAGAATGCAAAACATGTACTGAAAACATTATCAGTGCTGTGTGCACAGTGAGGGCATCGTGCAATACATATAAAATAGAATACAATTATATACGGAACCTACAAATTTCCATTACAGTTGTAGATATGGAAACTGGCAAGTGCCTGCAAGAAGGCAAGTCTGATAGAACCAAGTCCATGGTTTGCACCTTGAATGGTCCCCGACTCCAACTAATCTGTGATCGAAAAATGATGTGATTGTGATCCGATGAAACGCTTGGAAAGTTTCGCTCACTAATGCCGCGTACACACGAGCGAATTGTCCGGCGTAGTTAGTCCGGCAAACAATCCGGCGGACTTTCTACCGAACGGACCACGGCCACACACGGACACACAGAAAGTTCCGGCATTTGCTAGCGCGATGATGTACAGCACGGACGACGTTACTAGAAAAAGGAAGTTCAATAGCCAGTAGCCAATAGCTTCCTTTTCATACTTGCTTCTGAGCATGCGTCATTCTTAGTCCGCCGGACTAGCATACTGACGAACTGGTATTGTCCGCTGAAACCCAAGTCCGGGGCGGAAAGATTGGACTGCAAAAATACTTTCTAAGTCCGCCGGACTTTGCGCTGAGAAAGTCCGCTGAAGCCCACACACGATTGAATTGTCCGGGGGAAATGCGTTTCGGCGGACTAAGTACGCTGGATAATTTGATCGTGTGTACGCGGCATTAGTGGAAGATGAGTCTCTCTTATTTGTTCCCTCACATACTTTTCACACATTCCTGTTTATTAACCACTTGACCACTGGACGGTTTTACCCCCTTCACGACCGGGGGCATTTTTGTTACTTTAAAGTGGTTGTAAACCCTTACAAACCACTTTGATCCACAAGTAAGCCTAGATCAGTGATGGCGAACCTTGGCACCCCAGATGTTTTGGAACTACATCTCCCATGATGCTCCACTACACTGCAGAGTGCAGGAGCATCATGGGAAACGTAGTTCCAAAACATCTGGAGTGCCAAGGTTCGCCATCACTGGCCTAGATGAAGGCTTACCTGTAGGTCCAAGAAATATCTCCTATACCTACACGGTTTAGGAGATATTTACTAAGGGACAGTCACCGCTGTCTACGGCGCACAACGTCATCGCTGCTCCGGTGCTGTGAGTGGCCGGAGCAGCGATACCCGGGAAGAAGATTAACGTACTACAGGGGACATCGGTGACATCGCTGGCTCCTGTGCCAGGTAAGTGATGTATAATGGGCTACTATGCGATGCATAGTAGCCCATTATGCTTTACCTTTGCAGGGAGTCAAAGAAGAAGTAAACACATCAGAGTTTACTTCCCCTTTAACTGGCAATTAGACATGTGCACTGCCGAAAAATGTGTTCATTTTCGTTTCATTCATTTTTTTGTTTTTTGGTTCATTGGTTATGATCGAAATTTGTTATTTTGAATACATTTGTAACTTGCGAAGAATTTGAATTATTTATGTTCTATTCTTTTAGATGCGGTATTTGTAAATTTGAAAATTCGAAAATCTGAAATAATAACTAACTAACTAATAATGACTAACTATTGAATTATAGGTCTTGGAATTTCCTTTCAAATTGGGCTGTTTATGAACACAAGACCTATAATTTAATAGTTATTATTAGTTAGTTAGTTATTATTTCAGATTTTCGAATTTCCGAATTTTCGAATTTTCAAATTTACAAATACCGCATCTAAACGAATAGAACATAAATAATTAAAAAAATGTTCGCGTTATTTATTCTTATTAATTCATTGCGTTCCATTCGTTTACATGCGGCATTCCTTATTTCAGATAATTTGTAACTTTGGATAAGTTCGTATTGGTTACGTTCACCAACAGCCAAATTTAAAAGGAGATTCCAATACCTATAATTTAATAGTAATAGTTAAAGTGGTGTTGCCACCAAAAAAATAAAACTACTTAAAATTCGTAAAAAAAAAAAAAAAAAAAAATTGGCAAAAAAAAAAATTTTTACTCACCTCTAAATACCGGTTGCTAGGGGGTCCCTCGTAGTCTGCCTTCTTCATTGCCCGGGCTGGTGACATCACTTCCCCTCGCGCCGCACATTCACCTGGGACCCGTCATGTGTCCCAGGTGACTGTACGGCGTATCACGGCGCCCTGCGCCGCTCGCGCATGCGCAGTGGGTGCCCGGCTGTGAAGCCACAGCCGGGTGCCCACAGTATGCATGACGGCGCCGCGAGCGGAGCGGGGAGCGAGGGGGGGGGGGCTTCATTCCCCCGCATCGCTGGACCCTGGGGCAGGTAAGTGTCCGATTATTAAAAGCCAGCAGCTGCAGTATTTGTAGCTTCTGACTTTTAATTTTTTTTTTTAGGGGGTACCCCACTTTAAGTTATTATTAGTTAGTTGTTAGAATAAAATATGCGTAGGTATAGTCCCAATATCCCTCTAAACACAATACCTACACATTAACAGCGCTAAAATTTAAATTAAATATACATCGTACATATAAATATATATATATATATATATACAGCTCTGAGGAGAATTTATAGCTCCTCCCACACAGCTCTGAGGGGAATTATAGCTCCTCCCACACAGCTCTGAGGGGAATTATAGCTCCTCCCACACAGCTATGAGGGGAATTATAGCTCCTCCCTCTCATCCCCTGAGGGGAATTATAGCTCCTCCCACACAGGTCTGAGGAGAATTATAGCTCCTCCCACACAGGTCTGAGGAGAATTATAGCTCCTCCCACACAGCTCTGAGGGGAATTATAGCTCCTCCCACACAGCTATGAGGGGAATTATAGCTCCTCCCACATAGCTATGAGGGGAATTATAGCTCCTCCCTCTCATCCCCTGAGGGGAATTATAGCTCCTCCCACACAGGTCCGAGGAGAATTATAGCTCCTCCCACACATGTCTGAGGAGAATTATAGCTCCTCCCACACAGGTCTGAGGAGAATTATAGCTCCTCCCACACAGCTCTGAGGGGAATTATAGCTCCTCCCACACATCTATGAGGGGAATTATAGCTCCTCCCACACAGCTATGAGGGGAATTATAGCTCCTCCCTCTCATCCCCTGAGGGGAATTATAGCTCCTCCCACACAGGTCTGAGGAGAATTATAGCTCCTCCCACACATGTCTGAGGAGAATTATAGCTCCTCCCACACAGGTCTGAGGAGAATTATAGCTCCTCCCACACAGCTCTGAGGGGAATTATAGCTCCTCCCACAAAGCTCTGAGGGGAATTATGGGGAAAAAAAAAAATGTGAAAAAAAAAAAAATTACTTTAGGAAAAAAAAAGATTTTTTTCCCCATAGCCGAAAGCTGCCGAGAACGGCCGAAAGCTGGCCAGAAGAGCCGAAGGCGGCCGAGAATTACCGCACGCCGCCGAGATACACAGGACATCTGGCTCTGTATCTCAGCGGCAGCATTTTTAAAAATGCAATGCTTTTCTCGGCGGCTTTCGGCCGCCTTTGGCTCTTTTCAGCGGCTTTCAGACTCCTTTGGCTCTTCTCGGTGGCTTTCGGCTGCCTTCGGCTCTTCTCGGCAGCTTCCGACCGCCTTCGGCCGTTCTCGGCAGCTTATGGCCGCCTTCAGCCCTTCTCAGCAGCTTCCAGATGCCTTCGGCCGTTCTCGGTGGCCGAAAGCTGCCGAGAACGGCTGAAAGCTGCCCAGAAGAGCCGAAGGCGGCTGAGAATTACCGCACGCCGCCGAGATACACAGGACATCTGGCTCTGTATCTCGGCGGCGGCATTTTAAAAAAATGCAATGGTGGACAAGGCTACATGACAAGGCTGCATGACAAGGCTGCAAATGACACTGACAAGGCTGCAGATAGACACTGATAAGGCTGCATTGATGGGCATTTAAATGTAAGTTTTTTTTCCCTTAACCGGTTCCCGACCAGCGCACACCGATGTACGTCGATAGAATGGCACGGGCAGGCATATTGGCGTACATGTACGTCCAATCTTCAATGCCGCCATGCCATCGGGAGCGTGCTGCCCGATGGCGCGCTCCCACGCTGGTCGGGACCCCGTGAGTCCGGTCGCGGGACCCGCGGACTCGATCGCCGCGGGCATACCCGCAATCCTCTCACGGGACGGCTGAATGGAGGAAATGCCGTTGTAAACAGCATTTCTCCATTCTGCCTAGCAACTAGTGATGCTGATCTCTGCTCCATGTGATTGGAGCAGAGATCAGTGTTCACTAAATGAAAGCCCAACCCCCCCACAGTTAGTAACACACCCCTAGGAACACTTAACCCCTACACTGCCACCCACTGGTTAACCCCCTCACTGCCACTGTCATTTACACAGGAATCACTGCTTTTATATAGCAGTGATTACTGTATAAATGACAATGGTCCCAAAAATGTCCGATGTGTCCGTCATAATGTCGCAGTCACAATAAAAATCGCTGATCGCCGCCATTACTAGTAAAAAAAATAATAATAAAAGATTATTAATAAAAATGCTATAAAACTATCCCTATTTTGTAAACGCTATAACTTTTGCGCAAACCAATCAATAATCGCTTATTGCTATTTTTTTTACCAAAAATATGTAGAAGAATACGTATCGGCCTAAACTGAGGGAAAAAAATGTTTTTTTATATATTTTTGGGGAATATTTATTATAACAAAAGGTAAAAAAAATGCTTTTTTTTCAAAATTGTCGCTCTATTTTTGTTTATAGCGCAAAAAATAAAAACCGCAGAGGGGATCAAATACCACCAAAAGAAAGCTCTATTTGTGGGAAAAAAAGGACGTAAATTTTGTTTGGGAGCCACGTCGCACGACCGCGCAATTGTCAGTTAAAGCGACGCAGTGCCGAATCGCAAAAAGTGGTCTGGTCTTTGACCAGCAAAATGGTGCGGTCTGTAAGTGGTTAAAATTCCCTCCTAAACTTGGGGTTACGCCGATGCGTGTTATATGCCGATAAATACGCCGATAAATACGGTAGTTAGTTGTTATTTCAGATTTTCGAGTTTTCGGGTTTTCGTATTTACGAATATTAGAATTTACGAATATATTCAGAAAAATTTGTTAAACGTGTTTTGATTCATTTGGATATTTCCGAATTAATGAATTTGTCTAAATTAATAAAAAAAAAAAAAAAAACGAATTCGGAACTAAACAAATTACACATGTCTAACGCCCACACTCAAGATGGGAGCGGGCTCCCAGGAAAAGTAATTTTTTTTTAACAAGAACAAAACTGCTAAAACATACATTTATTACTCATGCCAGCTGGAACTCCACTTTAATCAAAGGGCAATCAAAGGGGCAGTTTTTTTCTCCCTGCTTTTCATGGGGAAGAGCAAAGCAGGTGCTGAGAAGATAGACAAGTCCATACAAAGGGCCGTAGTGGGTGACTCCAGTGGGTATAGATAGAAAATAAGTAGGCTTGTGCAATTCGTTTCGTAACGAATCGAAATTCGGCTGAATTTTGCATCTTTCGGACATTCGGATGCATCCGAATGTCCGAATAGAAAAATAACAAATTACAATGAATACGAAAGAAATATAACGAATGAATTCGACATGATTCGAAATTATTTCAACCGCATTCGAAATTATTTCAACATGATTCAACATTATTTCAACCGCATTCGAAAATATTTTGTGACCCGAATTTAGGGCCATGTATATCGGGGTCACTTGGTTCAAATTTGGATATGTTGTAGTGCTAGTATTACTGTGTTTGCATACCAAATTTGGGGTTTCTAGCTATAAGTGACCCCGAGATATGTGGCCCCAAAATCGGGTCGCAAAATGTCATTCTCTGCTCTATTAACTAATAACATTTTGTGACCCGATTTTGGGGCCACATATCTCGGGGTCACTTATAGCTAGAAACCCCAAATTTGGTATGCAAACACAATAATACTAGCACTACAACATATCCAAATTTGAAGTGTCTAGCACCAAGTGACCCCGAGATACATGGCCCTAAAGTCGGGTCACAAAATATTTTCGAATGTGATTGAAATAATGTCGAATCATGTTGAAATCATTTCGAATCCGGTAGAAATATTTTCGAATTTCGTTGAAATATTTTCGAATGTGGCCGATTTTTCGAATTCGGTAGAAAACTAAACGAAATCCAAAAACGAATTTAAGGAAGTTAACGAATATAACTAAACGAAATTAATGAATTAACGAATTAAAACGAAACGAAACTAAACAAATTTTTTCCTTTTGCGCATGTCTAAAAATAAGTGCACTTCACACCAAATCCTCCACACGCCCCAAGGGGGTTAAACTCACCAGAAATTCACATGTAATGAGCACTGGAGTCACCCACTACGGCCCTTTGTATGGACTCATCTATCTTCTCAGCACCTGCTTTGCTCTGAGCATATGAACTGTTTGATTATTATTTTTTAGCAGCAGTGATTTCATCGATTGATTTCACTTATGTGATTTATTTTATTCATGCGTTTTTGTACTCTTTTATGCGATTTATGTGAGAACATATATAAGTCAACTATGTCAATATGTAAAGTTGATGGGAGCGCTGCTTAGATTATTTTGGATTTTTTTTTTTTTACTTTTTTAAGTTCACTGAAAAATCTTTATAATCTTGTTATTTGTGTGTATACCTAATTTAAAGTAGCTGCCGTTTTAGGTGCAAACCAACTATTACTATAATTCTTACTCTGAGTGTCAGTTCTGAAGCTTTTAGCGCTGAGGTGGGAGAAATAGAGGAAGCGCAATTTTGAGGTTTTTCTCCCTTATTATTTAATTGGATAATGGTGTATACTGCGCTCAGGACACTAAGACAACACCCACAAACTCCTGCAGCTGGCTGAAAGCTCAATTACAGAAGAGCAATATAGCTATATAGGTGGATAATGGTGTATACTGCGCTCAGGGTCCACAGACAACACCCACAAACTCCTGCAGATGGCTGAAAGCTCAATTACAGAAGAGCAATATAGCTATATAGGTGGATAATGGTGTATACTGTGGTCAGGGCGCACAGAAAACACCCACAAACTCCTGCTGATGGCTGAAAGCTCAATTACAGAAGAGCAATATAGCTATATAGGTGGATAATGGTGTATACTGTGGTCAGGGCGCACAGACAACACCCACAAACTCCTGCTGATGGCTGAAAGCTCAATTACAGAAGAGCAATATAGCTATATAGGTGGATAATGGTGTATACTGCGCTCAGGGTCCACAGACAACACCCACAAACTCCTGCAGATGGCTGAAAGCTCAATTACAGAAGAGCAATATAGCTATATAGGTGGATAATGGTGTATACTGTGGTCAGGGCACACAGTCAACACCCACAAACTCCTGCTGATGGCTGAAAGCTCAATTACAGAAGAGCAATATAGCTATATAGATGGATAATGGTGTATACTGCGCTCAGGGTCCACAGACAACACCCACAAACTCCTGCAGATGGCTGAAAGCTCAATTACAGAACAGCAAGAACACTAAATCGGTGGATAACGGACAGTGTATACTGCGTTGAAGGTACACAGAGAACACCCACTAACTCCTGCAGCTGGCAGATGGCTCAATTAGAGAAGAGCAAAATAGGTGGATAATGGTGTATACTGCACTCAGGTCACACAGACAACACCCACAAACTCCTGCAGCTGGCTGAAAGCTCAATTAGAGAAGAGCAATATAGCTATATAGGTGGATAATGGTATATACTGCACTCAAGTCACACAGACAACACCCACAAACTCCTGCAGCTGGCTGAAAGCTAAATTACAGAAGAGCAATATAGCTATATAGGTGGATAATGGTGTATACTGTGGTCAGGGCGCACAGACAACACCCACAAACTCCTGCTGATGGCTGAAAGCTAAATTACAGAAGAGCAATATAGCTATATAGGTGGATAATGGTGTATACTGCGCTCAGGGTCCACAGACAACACCCACAAACTCCTGCTGATGGCTGAAAGCTCAATTACAGAAGAGCAATATAGCTATATAGGTGGATAATGGTGTATACTGTGGTCAGGGCGCACAGACAACACCCACAAACTCCTGCTGATGGCTGAAAGCTCAATTACAGAAGAGCAATATAGCTATATAGGTGGATAATGGTGTATACTGTGGTCAGGGCACACAGACAACACCCACAAACTCCTGCTGATGGCTGAAAGCTCAATTACAGAAGAGCAATATAGCTATATAGATGGATAATGGTGTATACTGCGCTCAGAGTCCACAGACAACACCCACAAACTCCTGCAGATGGCTGAAAGCTCAATTACAGAAGAGCAAGAACACTAAATTGGTGGATAACGGACAGTGTATGCTGCGTTGAAGGTACACAGAGAACACCCACTAACTCCTGCAGCTGGCAGATGGCTCAATTAGAGAAGAGCAAAATAGGTGGATAATGGTGTATACTGCACTCAGGTCACACAGACAACACCCACAAACTCCTGCAGCTGGCTGAAAGCTCAATTAGAGAAGAGCAATATAGCTATATAGGTGGATAATGGTATATACTGCACTCAAGTCACACAGACAACACCCACAAACTCCTGCAGCTGGCTGAAAGCTAAATTACAGAAGAGCAATATAGCTATATAGGTGGATAATGGTGTATACTGCGCTCAGGGCACACAGACAACACCCACATACTCCTGCTGATGGCTGAAAGCTCAATTACAGAAGAGCAAGAACGCTAAATCAGTGGATAACAGACGGTGTATACTGCGTTGAAGGTACACAGAGAACACCCACTAACTCCTACAGACGCCAACACACTACACAAGGCCGCCGCGCTGGCGGCCTTATATAGTGTGGGGCGTGTGCTACACAGCCTGAGCTATGATTGGCCACAGGCATCCTGCCTGTGGCCAATCATGGCTCTCCTCGCTGCCGGCGCTGTGATTGGCCAAGCATGCAGGGTCACAGTGCATGCTTGGCCAATCATGAGCCAGCAATGCACTGCAATGGCGCAGTGCATTGTGGGCCGTGAGCGCCACACGAATTTGGCGCGAACGGCCCACAGAGTTCTGGCTTTGCCGAACGGGCGAACAGCCGGTGTTCGAGTTGAACATGCGTTCGACACGAACACCAAGCTCATCCCTAATGGAGACCTCTGAAACTGTGGATTATACAGTGTTAAGTAAAAGGAAACAAGGGTCAAAGTAAATGTAACGAAGGGGAAAATAGTAAAAAAACAACCGTGTGTAACTATTGACTTCACTTTTTTCTGTGTGAGGAAAAGAAACAAGAAATCATACAAAGGAGAGTCTAGCTTCCATGCCCTCGTAAGATGGGTTTTGGTGGTACGCCGATATAGACCGTGTGCTTGGGTTGGGAGAAGAAAAAAGAAAGAAATAACAATAAAAGATAACAATTTTATCCCTCACACCGAGGATCTCTCCCCATCTGTATCTTGGCAGGGAAGCTGACGATTCCTGGCAATAAAGATCAAACATGGCACAAATTTTTAAACAAAACTCTCCGGCTCATAGGCCTACGGAGAGGAGAAAATATCTAATAAGCGTTAGTATCAGGCCCAGGCATGCCTCAGGAAACACAAAATGAGGCAGTTCAGTAGTCAGCGTATACCTGACCATTGAGGAAGAGAGCCATATCGACCATGCTTAAATGGATATTTCATAGGACTGCTTTGGTGCTAAGACAAGCTCGGAGCTGCAGAGGAAGGAACAGAGGGAGCAGTGACGGCTTGTGCTCAACATTTTTTGGGGGCGCAAACAAATTGAAGATTTTTTTTAAAAAAAAACATCAATTGCAGCCACTGTGCCATCAAACGCTGCCACTGTGCCCATTAAAAGCTGCCACTGTGCCATCAAACGCTGCCACTGTGCCCATCAATTGCAGCCACTGTGCCATAAATTGCAGCCACTGTGTCATCAAACGCTGCCACTGTGCCATCAAACGCTGCCACTGTGCCCATCAGCCACTGTGCGAAATGCTGCCACTGTGCCCATCAAACGCTGCCACTGTGCTATCAAACGCTGCCACTGTGCCATCAAACGCTGCCACTGTGCCCATCAAACACTGCCTCTGTGCCATCAAATGCTGCCACTGCACCCATCAAATGCTGCCACTGTACCATCAAATGCTGCCACTGTGCCCAAATGCTGCCAGTGTGCCCATCAAATGCTGCCACTGTGCCATCAAATGCTGCCACTGTGCCATCAAATGCTGCCAGTGTGCCCATCAAATGCTGCAAGTGTGCCCATCAAATGTTGCAAGTGTGCCCTTGAATGCTGCCAGTGTGACCCCGCCCACTCACCGTCTGGCCGGCACTTACCCTGTCTTGGCGGGGCAACAGATGATGGTGACGAGCGGGGTCCTTCATGCGTCTCCTGTCGTCCTCAACTCCCGTCCTCTTCTCCAGATAGGCGTCCAATAGTGGTGCCTGTCGTTTCAGCCAGTCAGGTGACAGGTAACAGACCTGAGCATCTGATTGGCGGAGAGGTGGTTCAGTGTTCGGAAAGTGAATATTCATTCGCTTTTCTAACACAGCTGGGTGAACTGCTAGTGCTAAGCATGTCGCTCGCTGTTTACCTTTTTTGACACCTATTAGAGCCTATGGCTCTAATCAGGTGCTTAAAAAACACCCCTGCTGCTGTAATTCAGGTGTCTGGCACCCGAAAAGGGGCCGGGCACCTGAATAGGGGGAGTCAGCAGCGGCCATGAATAGATTCATGCAATGCAGGAATCTATCTATCGGTGATAGAGGGGGTGGCAGGAGAAAGGGGGTGGCGTCAGTGCGCTCTTATAGACGCACCACCACTGAGAGGGAGTGTCATCCATTATATTAGAGGAGGCCATGTCTCCTACCAGCAGAGATTCAACATATTGCTGGGCATTTGGTCGCCTTGAGGAGACCGCGGGCGCAGAACGGCAGGGTATGCCAGGGGGAATTTTAGATTGTGCTGCTGCAGCTGTGAACAGATGGGAGCAAGAAAGATCTCCGCTGCTTGGAGACCTCCACCGAATAAACAGTGAAGAGTAATTGTTTGTGGCTGTCCACAGAGAGGCCCCGTGCCTTGCAGTAATGTTGTAGTATGGTGTGCTTTTCTGCATATTTTAAGTAGCGTACAATTACTGGCCATGGCTTGGGTTGTGGAGGGTCTATGTGGTTCGCTTGTTCCACTACACAGGGGTAGCAGAGACCCAGAGCTTCAGGTATGCAGTGGCTGCAAAGCTCCATTAGAGATGTTGTCTCGCAAGACTCAGGGAGACCTATTATGCATAGGTTATTCCAACAGGACCGGTTCTCGAGGTCCTCAAACTTGTCTATAAGGCATTGAGGTACTCCTGTGTGGGTACGTATAGAGGCCGTTACCTGGTGTAATCTTTTCTCCACTGAGGACATCCGTTGCTCTGCCTCCTGCAGCCTATGGGTCTGGCTGTGAAGATCCTCCTGTAGCTGCTCCATGCCATGCTGGACAGCCTTATCCACTGCCTCTGTGATCATGGGTGTGAGGAGTAGAGCTACCACCAAGGCTATTTTGGCATGTGACACCTCTGTGTCCTCTGGGGAATGCAATACCTGAGAGGAGTGAGGCGGAGCGGTGATATCCTCGGCCGAGGGAGCGGCCGCCATCTTAGCAGCCATGTCTGCCTGTGTCAAACTGACTCTGGGCAGCCTGTGTGGGGCGAGGAGCAGTGCCCTCCAGGAATAGATCCATCTGACCCTCAGGATCGCAGCACTATAAACTGCCTGTAGGAGCCAATGCTGTGCCGTGGCTGGTAGAAGCAAATGAGCTGAGGGGAGGGGGAGCCGTAGCCATGACAGATCACTCCATCCTCCGGAACTGGAAGTAGGTAGCCATATTTTAGCTATAGGGTGGTCGGGAAATGGATAAAATACACATTTCCTGCAGACAAATCTATAGACTTAGCAGTGATTTCACCACAAAACTTCCAAATGTATTATTCCTCAATGTCGTTCATTGTGCTGCTTAGGCAAAAATTACATTTTGTCACTTTTATATCTTCATTTTTCTTTTTACTTTCTGATATATTTCTGTGTTAAAATTATAAAATGAGACTAATGAGGGGCATTTCTGGCACACGAACAGGTCCACTCCAGGGTAGACGAGAGTTTTTAAGACATTTAAAGGGGTTGTAAACCCTTACATACCACTTTATGCTACAGGTAAGCCTATAATAAGGCGTACCTGTAGCTACCCCGGATATCTCCTGTCCCCTGAATGTGCCAATGTCATCGGCACATGCGCACTGGAGCAAACTGAAGAAATGGCACATATGCAATGCTGGGGGAGTGACGTCATTGCAGTTCTGGCCAATCACAGCGCCGGAGCCGCGATACCCGGAAGTAACCCCCGGTAGAGATGTCGTCGACCAGAGGGGGGTATGAGGACTGATGCGGGGGCTTCGATGTAAGCTTAGTAATTCATCCATGTCTTTATGGACCTTGCTTTGAATAATGGTGCACAGTCATGTTGGAACAGGAAGGGACCATCCAATATCAGGTCATTCATCCCTACTGATCACCCTACAGATACACACATTGTCAGGTCATTCATCCCTATTGATCCTCCTATAGATACATACATTGTCAGGTCATTCATCCCTATTGATCCTCCTATAGATACATACATTGTCAGGTCATTCATCCCTACTGATCACCCTACAGATACATAAATTGTCAGATCATTCATCCCTACTGATCACCCTACAGATACACACATTGTTGGGTCATTCATCCCTACTGATCACCCTACAGATACATACATTGTCATGTCATTCATCCCTACTGATCACCCTACAGATACATACATTGTTGGGTCATTCATCCCTACTGATCACCCTACAGAAACATATATTATGTGCTGAGGGAAAATAAATTGTCACCCAAATCTCTTGATGTAATTCATTCTTTTAATCACTTTACAGCTCAGTGTGAGAAGCCGGAGGACAGAAGGCTGAAGATGGATCCAGAGAAAACATTTTATAATATTGGAGATACAGTGACAGTAAAATGTCCGGATGGATTTTTCCCTCCTTATCCCTCTGCACAATGTGTGAATGATGGGTTCTCCAATCAGTGGAATAATACACTACGATGTATACGTGAGTAGTAAACCTCAGTATATAGACTGCAGGAACCCAGAGCAACCAATCAGCAGTCACCTCTCTTTGGTCAGACTCATCTAAACTGATGTGTATAGTGTAATGCACCAATCAGGTTTTATGTACATCATTGCTGTCTGTCTGGTCATATTACATACATAACCCTGTATATTACATACACTTTGTGTAATGAACATGGGAATACTTTATTTTGTCCAACTAAATCTACATGTATCATTGTAATCAGATCCAATATAAGCAAACACCATGAGAGCGATCTGATTGTACATCACAGTTATTATTAATACAATCTACAATCTTCCCATTGAGACTTTCTGACTTCTTTTTAACCACTTAAAAACCATAAGGATTTACCCCCTTAACCGGTTCCCAAACAGCGCACAACGATGTACGTCGACAGAATGGCATGGGCAGGCATATTGGCGTACATGTACGTCCAATCTTCAATGCCACCCTGCCATCGGGAGTGCGCCGCCGGCGGCACGCTCCCGTGCTGGTCGGGCCCCCCGTGAGTCCGGTCGCGGGACCCGCGGACTCGATCGCCGCGGGCATACCCGCGATCATCTCACGGGATGGCTGAATGGAGGAAATGCATTTCTCCATTCTGCCTAGCAACTAGTGACGCTGATCTCTGCTCCATGTGATTGGAGCAGAGATCAGTGTTCACTAAATGAAAGGCCAACCCCCCCACAGTTAGTAACACACCCCTAGGAACACTTAACCCCTACACTGCCACCCACTGGTTAACCCCTTCACTGCCAGTGTCATTTACACAGGAATCACTGCATTTATATAGCAGTGATTACTGTATAAATGACAATGGTCCCAAAAATGTGTCAAAAATGTCCGATGGGTCCCCCACAATGTCGCAGTCACAATAAAAATCGCTGATCGCCGCCATTACTAGTAAAAAAAATAATAATAAAAAATTATTAATAAAAATGCTATAAAACTATCCCTATTTTGTAAATGCTATAACTTTTGCGCAAACCAATCAATAATCGCTTATTGCGATTTTTTTTACCAAAAATATGTAGAAGAATACGTATCGGCCTAAACTGAGGGAAAAAAAGTTTTTTTTATATATTTTTGGGGGATATTTATTATAACAAAAAGTAAAAAATAATGCGTTTTTTTCAAAATTGTCGCTCTATTTTTGTTTATAGCGCAAAAAATAAAAACCGCAGGGGTGATCAAATACCACCAAAAGAAAGCTCTATTTGTGGGAAAAAAAGGACGTCAATTTTGTTTGGGAGCCACGTCGCACGACCGCGCAATTGTCAGTTAAAGCGACGCAGTGCCGAATCGCAAAAAGTGGTCTGGTCTTTGACTAGCAAAATGGTCCGGTCTGTAAGTGGTTAATGACCAGGCCATTTATTTCTTTACGGCACTGCGTCACTTTAACTGAAAATTGCGCGGTTGTGTGACGTTGCACTCAAATAAAATTTACATCCTTTTTTTCCCAAAAATAGAGCTTTTTTTTGGTGATATGTGATCACCTCTGCGGTTTTAGTTTTTTGCTATAATAAATATCCCCAAACAATATAAAAAAAAAACAAATGTATTCATCAGTTTAGGCCGATATATATTCTTATTACATTAATACATTGATCAGTGCTATAAAAATGGCAGGGAAGGGGTTAACACTAGGGGCGATCAGGGGGTTAAATGTGTTCCCTGGGTATGTTCTAACTGTATGGGAGATGGGCTACCAGGGACATGACAGCGATCATTCCCGATCACTGGGAACAGTAGATCTCTGACATGTCCCCTGGTAGAACAGGGAATCTCCTTGTTTACAAAGACAGTTCCCCATTCTGCCTCTGTATTAGGCAATCACGGGTCCGCCCGACCCACAGGCACGCTCCCATAGTGTGCAGCGGGTGTGAATGCGTGCCGTCGGATATTACAGCTGTCCCCTGGCATCTCTTCACTGAGAACTGAGCCACTGAACACCGCCGATGGCTCCGTTCTTTCACCTCCCCAAGCGGAGAAATGCTGACTGTCAGTCTGCATCTCTCCTGCTCTGCTCCTCCACGCTCATTGGAGCGCTGAGCTGTGGAGGGGCGGGGAGCGGCCATTTCAGCTTCTCAGCGGCTTGCTGAAACAGCCATCATTCAAGGCAGCTGGCGGATCCAGACTTCACAAGTCGGTAAGATACGCTGCCTTGACTGATTGCAGTGACGTCAGTGGAAAGCGAACTTCAGAGCACTCTCCATTGAAAACGGGTCACAGGAGGGCAAAATGAATTGCACTCCTGTGACCCTTAGGAAAGGCCCAGACTAAAAAGCTCAGGCTGGACTTCTCCTTTAAGTATGATCTCTCAGCATGGCTCCACTCCAGCCTCTCAACAGGAAACACTATTTAACCCTGCGCACTACAAGCCAGCTTTGTCCTAGCAGCAGTTGTGTCTAGGCTTCTGTGTGGTGTCCTGCTCTATGTTTATCTCTGACTTCTGTGTACCGACCTTGGCATGTTCTTCCTGACCATCCCTGTCTGCTAGTAACCCTGAGCTTTGTGTACCTTCCTGACAATCCCTGTCTGCTAGTTGCCCCGACCTTGGCTTGTTCTCCTGACTAGCCTGTGCTTAACCCTGAACTGCTGCTTCCACTCTGTCCATCCGAGCCGGTCTGTGAGCATGAGCTGAGAGACCCTGGGGCTGCAACCTGGAGTCAGCTGAAGCCAAATCCATCCTCACCACTAGAGCCTCTGGTGAATACCTGCTGGCTCTTAAACTCCGCGCCCTGGGCAATCTTCCACTCCAGCTTCCTGCTTGGCCCTTGTCAGTGTTCAGGTGGAGCTACTTTCCTGAACCACCCAGAGCTCCATCTGTAGCAACCAGCCGAAGGGTCCACAACCTTAGCGGTGCACCCCTAACCTCTGCGGTTTGCATCTGTCACCTGGTCTCTGGTGCTGACACATGGTCAGGTCACTACTAAAAGCCCAGCACACACCTGACCAATTATTATGCTGGCTGTTCTGAATACATGGACTAAAGATTTCCTCCCACCAGGTTCACTTAGAAAGGAACTCTGATTGTATCAGCCTATCCTCAAGATTTTTAGCTTGACAGGCTACCAGCTTAGGAGCAGGTCCCACTATAGTCACCAGGCCAGGACTGTTTGTCAGTATGCTCCAATGTTTTTCCAGGATAATGCATACTGTATTCCACTGTGCTCCAAATTCTATTATTACTCCTACTGGGCTTGGATTTACTTGTCCTTTACTTTCATTACTAGTCTCTATAGATAGAAGGCTCTCTTTACTCCGACCAGCTACCTTCTTTCTGGCCTTGTGAATTTGACCATCGGAGTAACTGCTCTTACGGAATCTCCCATACATTTCAACTTCCTCCTTCCTGAATTCACAAGTTTTGGGACAGTTTCTTTTTATCCTAAACAACTGGCCCACTGGGATCCCATTCTTCAACCAGGGAGGATGATGATTTTCTGCTCTTAAAAGAGTATTAGCCTCAGTTTCTTTGTGGAATGTGCGATTGCGCAGTTGTCCTTGTTCAATGGCTATCCACAGGTCAAGGAAGGGGATCTGTGTACGATCAAAGATGCAGGTCAAATATATGTTGCATTTATTTTTGTTGAGTTGCTCAACAAATTTATGTAAAGCTTCTGTCACCTCTCCATAATACCATTACATCGTCGATGTACCTTAACCATGTATTTACATACATCCATATACAGTTTTTTGGGGTCTCTTACTAAAGACTGTGGCAATCATTACAATAATTCCCTATTGGCCAACCAGGCCTTGGTTCCTGCTTTTGATAATTGGGTATCGGATTGAAATCCTTTCTCTCGGATGAGATCTTCTGACACAGAGTGCAATATTCCACCCTTGTTCATCTCTTCCAGTTTCTTGTCCTGAGAGGAGGAGACTGATCAGGTTTGGTTGTTTTTCTCTAAGCTAATACCTATAAATCCTACAAAAGGATTTGAATGAAGCTTGTTCATTTGGAAATGATTTGTTTTCATTTTCTTCACTCCTCGGGTCAGGTACATTCTGGACTTCAACTGATCTTAGGCTCTCAGGTCATTCATCCCTACTGATCACCCTACAGATACATACATTGTCAGGTCATTCATCCCTACTGATCATCCTACAGATACATACATTGTCAGGTCATTCATCCCTACTGATCACCCTACAGATACATACATTGTCAGGTCATTCATCCCTACTGATCACCCTACAGATACATACATTGTCAGGTCATTCATCCCTACTGATCACCCTACAGATACATACATTGTCAGGTCATTCATCCCTACTGATCACCCTACAGATACATACATTGTCAGGTCATTCATCCCTACTGATCACCCTACAGATACATACATTATGTGCCAAGGGAAAAAAAATTATTTTTCACATTGTTCCCAACTCTCTCAAATGTAATTCTTTCTTCTAATCACTTTACAGGGATGTGTAGAAAGCCGGAGGACACAATGATGAAGATGGATCCAGAGAAGACATTTTATAATATTGGAGAGACAGTGACAGTAACATGTCCAGTTGGATATTTTCCTTTTTACCCCTCTGTACAATGTGTGAATTATGGGTTCTACAATCATTGGAATAATATACCACGATGTTTAGGTGAGTAGTAAACCTTAATATACAGACTGCAGGAACCCAGAGCAACCAATCAGCAGTCACCTCTCTTTGGTCTGACTTATCTAAACTGATGTAAGATAAAACCTGATTGGTGCATTGCACTCTACACATCATTACTGTCTGTATGGCCTTATTACATACACTTTGTATAATGAATGTGGGAATACTGTGTGCTGTCCAACTAAATCTACATGTATCATTATAATCAGATCCAATATAACGGTAGCACCCTCTACCTTAGGTAGGTAGGTGCTAGTGTAGTGGGTTTGTTTTGTACTGTCAGTGCAGGTAAATTTAGGCAGGCCTATGCTGTGAGCTAGACCTGTTTGTTTTGATGTGGGGGCAGGGGAGTGGTTTAGCGTAGCAGCAGGAGACTGACATGGGCTTCAGCTCTTGGGCGCCTCTTCTGGTTTTCAGAAGGTTCTGCAAAAGAGGTAGGGCAGAGAGCTGGAGTGACATGAGGGAGCCCTGACCAATCCCCAACTAGGATTGGCAGGGGGCAGGCCTCCTATATATATCTATGGTCAGCCTGCTTTGGGAGGAGTTATTGGGTGGAAGAACTGGATGATGAAGTGTTACACTGTCGTGGACTGAGGAAACCCCCTTTCCGGGGGGGTTAACTCAGGCCTGGAGCTTGGGAGCTGTGAGGGAGCCTCTCTCTACATGGTCATTAAGAGGTGTCCTGGAACAGGAGCTGGAAGAGGACAGTTGGGAGCACTGCCAGGAAAGTCATTCAGGAGGGATCCATGCCGGGGTCGGTGAGTGAGAAGCGCAGTTTGAAGCTCTGGAAGAGACATGTCAGGATTTGGATGTGGAGCCAGAGGGAGAGACTGTGGTATTGTACTGGAGTCAAGTCTTTGCAGCCACGAGGGCTGGCAGGATTGGCATTGGACATGCTGGGATCAGTATTCCACCGTGTCAGTTAGCACATATATTCTTCTCAACTAAAACGGTTTATACCACAAAGGGGACTGCAGACCCCTGCCTGTAAAGGGCTACTAGGAAAGGCCTAGCCATGTGCTAACGGTGACAGGAACCTAGATTTGGACAGTGAAGTGAAGCAAGTGATCTCAAGTAGAGTGCTGGAGGAGATGTGCAGAGGAAGAGACTCAACATTGAAGGAACAACTATTACGATAGATTCCAAATGCGTTGGGTTATCTCTTTTGTTATGTTTTGTAATTCTTACCTCTGTATCTACCCCTCTGCATCCTGTATTTTCATGTCTTGCACAATTGTGATATCTTTTACTTCACTTAATAAACAAGCAATATTTTGATAATAACATTGCATAACTTTACCGAACCAGTGTCCCGTTTAAAGTCCCAATTAAAGAAAACCCTTTTTCAGTGATTTATGATTTAAGAAATCCTGCACCACCAAAATGAGGACATGTGTCAGGCATGGCACATGTGTCAACTTTCCCTGTCTAAGGACAGACAGGAGGTTGGTGCCATTATCTCACACCACCATTTCTGGCTCCAGCTGGCATGGTGTGAACCACCTCTGGGCCTGCCCCTGCAGAGCTGCAAGAATCTCTGCTCCTGTGTGGTTCCTTTCCCCTAGACATACCAACTGAAGCAGGGAATGCCATCTTTTAGCCTGACTCATTGAAAACCGCTTAGTGGGTACTTGTGGTTCATAGGACAATTCAGCAGGGGAGGACACTGAGGATGAAGAGGAGGAGGAAGGGGTAGAGCTGACAAATCTCACATCATCTCTAGCTGTATGGAGACGCGGCGGTACAACAAGCTGAAGCCCTGAGCCTTGTCCTGCATGCTTCTGAGTTGCAAGCAGAGTTACCCAGTGTGCTGTGAACTAAATACTTCACCCCTGACCATGCTTGCTGGACAACATGTCAGCAGTAACGTGGATTTTGCGGCTGACTGCCTTGCCCAATGATACCACAACATGGCCTTCCACGTGATGGTAGAGAGCTGGAATAGCCTTATATGAAAAGTAAAAGGGACTAGGAACCTGCCATTGTGGTACAGCACATTCTGCAAATGCATGGAAGGGGACAATATCCACTAGATGGAAAGCCGGTAATTGTAAATCCAGCAGCTTTGAAAAGCTTGCATTTAGATGCTGGGCATGTGGGTGACAGGGACTGTATTTTTTTTCGCTGCAGCAGATGAGGCAGAGAAATTTGCTGGCTATAGTCTACAGCTGATGGTGTGCTACTGGCAGATGTGCTGCAAGGACCTAGGACACCCTGCGCTATACCATCATCCCTGTCAGTGGAGGCTGCTGAGAGGTCATGAGGTATAACGGGTGTAGACTGTGGTGAGTAATAGGAAGTAACAGAATTGCATCCCTTTTGTGTGGCTTTCAGGTGCTCTTGCCAACAGGCTGAGTGGTGGGAGGTTAAATGCCTTGTCAAGCATGTGGTACCCAAATGGCTGGTGTTTTTGCCACGCTTGATGTGCTTGAGACGAAGTTTGAAAATAGCAGCAGTGCGATCGGCTGCACATATGCTAAAAAAGGCCCAGACAGCTGAACTGTGGGAAGAGAGCTAGGAGATAACAGCTCCACTATGTGATGGAATAGTGTGGCTGCTCTCTACACTTCCATGATGGCTGCCTCCATTGTGGTTGTGCCTCATCCTCACTTTTCTCCTCTGCTCCAGGGATGAGCTTTATTGTTCGAGTTGAACTCATGTTCGCCTCGAACATTGGCTGTTCGCCAATTCGCCAAACAGCGAACAATTTTGAGTGTTTGCGGCAAATTCGAAAGCCCGCGGAACACCCTTTAAAAGTCTATGGGGGAAATCAAAAGTGCTAATTTTAAAGGCTTATATATTATAGTATGCCTGTAAAGGGGCACATGTTTCCCATGTTTAGAACAATCTGACAGCAAAATGACATTTCTAAAGGAAAAAAAATAATTTAAAACTACTCGCGGCTATAATGAATTGTCGGTCCGGCAATACACATAAAAGTTGATTGATAAAAACGGCATGGGGATTTCCCCACAGGGGAACCCCCGAACCAAAATTTAAAAAAAAAATGCATGGGGGTCCCCCTAAATTCCATACCAGGCCCTTCAGCTCTGCTATGGATATTAAGGGGAACCCTGCACCAATTTTTTTATAAAAATGGCGTGGGGGTCCCCCTCAAAAACCATACCAGACCTGATTTTAAGGGGAACCACACACCAAATTTTTTTTTAAAAATGGTGTGGGGTCCCCCCTAAAAATCCATATCAGACCCTTATCTGAGCACGCTACCTGGCAGGCCCCAGGAAAAGAGGGGGGACACATACCAGGCCACATGCCCTCAACATTGTGAGGGTGATTTGATGTAGCCAAAGGACCTTGTCCCCATGTTGATGGGGAGAAGGGCCTCATCCCCACAACCCTTGCCCAGTGGTTGTGGGGGTCTGCGGGCGGGGGGCTTATCGGAATCTGGAAGCCCCTTTAACAAGGGGACCCCCAGATTCCGCCCCCCGTGTGAATTGGTAATGGGGTACAAATGTACCCCTACCATTTCACAAAAAAAATTACAAAAAGGTTAAAAAACACAAGAGACTGTTTTTGACAAGTCCTTTATTAATTTCTTCTTCTTTCATCTTCTTTCTTCTGGTCTTCCTTCGGTGTTCTTCTTGTTCCTCCAACTTCTTCTTCTTCATCTTCTTCTTTATCTTCTTCTTCCTTTGCTCTTCTCGTCCCGCATCTTGCTCCGCCTTCTTCTCCGCTCAGTCCGCACAATCCGCCTCAATCCGCCTCAGTGGGAGTCTTCAGCCGTGTGACGATTCGATTCTTTGAAGCGTCACACGGGCAAGGGTTGTGGGGATGAAGCCCTTCTCCCCATCAACATGGGGACAAGGTGCTTTGAGGGGCTACGTCAAATCACCCTCACAATGTTGAGGGTATGTGGCCTGGTGGCCTGGTACGGTTCAGGAGGGTGGGCGCTCTCTCATCCCCCCCTCTTTTCCTGCGGCCTGCCAGGTAGCGTGCTCGGATAAGGATCTGGTAAGGATTTTGACGAGGGACCCCACGCCATTTTTTTTTAAAACTTTGGTGCAGGGTTCCCCTTAAAATCCATAGCAGACCTGAAGAGCCAGGAATGGAATTTAGGGGGACCCGCACACATTTTTTTTTTAAATTTTGGTTCGGGGTTCCCCTTCGGGCAAATCCCCATGCCGATTTTATCAATTAACTTTTATGTGTATTGCCGGACCGACAATTCATTGTAGCCGCGAGTAGTTTTAAATGACTTTTTTTCCCTTTAGAAATGTAATTTTGCTGTCAGACTGTTCTAAACACGGGAAATATGCACACAGGCATACTATACACACCCCCCAGGTACGAAAATTTAAAGGGATATTACACTTTTATTGTTTCACTTTAAGCATTATTAAAATCACTGCTCTCGAAAAAAAACGGCTGTTTTTAAAACTTTTTTTTGCATTGATACATGTCCCCTGGGGCAGGACCCGGGTCCCCAAACACTTTTTGTGACAATGCCATGCATATAAGCCTTTAACCACTTCAATACCGGGCACTTATACACCTTCCTGCTCAGACGAATTTTGAGCTTTCAGCGCTGTCGCACTTTGAATGACAATTGCGCGGTCATGCTACACTGTACCCAAATGACACACAAATAGAGATTTCTTTTGGTGGTATTTGATCGCATCTGGGATTTTTATTTTCTGCTAAACAAATAAAAAAAGATTGACAATTTTGAAAAAAACATGTTTTTCTTTTGTTTCAGTTACAAAACTTTGTAAATAAGTAAGTTTTCTCCTTCACTGATGGGCACTGACGGAGCTGCAGTGACGGGCACTGATAAGGAGGCACTGATGGGCACCGATGATGTGGCATCAATGAAGTGGCACTGATTGGCGGAACTGATATGTGGCACTGACTTGAGACACAGATAGACACTGATAGGTGGCACAAATAGGCACTGATAGGTGGCACAGATTGGCATGGATAGGTGGCATGAATTGGCATGGATGGGCTGCATGGACAGGTGGCACGGATGGGCACGGATGGGCATGGATAGGCACTAATAGGCGGCACGGATGGGCACTGATATGCGGCACAAATGGGCACGGATAGGCGGCATGGATGGGCACTGATAGGCGGAGCGGATAGGCACTGATAGGTAGCACGGATGGGCACTGATAAGCGGCATTGTAGTGTAAAGTATTGTAGGGATGGATGCCAATCAGTGTCAAACAATAATGCATGGCAATCAGTGATGCCCATTGTGGGCGCTGATTGGCATCCATTGTGGGCACTGATTGCCATCCATTATGGGCACTGACTGGCATCCCTGGTGGTCTAAGGGGGCATACCTGATGCTGGGCATCCCTGGTGGTCTGGTGGCATCCCTGGTGGTCCAGTGTGGGCATCCTCGGGGGGGCTGCGCTGATAATCAATCAGCACAGACCCCCCCTGTCAGAAGAGCAGCCGATCGGCTCTCCTCTACTCGCGTCTGACAAACGCGAGTGAGGAAAAGCCGATCACCGGCTCTTCCTATTTACAATGTGATCAGCTGTGATTATGATTGGACAAGGCTTAATATCATGATCACGTCATATGAGGTCCGGTCAGGATATTAAAACCACTTTGCCACCGTCATTTTGCTATATGGCGGGCGGCAAGTGGTTAAAATTAGCAATTTTGATTACTCATGTTCATGTCCCATAGACTTTAATGGTGTTCGCATGTTTGAACACATTTTTTGCCTGTTCGCATGTTCTGGTGTGAACCGAATGGGGGGGGGGGGGGGGGGGGGTGGTGTTTGGCTCATCCTACTCTGATAGCCAATTTGTGTACCAGTGTTCTCCCTCTTTAGAGGCTCATGTTCCTACCTTCATCAACCTCAGAACCAACATCTGAATCAAGTAATGGAAGTGCATCGTAAGGAGCAAGTGACCGATGCTGTGTTTAAATATACCTCTAACCAAACAACAGGCACATGGTTAAACACCATAGGATTGTTTAAATGCGGTGCCGTTAGATGTTACATTTGCAACCTAATAGGAGATTCTCATACTATAACCTGTTTCAATGGCTTCTCCATAACTATTGGTTAATTGTCATACCAAATACAGTGGTGTGAAAAAGTGTTTGCCCCCTTCCTCATTTCCTGTTCCTTTGCATGTTTGTCACACTTAAGTGTTTCGGAACATCAAACCAATTTAAACAATAGTCAAGGACAACACAAGTAAACACAAAATGCAATTTGTAAATGAAGGTGTTTATTATTAAAGGTGAAAAAAAATCCAAACCATCGTGGCCCTGTGTGAAAAAGTGATTGCCCCCTAAACCTAATAACTGGTTGGGCCACCCTTAGCAGCAACAACTGCAACCAAGCGTTTGCGATAACGTGCAATGAGGCTTTTACAGCGTCCTGGAGGAATTTTGGCCCACTCATCTTTGCAGAATTGTCCTAATTCAGTTACATTAGAGGGTTTTCGAGCATGAACGGCCTTTTTAAGGTCATACCACAACATCTCAATAGGATTCAGGTCAGGACTTTGGCTAGGCCACTCCAAAGTCTTCATTTTGTTTTTCTTCAGCCATTCGGTGGTGGACTTGCTGGTGTGTTTAGGATCATTGTCCTGCTGCAGAACCCAAGTTCGTTTCAGCTTGAGTACATGAACAGATGGTCGGACATTCTCCTTCAGGATCTCTTGGTAGACAGCAGAATTCATAGTTCCTTTTATCACGGCAAGTCTTCCAGGTCCTGAAGCAGCAAAACAGCCCCAGACCATCACACTACCACCACCATATTTTACTGTTGGTATAATGTTCTTTTTATGAAATGCAGTGTTCCTTCTACGCCAGATATACTTGGACACACACCTTCCAAAGAGTTCCACTTTTGTCTCATCGGTCCACAGAATGTTGTCCCAAAAGTCTTGGGGATCATCAAGATGTGTTGTGGAGAAATTGAGACGAGCTTTGATGTTCTTTTTGCTCAGCAGTGGTTTTCTCCTTGGAACTCTGCCATGCAGGCCATTTTTGCCCAGTCTTTTCCTGATGGTGGAGGCATGAACGCTGACCTTAACTGAGGCAAGTGAGGCCTGCAGTTCCTTGGACGTTGTTGTGGGGTCTTTTGTGACCTCTTGGATGAGTTGTCGCTGCGCTCTTGGGGTAATTTTGGGCGGCCGGCCACTCCTGGGAAGGTTCACCACTGTTCCATGTCTTCGCCATTTGTGGATAATGGCTCTCACTGTGGTTCGCTGGATTCCCAAAGCTTTGGAAATGGCTTTATAACCCTTTCCAGACTGATAGATCTCAATTACTTTCTTTCTCAATTGTTCCTGAATTTCTTTGGGTCTCGGCATGATGTGTAGCTTTTAAGGATCTTCTGGTGGACCTTACTGTGTCAAGCAGCTCCTATTTAAGTGATGCCTTGATTGTGAACAGGTGTGGCAATAATCAGGCCTGGGTGTGGCTAGAGAAAATGAACTCAGGTGTGGACAACCACAGTTATAGTATGTTTTAACAAGGGGGGCAATCACTTTTTCACACAGGGCCATGATGGTTTGGATTTTTTTTCACCTTTAATAATAAACACCTTCATTTACAAATTGCATTTTGTGTTTACTTGTGTTGTCCTTGACTATTGTTTAACCACTTTCCGACCGGACCATTTTGCTGGTAAATGACCAGAGGTCTTTTTACACTTTGGCACTGCGCTGCTTTAACTGGTAATTGCGCGGTCATGCAATGTTGTACCCAAACAAAATTTGCGTCCTTTTCTTCCCACAAATAGAGCTTTCTTTTGATGGTATTTGATTGCCTCTGCGATTTTTATTTTTTGCGATATAAACGTAAAAAGACCGCAAATTTTGAAAAAAAATGATATTTTCTACTTTTTGTTATTAGAAAAATCCAATAAACTAAATTTTAGTCATACATTTAGGCCAAAATGTATTCAGCCACATGTCTTTGGTAAAAAAAAAAGTCAATAATTGTATATTTATTGGTTTGCGCAAAAGTTGTCACATCTACAAACTAAGGTACGTTTTCTGGAATTTACGCAGCTTTTAGTTTACGACTGCCTATCTCATTTCTTGAGGTGCTAAATTGGCAGGGCAGTACAAAACCCCCCCAAATGACCCCATTTTGGAAAGTAGACCCCCTAAGGAAATTGATAAGAGGCATGTTGAGCCCATTGAATATTTTATTTTTTTGCCTCAAGCGATTGAATAATGACAAAAATAATTGAATTCAAGCGATTGAATAATGACAACTTTTTACACAAAGTTGTCACTAAATGATATATTGATCACACATGCTATGGGCATATGTGAAATGACACCCCAAAATAAATTCTGCTGCTTCTCCTGAGTACGGGGATACCACATATGTGGGACTTTTTGGGAGCCTAGCCGCGTACGGGGCCCCGAAAACCAAGCACCGCCTTCAGGCTTTCTAAGGGCGTAAATTTTTGAGTTCACTTCTCACTACCTATTACAGTTTTGAAGGCCATAAAATGCCAAGATGGCACAAAACCCCCACAAATGACCCCATTTTAGAAAGTAGACACCTCAAGCTATTTGCTGAGAGGCATGTTGAGTTCATGGAATATTTTATATTTTGCCACAAGTTGCGGGAAAATTACAAACTTTTTTTTTTTTTTTTCACAAAGTTGTCACTAAATGATATATTGCTCATGCATGCCATGGGCATATGTGAAATGACACCCCAAAATAAATTCTGCTGCTTCTCCTGAGTACGGGGATACCACATATGTGGGACTTTTTGGAAGCCTAGCCGCGTACGGGGCCCCGAAAACCAAGCACCGCCTTCAGGCTTTCTAAGGGCGTAAATTTTTGAGTTCACTTCTCACTACCTATTACAGTTTTGAAGGCCATAAAATACCAAGATGGCACAAAACCCCCACAAATGACCCCATTTTAGAAAGTAGACACCCCAAGCTATTTGCTGAGAGGCATGTTGAGTCCATGGAATATTTTATATTTTGCCACAAGTTGCGGGAAAATTACAAACTTTTTTTTTTTTTTTTTTTTCACAAAGTTGTCACTAAATGATATATTGCTCACGCATGCCATGGGCATATGTGAAATAACACCCCAAAATAAATTCTGCTGCTTCTCCTGAGTACGGGGATACCACATATGTGGGACTTTTTGGGAGCCTAGTCGCGTACGGGGCCCCGAAAACCAAGCACCGCCTTCAGGCTTTCTAAGTGCGTTACAGTTTTGAAGGCCATAAAATGCCAAGATGGCACAAACCCCCCCCAAATGACCCCATTTTGGAAAGTAGACACCCCTAAATTTAGGGGTACACTAGTGAGACTAGGTAATAAATGGCGGGTGCCCTGAAACTATAAAAAAATAACTAACCAACCAGCGTCACCTGTAACAGTTATATGGTGATCACTGGTGAAAGGGTTAACTAGGGGGCAATCAGGGGGCTTTATGCGGTAGTATATGGGGGTCCCTGGCGCTATAAAAAGCTGCGGCGAACCTAAATACCTACCTGCCTAACTAACGTCACCTGTGACACTAATACAGAGATCAGAAAAACGATCGCTTATTAGGCTGGGTTCACACTGGAGCGATGCGGGAACGCCACGAATGCGCGGCGGGTTCCCGCATCGCATGCCTCCCGGCGGCAGTTCACACTGCCCTATGCGAACTGCTGGGAGTGTCAGTGAAATGTTAATGACACCCCCAGATCAGTTCGCATATCGCAGTGCGATCTGCAAACTTGGATCGCATGGTGTGAACACCCATGCGATCCGATTCTGCTGCGGACCAAAAAAAGGGTCCCGTGCGAGTTTGCGGCGGGTGCGGCGGGTGCGGCGGGTGCGACACGAATTCAGCCATACTATCTGTATAGCTGAACTCGAATCGCACAGAGATCGGATGTGATTTGCACTGCAGTGCGGTGCGAATCACATCCGTTCTCATAAACCGCTGCAATGTGAACCCAGCCTTAGTGACACTGGCGACGGGGGGGTGATCACGGGGTTAAACCTTTATTGTGGGGGTTAGGGGGTACCTTAGAACTAAAGGGGGCTAACCCTAACTGCCCTAACAGTTATTAGTCACAAATGACACCCGCCGGGTGATCAGGGGGTTAAACCTTTATTAGGTAATAAATGGCGGGTGCCCTGAAACTATAAAAAAATAACTAACCAACCAGCATCACCTGTAACAGTTATATGGTGATCACTGGTGAAAGGGTTAACTAGGGGGCAATCAGGGGGCTTTATGCGGTAGTATATGGGGGTCCCTGGCGCTATAAAAAGCTGCGGCGAACCTAAATACCTACCTGCCTAACTAGCGTCACCTGTGACACTAATACGGCGATCAGAAAAATGATCGCTTATTAGGCTGGGTTCACACTGGAGCGATGCGGAAACGCCACGAATCCGCGGCGGGTTCCCGCATCGCATGCCTCCCGGCGGCAGTTCACACTGCCCTATGCGAACTGCTGGGAGTGTGAACACCCATGCGATCCGATTCTGCTGCGGGCCAAAAAAAGGGTCCCGTGCGAATTTGCGGCGGGTGCGGCGGGTGTGGCGGGTGCAGCGAATGGCTGAACTCGAATCGCACAGAGATCGGATGTGATTTGCACTGCAGTGCGGTGCGAATCACATTCGTTCTCATAAACCGCTGCAATGTGAACCCAGCCTTAGTGACACTGGCGACGGGGGGTGATCACGGGGTTAAACCTTTATTGGGGGGGTTAGGGGGGTACATTAGAACTAAAGGGGGCTAACCCTAACTGCCCTAACAGTTATTACAGTCACAAATGACACCAATGCAAAAAAAAAAAAAAATGACATTGGTGTCAGTGTGACTGGGGGGCAGGGGTAATTGGGGGGGTGATCGGGGGGTAAAGGGGGGGTGTGAGTGTGCCTGGCATGTTCTACTGTGTGTGTAGAGTGTTGGTGCAACTCACCGATCCGCTCTCCTCCGTGTCGGAACGAAAAATACTGACACGGAGGAGAGAATACATCACTTCCTCTCCTGTGTTTACATTACAGGAGAGGAAGTGATGTCACGGGGGATTTCTATTCGTCGGGAGCAATCGCGAGGGGGTGGCCATAAATGAATGGCCGCACCCTCGTCCCGGATCGCTCCCGGACAAAAACCGACCGCCGCAGGCACCGGGCGGGGGCCCGATCGGGCCCCCGACCCGCGGGAAGGCAGGGACGTACATGTACGCCAATATGCCTGCCCGTGCCATGCTGTCGACGTACATCGTCGTGCGGCGGTCGGCAACTGGTTAAATTGGTTTGATGTTCTGAAACACTTAAGTGTGACAAACATGCAAAGGAACAGGAAATGAGGAAGGGGGCAAACACTTTTTCACACCACTGTATGTTGTATATGTGGCCACTTGCACCGCATTTAATATCCAATATATAGGAGGAGCTACCAGACGACTGAGCGACAGAATAACAGACCACCTGTTGGACATCAGAACAAAAAAGAATATGAATCTAGCCAGACACTTTAATCTATTCCATCAATGGAACACACAAACTCTTAGCCCCTGTACACACGGTCGGACATTCCGACAACCAAATCCGTTGGATTTTGTCTGACGGATTTTGTCCGAAACTGTTGCATACACACAGTCGGACAAAGTTGTCAGAAAATCCGATCGTTCAGAACGTGATGACGTTATTTCGTTAGGACGGGACTACGTTCAGGCTAGCAGCCTATAGCTTTGGTCTAGGAATTTGATCTGAGCATGCGTGGCACTTTGTCTGATCGGAATTCTCTACACATGATCGGACAAAGTCCGATCGGATCATGTTGTCGGAAAATTTTATAGCCAAGTTGGAAAACTTGGTCTGTCGGATACTCCGACGGAAACAGTCCGATAGAGCCCACACAGGGTCGGATTATCCGACAACACGGTCCTATAGGACATTGTCCATCGGAATATCCGACCGTGTGTACAAGGGCTTAAAGTCCAAATAATCGAAAGAATAAACTAGGCTAATATCTGGTCCGAGGTGAGATCGTTTCTCCCTTCTCTGTAGAAGGGTGGTCTACTGGATCTTCAGAATGGATACTAGAATTCCTAAGGGTCTTAATTATGAGTGGGACATCATGCATTACTATGAATAATTAGTATTTAGGCACACTCTCAATTTTCACCCTTATTTCATAGTTCTTTTTGTTTTCATAACATAAAGCAGACACACTTTCATTTGCTTTGTTCATAGTTATAATCATAATAATATTGTGATTGCACTTCTGAATAGGGATGGGCTGGGTGTTCGACTTGAACGCATGTTCGACTCCAACATCGGCTGTTCGCCCGTTCGACAAAGCCAGAACTTTGTGGGCCGTTAGCACCATATTCGTGTGGCCCGAACGGCCCACAATGCACTGCGCCATTGCAGTGCATTGCAGTGACCCACATGCTTGGCCAATCACAGCGCCGGCAGCGAGGAGAGCCATAACTGGCCACAGGCAATTTTAGCTCAATTATAGCTCAGGGGGTTTAGTACATGCCCCACACTATATAAGGCCGCCTACGAGGTGGTCTTGTGTAGTGTGTTGCGGTGTTCATAGAGTGAAGGATAGGCAGGGACAGTGTCTAAATTTCTTGTGATTGAACCTAGCGCAGTTACAGTGGGTGTATTGTGCCTCCTGCACAGTATACACCTGAAGCTACCCCCAATTGCTGTAGTTGTTCTGTTGCTATACCACAGGCAGTTACAGTGGGTTTATTGTGCCCCCTGCACAGTATACACCTGAAGCCACCCCCAATTTCTGTAGTTGTTCTGTTGCTATACCACAGGCATTTACAGTGGGTGTATTGTGCCCCGTGCACAATATACACCTGAAGCTACCCCCAATTGCTGTAGTTGTTCTGTTGCTATACCACAGGCAGTTACAGTGGGTTTATTGTGCCCCCTGCACAGTATACACCTGAAGCTACCCCAAATTGCTGTAGTTGTTCTGTTGCTATACCACAGGCATTTACAGTGGGTGTATTGTGCCCCCTGCACAGTATACACCTGAAGCTACCCCCAATTGCTGTAGTTGTTCTGTTCCTATACCACAGGCAGTTACAGTGGGTTTATTGTGCCCCCTGCACAGTATACACCTGAAGCTACCCCCAATTGCTGTAGTTGTTCTGTTGCTATACCACAGGCATTTACAGTGGGTGTATTGTGCCCTCTGCACAGTATACACCTGAAGCTACCCCCAATTGCTGTAGTTGTTCTGTTGCTATACCACAGGCAGTTACAGTGGGTGTATTGTGCCCCCTGCACAGTATACCCCTGAAGCTACCCCCAATCGCTGTAGTTGTTCTGTTGCTATACCACAGGCAGTTACAGTGGGTGTATTGTGCCCCCTGCACAGTATACACCTGAAGCTACTCCCAATTTCTGGTGTTCTCATCTCCCTGCAGGCCATTAGTATTTCTGTAAGGCCAACAAGGAGAGGCAGACAGTCACGAGGCAATTAAAGAGGGCAAGCAGGCTCTGTGTCTAGAGGCAACAGTGCTGGTCATGGACGCGGTGCATCATCATCAACACGTGGACATGGGACACGCTTGTCCTTATTTTCGGCAGCTGGACGCGCAACAGCTCTTCAGCGCAACATGCCGAAGACTTGGTAGAGTGGATGACCAAGCCCTCCTCATCCTCCTCATCCTCTCTCACCCAGGCTCAGGGTACTGGCAAAGCAGCTGCCAACACGTCCTCTTCCCTCATCTCAATGGCATCAGTCACTCCTTCCCTAGACCCATGTCCTCCTGAGGAGTCCCCGAACTGTTTTACCACAGTGTTGGGTACATGCTCCAGGAGGATGCCCAGCGTTTTGAAGACTCTGATGTTGATACCCAGCTAGAGGAAGGCAGTAGCGTGAGCCCAGAGAGAGGGGATGCTCAAGAAGGACAGCAATCTGGCAGTCATGTTCCACCAGCTGCAGCATACTGCCAGGTTTGAAGAGGGAGGGGATGATGAGGTCACTGACTCCATGTGGGTGCCTGATAGGAGAGAGGAGGAGGTGGCACATCTCCAACGAGGCAGGATGCCCTCCAGGGGCCAGCTTAGGGGCAGCACACCAACTGAATCACACCTCAGAGCTCCGCCTGTGCAGGGCACTGCCTCTGCGCATTATTCCAAAAATTCTTTGGTGTGGGCTTTTTTTGAGACGAGTGCATCAGATCGTACTGCTGCTATTTGCAACAAATGTCTCAAGCGTATCTTATGTGGCCAAAACATCAGCTGCTTGGGCACCACATACTTGACCAGACATATGTTGACCTGCCATGCAGCTCGTTGGCAAGCGTACCTTAAAGACCCGCACCAAAGAACAAAGCGGACCTCTCCTTGCTCCTCATCAGCTGGGATCTCCAACCCCACTAGACCTTCAGCCCTCTCTGAAACCTGCACTGAGGGGAATGGAGGTGTAGAATTAGGTGTGTCACAGCCAAGTACTTCCGGGCACTCTGCTAGCAGTACACCTACGTCCGATTATAGCAGGCAAATTTCCCTGCCCCAACTGCTGGACCGTCAAAATAAGTTCACTCCCAGCCATCCACATGCCCAGTGGTTGAATGCTAGCTTGGCTAAATTGTTAGCACTTCAACTGCTGCCTTTTCATTTGGTAGACTCGGCCCCCTTCCGTGAGTTTGTGCAATGTGCGGTTCCTCAGTGGCAGGTTCCCAAATGCAACTTTTTCTCACAGAAGGCAATTCCAGCTCTCTAACGGCATGTGGAAGGCAATGTCCTTGCCTCGCTGGACACGGCGGTCAGCGGTAAGGTGCATATTACCGCTGACTCATGGTCCAGCAGGCATGGACAGGGACGTTACCTATCTTACACTGCACATTGGTTGACTCTTCTGGCAGCTGGTAGGATGCAGCACAAGGTGCACCAAGAGTCACTTTGAGGGCTTACAGTGTTAACTTGTGGCAACACCAACACCTTAGGGCCACATTTCTGCAGAGCATATAGGGCAGGCCCCTACTTTCAAACATCCAAGTTACAAACGTCTCCTACTTGCAAACGGAAGGAGACAGCAGGAAGTGAGATGAAAAAAGACAGACGGCAAAACAAATTATACAGGGGTGATAACCCTTCCCTATGTTTTCCAAAAAGCTTAATAATTGATTTTTTGACTGGAGCTACACTTTAAAAATGTACCAGTTCAAAATTACAAACAGATTCTACTTAATACAACAAACCTACACAGTCTCTGTCTTTTTTGCACCGCCTGTATACTGCTGTTCTGAGTATATAGGGCCTGGGGGCCACACGTCTTTACTTTTTTTATTTTGGTTCCCCTTAATATCCGTACAAGACCCAAAGGGGCTGGTAATGGGCAGGGGGGCTACCCATGCCTTTTTTCTCAATGATTTTCATCCATATTGCCGGAACCAGACATGACATTAAAGCCGCAAGCAGTTTTAAATGACTTTTTTTTCCGTTAAATGTAATTTTGTGCAGGGACTGTTCTAAACACGGGAAACACATGCCACTTCACCGGCATACTATAGACACCCCCCAGGCACGATATTTAAAGGAATATTTCACTTTTTCTTCCCTTTAAGCGTCATTAAAATCACTGCTCCCGAAAAAACTTCAGTTTTTAAAAAAAAAAAATTGCATTGATCCATGTCCCCTGGGGCAGGACCCAGGTCCCCAAACCTAAATTTTTAGAACAATAACTTGCATATTAGCCATTAAAATTAGCACTTTTGATTTCGAACGTTCGAGTCCCATTCTTCAATGGGGTTCTAAAGTTCGAACTAATTTTCAGTCCGTTCGCAGGTTCTGGTGCGATTCGAATCAGAGGGGGGGGGGGGGGTGTTCGGCTCATTCTTAATACTGAATATTATCTGAGTGTCATTTAGAACCATAGAGACTTTTGTATATCTATATAGTGATTTTAAAAACTTTTTTCCATTCATTCCCTAGACACACATATAACATATAACATTTTTTTAAACATTTTCTATGTACATATATATATATATATATTAGCCAACATACAAATAAAAGTTTTTGTTTTTATCAGATTTAGGCGGGAGTATAGGCGTTCTGGCTTTCTTTTGCAACATTAGGGTCTGATGCACCTTCACATGCATTTATATATAATTTTACCACAAAGGGCTTTGCTCATCTGGTCTTCATTGATTTCACTTTATTTTTTATTGTTGTTATTATTTTTATTTTCATTTTTTTTAAAATTTAATGTTTCTTTTTTTTTTCTCATTCACTTTATTTACTCCCAGTTAAACAACAAGAACCAGTGTTTTGCACATACCTGCCAGGCCTTTTGATAAATAAGTGATTTCCAATGATGTTTAAATACTCCCCCCATGCATGGGATCTCCATCCCCATGATTAAGCTCCGAGCGGTGGAGCGAAACGCATTGGGAGTGTGACCTGGTTGGAGTCCAGGCTGAGGTCATCACTCTCATCAACATCGTAGCATTACATTGATGTGCGGCATTAGGGATCACATCCTTCTTTCTTGAGTTATAGCTAAGAGCCAGAAGGGATCTGTCCCTTGCCAGCACTTAATGCAGCAGAGGCAAAGATGTCTACACACATACCCCATATTGGCGAACCTGAGTGGCACACAAAGCAACTACCAGGGGTCACAGTGCCTGAAGAGGTGGTGGTGGGATCATTAGCCAATGGAAGGTAGCTGGACACTGAAACTTTTCTACACACCAAAGGGGCCCATGGTCCCAGCCTGTAAAGGGCTATTACTGGATCTGGCTGAGCACCTTGTCAGATCCCCCCCAAACAGTGTTCCAGCTGGGCCTGAGTTTTCAGTGGTGTGAAAAAGTGTTTTCCCCCTTCCTCATTTCCTGTTCCTTTGCATGTTTGTCACACTTAAGTGCTTCGGAACATCAAACCAATTTAAACAATAGTCAAGGACAACACAAGTAAACACAAAATGCAATTTGTAAATGAAGGTGTTTATTATTAAAGGTGAAAAAAAATCCAAACCATCATGGCCCTGTGTGAAAAAGTGATTGCCCCCTAAACCTAATAACTGGTTGGGCCACCCTTAGCAGCAACAACTGCAACCAAGCGTTTGCGATAACGTGCAATGAGGCTTTTACAGCGTCCTGGAGGAATTTTGGCCCACTCATCTTTGCAGAATTGTCCTAATTCAGTTACATTAGAGGGTTTTCGAGCATGAACGGCCTTTTTAAGGTCATACCACAACATCTCAATAGGATTCAGGTCAGGACTTTGGCTAGGCCACTCCAAAGTCTTCATTTTGTTTTTCTTCAGCCATTCGGTGGTGGACTTGCTGGTGTGTTTAGGATCATTGTCCTGCTGCAGAACCCAAGTTCGTTTCAGCTTGAGTACACGAACAGATGGTCGGACATTCTCCTTCAGGATCTCTTGGTAGACAGCAGAATTCATAGTTCCTTTTATCACGGCAAGTCTTCCAGGTCCCGAAGCAGCAAAACAGCCCCAGACCATCACACTACCACCACCATATTTTACTGTTGGTATAATGTTCTTTTTATGAAATGCAGTGTTCCTTCTACGCCAGATATACTTGGACACACACCTTCCAAAGAGTTCCACTTTTGTCTCATCGGGCCACAGAATGTTGTCCCAAAAGTCTTGGGGATCATCAAGATGTGTTGTGGAGAAATTAAGACGAGCTTTGATGTTCTTTTTGCTCAGCAGTGGTTTTCTCCTTGGAACTCTGCCATGCAGGCCATTTTTGCCCAGTCTTTTCCTGATGGTGGAGGCATGAACGCTGACCTTAACTGAGGCAAGTGAGGCCTGCAGTTCCTTGGACGTTGTTGTGGGGTCTTTTGTGACCTCTTGGATGAGTCTTCGCTGCGCTCTTGGGGTAATTTTGGGCGGCCGGCCACTCCTGGGAAGGTTCACCACTGTTCCATGTCTTCGCCATTTGTAGATAATGGCTCTCACTGTGGTTCGCTGGATTCCCAAAGCTTTGGAAATGGCTTTATAACCCTTTCCAGACTGATAGATCTCAATTACTTTCTTTCTCAATTGTTCCTGAATTTCTTTGGGTCTCGGCATGATGTGTAGCTTTTAAGGATCTTCTGGTGGACCTTACTGTGTCAAGCAGCTCCTATTTATATGATGCCTTGATTGTGAACAGGTGTGGCAATAATCAGGCCTGGGTGTGGCTAGAGAAATTGAACTCAGGTGTGGACAACCACAGTTATAGTATGTTTTAACAAGGGGGGCAATCACTTTCACACAGGGCCATGATGGTTTGGATTTTTTTTCACCTTTAATAATAAACACCTTCATTTATAAATTGCATTTTGTGTTTACTTGTGTTGTCCTTGACTATTGTTTAAATTGGTTTGATGTTCCGAAACACTTAAGTGTGACAAACATGAACAGGAAATGAGGAAGGGGGCAAACACTTTTTCAGACCACTGTAAGTCCGTCAGACAATTCCGACAGACAGTCCGTCCAACTTTTGAATGAACGGACTTGACCACACACGATGAACAGACAGTCCGCTGAAAACTTGCGCGATGACGTGTACAGCACGTACGACGGGACTAGAAATACGACGTCCAATACACTGCAATGCAACCTTCCGCCGTGTAAATCCTTTCTGAGCATGCGCCATACTTAGTCCGTCCAACTTGCCTACTCACGAGCGGACTGTCCGCTGAAACCAAGTTTGGACGGACAAAATTACGGAAATTCCGAAAGACTTGGTTCGCCAGACTGTCCGCTGAAAAAGTCCGCTGAAGCCCACCCACGAGCGGACTGTCCGCTGAAACACGTTTCAGCGGACTAAGTTGGACGGACATTCCTCTCGTGTGTACGCGGCCTTAGGGGCCTGGGCCAAGCCCTGGGTGCGGATGTTGTGACAGATCAGGAGACGTCTCACAAGCCATGTGCTTTCCCTCCAGTCCCATCCACATACAGTTTTTTTTAGTTCTCTTGCAAAGAAATGGTAGTGAAGATAAACTTATATGAAGGCTGCAGCAGGTATGCAATTAGCAAGATACCAGCTAGAGAGATCACAATAATCTAGCAAACAGGAGGAGACATGTCTTAAATCAGGAAGTTCATGGGAGGAGAAAATAGTTTAAGGTTCACCAGAAACAAGATACAAGCCTAGATTGTCCAAGGGATTCGATTGTTGTCCTAAACGTTACATACGTTGTCAGGTCATTCATCCCTACTGATCACCCTACAGATACAAACATTGTCAGGTCATTCATCCCTACTGATCACCCTACAGATACATACATTTTCAGGTCATTCATCCCTACTGATCATCCTACAGATACATACATTGTCAGGTCATTCATCCCTACTGATCACCCTACAGATACATACATTGTCAGGTCATTCATCCCTACTGATCACCCTACAGATACATACATTTTCAGGTCATTCATCCCTACTGATCATCCTACAGATACATACATTGTCAGGTCATTCATCCCTACTGATCATCCTACAGATACATACATTGTCAGGTCATTCATCCTACAGATACATACATTGTCAGGTCATTCATCCCTACTGATCACCCTACAGATACATACATTGTCAGGTCATTCATCCCTACTGATCACCTTACAGATACATAGATTGTCAGGTCATTCATCCCTACTGATCACCCTACACAGGCATGTACTGGCCATCGGGACTATCGGGAGCTTCCCGGTGGGCCGATGGCTCAGTGGGCCACTCTGATGTAAGCAGGCTGGTGATGGGACACTCTGATGTAAGGGGGCTGCTGATGGGACACTCTGATATAAGGGGGCTGCTGATGGGCCACTCTGATGTAAGGGGGCTGGTGATGGGACACTCTGATGTAAGGGGGCTGCTGATGGGACACTCTGATGTAAGGGGGCTGGTGATGGGACACTCTGATGTATGGGGGCTGGTGATGGGACACTCTGATGTAAGGGGGCTGGTGATGGGACACTCTGATGTAAGGGGGCTGGTGATGGGACACTCTGATGTAAGGGGGCTGGTGATGGGACACTGATGTATGGGGGCTGGTGATGGGACACTCTGATGTAAGGGGGCTGGTGATGGGACACTCTGATGTAAGGGGGCTGCTGATGGGACACTCTGATGTGAGGGGGTTGCTGATGGGACACTCTGATGTAAGGGGGCTGCTGATGGGACACTCTGATGTAAAGGGGCTGCTCATGGGACACTCTGATGTAAGGGGGCTGGTGATGGGACACTCTGATGTAAGGGGGCTGGTGATGGGACACTCTGATGTAAGGGGACTTGTGATGGGGACACTCTGATGTAAGGGGGCTGGTGATGGGACACTCTGATGTAAAGGGGCTGGTGATGGGACACTCTAATGTAAGGGGGCTGGTGATGGGACACTCTGATGTAAGGGGGTGCTGATGGGACACTCTGATGTAAGGGGGTGCTGATGGGACACTCTGATGTAAGGGGGCTGGTGATGGGACACTCTGATGTAAGGGGGTGCTGATGGGACACTCTGATGTAAGGGGGTGCTGATGGGACACTCTGATGTAAGGGGGTTGCTGATGGGACACTCTGATGTAAGGGGGCTGCTGATGGGACACTCTGATGTAAAGGGGCTGCTCATGGGACACTCTGATGTAAGGGGGCTGGTGATGGGGACACTCTGATGTAAGGGGGCTGGTGATGGGACACTCTGATGTAAGGGGGCTGGTGGTGGGACACTCTGATGTAAGGGGACTTGTGATGGGGACACTCTGATGTAAGGGGGCTGGTGATGGGACACTCTGATGTAAAGGGGCTGGTGATGGGACACTCTGATGTAAGGGGGCTGGTGATGGGACACTCTGATGTAAGGGGGTGCTGATGGGACACTCTGATGTAAGGGGGTGCTGATGGGACACTCTGATGTAAGGGGGCTGCTGATGGGACACTCTGTTGTAAGGGGGCTGGTGATGGGACACTCTGATGTAAGGGGGTGCTGATGGGACACTCAAAATGTAAGTGGGCCGGTCTGGATGAAGTCCAGGGCCAAATTTCTGTCCCAATCCAGCCCTGACCCTACAGATACATATATTATGTGCTAAGGGAAAATAAATTGTCTTTTCCACATTGTTCCCAAATCTCTCAGATGTAATTCATTCTTCTAATCACTTTACAGGTCTGTGTAAGAAGCCGGGGGACTCAGTGATGAAGATGGATCCAGAGAAGACATATTATGATATTGGAGAGACAGTGACAGTAAAATGTCCGGATGGATATCGCCCTTCCCATCCCTCTGTACAATGTGTGAATACAACTGTGTTCTCCATCGATTGGAATGATCGTCCACAATGTATAGGTGAGTAGTAAACTTCAATATACAGACTGCAGGAACCCAGATCAACCAATCAGCAGTCACCTCTCTTTGGTCTGACTCATCTAAACTGATGTACATGAAACCTGATTGGTGCATTGCACTCTACACATCATTACTGTCTGTACGGCCTTCTTACATAAATAAGCCTTTATATTAGACACAGGGTTATGTATGTACTATACAGGACATGGGAATTCTGTATTCTGTCCATCTAAATCTACATCTACATCTACAATCTGTATCATTGTAATCAGATCCAATATAACCAAAAACCATGAGAGCGATCTGATTATACAGCACAGTTATTATTAATACAATCTACAATCTTCCTATGGAGACGTCCCTGACTTCTCTTTAAAGTGTCAATAACTGCTTGATGAAAGCAAACAAAAACATGTGTTGCTGCTAAAAAAAAAAAAGTTTTTTTTAAATATAATTGAATACATTGAATAAAATGCAATGAATCTGATCGGGGGGCTTCTGCTGTATGTAAGCCAAGATAATCCCACAAGAAAAAAATCCATTCCTCAGTGCATGCTTGTCACCGAGACTGGCCCGAAAAATTGTACTGTTCTGTAACACTGTGTACAGCTTTAATACATCCCCAAACCTGTAGTTTAAAGGATTTGTGTATATTAAATGTTGCCCTCGAAGCCACATGAAAAGGGCCCTGTCCGTATGGTTTCTGAAAATAAAATCTGGCTTTTGTTCATACCCCCCCATGGCTGTGCCTGACCTCCCATGTCGGTTTTCTTTGACAATAGGGATGAGCTTTACGTTCGGGTCGAACATGAGTTATACTCAAACATTGGCTGTTCGCCCGTTTGCCGAATAGCGAACAACTTGGGGTGTTCGCGGCAAATTTGAAAGCCGCGGGAACACCCTTTAAAAGTCTATGGGAGAAATCAAAAGTGCTAATTTTAAAGGCTTATATGCAAGGTATTGTCATAAAAACTGATGTTTTTTTCGGGAGCAGTGATTTTAATGATGCTTAAAGTGAAACAATAAAAGTGAAATATTCCTTTAACCACTTACAGACCGGACCATTTTGCTGGTCAAAGACCAGACCACTTTTTGCGATTCGGCACTGCGTCGCTTTAACTGACGATTGCGTGGTCGTGCGACGTGGCTCCCAAACAAAATCGACTTCCTTTTTTCCCACAAATAGAGCTTTCTTTTGGTGGTATTTGGTCACCCCTGCGGTTTTTATTTTTTGCGCTATAAACAAAAATAGAGCGAAAATTTTGAAAAAAAAACAAATTTTTTTTTACTTTTTGTTATAATAAATATCCCCCAAAAATATATAAAAAAACATTTTTTTCCCGCAGTTTAGGCCGATACGTATTCTTCTACATATTTTTGGTAAAAAAAATCGCAATAAGCGATTATTGATTGGTTTGCGCAAAAGTTATAGCGTTTACAAAATAGGGATAGTTTTATAGCATTTTTATTAATAATTTTTTATTATTTTTTTTTTTACTAGTAATGGCGGTGATCAGCAATTTTTATTGTGACTGCGACATTGTGGGGGACCCATCGAACATTTTTGACACATTTTTGGACCATTGTCATTTATACAGTAATCACTGCTATATAAATGCAGTGATTCCTGTGTAAATGACACTGGCAGTGAAGGGGTTAACCAGTGGGTGGCAGTGAAGGGGTTAAGTGTTCCTAGGGGTGTGTTACTAACTGTGGGGGGGTTGGGCTTTCATTTAGTGAACACTGATCTCTGCTCCAATCACATGGAGCAGAGATCAGCGTCATTAGTTGCTAGGCAGAATGGAGAAATGCTGTTTATTCTGCATTTCCTCCATTCGGCCGCTCCGTGAGACGATCGCGGGGATGCCCGCGGCGATCGAGTCCGCGGGTCCCGCGACCGGACTCACGGGGGTCCCGACCAGCGCGGGAGCGCGCCGCCGGCGGCACGCTCCCGATGGCAGGGCGGCATTGAATATTGGACGTACATGTACGCCAATATGCCTGCCCGTGCCATTCTGTCAACGTACATCGTCGTGCGCTGGTCGGGAAGTGGTTAAATTTCATACCTGGGGGGTGTCTATAGTATGCCTGTGAAGGGGCGCATGTTTGCCGTGTTTAGCACTGTCCGAGAGCAAAATTAAATCTCTAAAGGAAAATAAGTAATTTAAAAGTACTAGCGGCGGCTATAGTGATAGTGAATTGTCGGGTGCCAGTAATAAAGATAAAAGTCATTGAAAAACACGGCATGGGATTCCCCCACTCCATATTAAGGGGAACCCTAAAACAAAATTTTAAAAAAATTGCGTAGGGGTCCCCTCAAATTCCCTACCAGGCCCTTCAGGTCTGGTATGGATATTAACCACTTGTGCGACGTGGCTCCCAAACAAAATTGGCGTCCTTTTTTCCCTCACAAATAGAGCTTTCTTTTGGTGGTATTTGATCACCTCTGCGGTTTTTATTTTTTGCGCTATAAACAAAAATAGAGCCACAATTTTGAAAAAAAAATGCAATATTTTTTACTTTTTGTTATAATAAATATCCCCAAAAAATATATAAAAAAACATTTTTTTTCCTCAGTTTAGGCCGATACGTATTCTTCTACATATTTTTGGTAAAAAAAAAAGCGCAATAAGTGTTTATTGATTGGTTTGCGCAAAAGTTATAGTGTCTACAAAATAGGGGATAGATTTATGGCATTTTTATTAATAATTTTTTTTTTACTGTGACATTATTGTGACTGCGACATTATGGCGGACACGTCTGACAATGTTAACACATTTTTGGGACCATTGGCATTAATACAGCAATCAGTGCTATTAAAAATGCACTGCTTACTGTAAAAATGTCACTGGCAGTGAAGGGGTTAACCACTAGGGGGCAGTGTAGGGGTTAAGTGTGAGTGTGTGTTTTTTTTACTGTAGGGGGCGTGGCTTGGCGTGTGACATCACTGATCTCTTTCCCTATAACGGAACAAACGATCAGTGACAGCCTCACTAGGAAGCACGGGGAGAGGTTTGTTTACACTTACCTCTCCCTGTTCTTCAGCTCTGTGACCCGATCGCGGGATGCCGGCAGGGATCGGGTCCGCGGATCCCGCGGCCACGGTCACGGAGCTCAGGACCAGGTCGCAAGTGTTCTGCCGCCGGTGCACGCGCGACCCACAGTTGGGCTCTTAAAGGGCAACGTACCTGTAGGTGCTTGTGCCCATTCTGCCGATGTATATCGGCGTGAGGCGGTCCTTAAGTGGTTAAGGGGAGCCCCGCGCCAAAATGTAAAAAAAAATGGCTTAGGGTCCCCCCAAAAACCCATACCAATCGCTTATCTGAGCATGCAACCTGGCAGGCCACAGGAAAAGAGGGGGGACGAGAGTGCGCCCCACCCCTCCTGAACCATACCAAGCCACATGCCCTCAACATGCACTTTCTCATTCCCCCTCTTTTCCTGTGGCCTGCCGGGTTGCATGCTCGTATAAGGGTCTGGTTTGGATTTTTGGAGGGACCCCACGCCATTTTTTTTTAAAAAAATGTCACTGGGTTCCCCTTAAAATCCATACCAGACCTGAAGGGTCTGAAATGTATTTTGAGGGGGACCCCCATGCCATTTTTTAAAAAAGCATTGGCAAGGGGTTCCCCTTAAAATCCATACCAGACCTGAAGGGTCTGAAATGTATTTTGAGGGGGACCCCCATGGCATTTTTTTATTTTGGTGCTCGGTTGCCCTTAATATCAATACCAGACCTGAAGGGTCTGGTATGGAATTTGGGGGGACCCCCACTCTATTTTTTTTTACATTTTGGTTCCGGGTTCCCCTTAATATGGAATGAGGGAATACCATGCCGTTTTTTTCAATTACTTTTATCTTTATTACCGGCACCCAACAATTCACTATCACTATACGTGAGTACTTTTAAATTACTTTTTTTTCCTTTAGAAAAATGTAATTTTGCTCTCTGACTGTTCTAAACATGGGAAACATGCACCACTTTACAGGAATATTATAGACACCCCCCAGGCACAACGTTTTAAAGTAATATTTCACTTTTATTGTTTCACTTTAGGCATTATTAAAATCACTGCTCCCAAAAAAACTGCAGTTTTTAAAACTTTTTTTTGCATTGATACATGTCCCCTGGGGCAGGACCTGGGTCCCCAAACACTTTTTATGACAATAACTTGCATATAAGCCCTTAAAATTATCACTTTTGATTATTCATGTTCGTGTTCCATAGATTTTAATGGTGTTCGCACGTTCAAACAAATTTTTTGTCTGTTCGCATGTTCTGCTGCAAACCGAAAAGGGGGGTGTTCGGCTCATCCCTTTTTGACAATAGCTCTCAATCAGCCCTACAAATTACTAGGATTATGGTAAATAGCAAGATTTGCCCTTAATATACTCCATTGGGGTTCTCAGCAAAGTTTGGGTTTACCAGGTTTTCAGCATGATTTGCAAAATATTTCCCAAATTGAATCCGGGCCTCTATGATCACCATTACTCTTCATATGATAGCCCAGAGTAACTTCACTGAAATTACAGAGAGCTTAGTTAAGTTAAATTGTGACAAAGAAAACTGGAAAAGTAAGGAGAAATGCTCCATCTATATAATCTTCAATGAAAGTCAAATTATAATTTAAGTATCTTCTATGACACCTGAGAGAATACATCCCTAGTGAGATACCACCTCCAGCACACCAATCAGTTTTTCTATAATTGGATCCCACCGCCAGCATACATCTTAGCCCTTGTACACACGGTCGGAGATTCCGTCGGAATGTGTCCTATCGGACCGTTTTGTCGGATATTCCGACTGTGTGTGGTATGCATTGGACTGTTTCCGTCGGAATATACGTCGGACCAAATTTTCCAACTTGCTGGAAATATTTTCCGACAAACTGCTCCGATCGGACATACTCCGATCATGTGTAGAGAATTCCGATCGGACAAAGTGCCACGCATGCTCAGATCAAATTCCTACATCAAAGCTATTGGCTACTAGCCTGAACGTAGTCCCATCGTAACGAAATTATGTCATCACGTTCTGAAAGATCGGATTTTCCGACAACTTTGTCCGACCGTGTGTATGCAACAGTTTCGGACAAGATCCGCCGGACAAAATCCAAAGGATTTGGTTGTCGGAATCTCCGACTGCGTGTACAAGGGCTTAGTCTTTCTCCAGTGAGATCCCTCAGAACACACATTGGTCTTTCTTCAGTGAAATCCCACCTCCAGCACACACATTGGTCTTTTTTCAGTGAAATCCCACCTCCAGCACACACATTGGTCTTTTTTCAGCGAAATCCCACCTCCAGCACACACATTGGTCTTTCTCCAGTGAGTTCCCACCTCCAGCACACACATTGGTCTTTCTCCAGTGAGTTCCCACCTCCAGCACGCACATTGGTATTTCCCCAGTGAGATCCCACCTCCAGAACGCAAATTGGTATTTCCCCAGTGAGATCCCACTTCCAGAACACACATTGGTCTATTTCCAGTGAGATCCCACCTCCAGAACAAAAACTGGTATTTCCCCAGTAAGACGTCCAGCGTGCACATTGGTATTTCTCCAGTGAGATGCCACTTTCAGCATACACTGTCACGTCTGCGGTCAGGCTCGGAGGCCAGTGGCTGTAGCCAGGGCTGGACTGGGACAGAAATTTGGCCCTGGACTTCATTCAGACCGGCCCACTTTAATTTTTCAAACACGCACAAAATCAGTATGTAAACTATACACAATTGCGCAAAAAAATAAGATAAAATTATTCATCAGTTACCGTGACCAGTGCCATTAAATTATTCATCAGTTACCGTGGCCAGCGCCATTAAATTATTCATCAGTTACCGTGGCCAGTGCCATTAAATTATTCATCAGTTACCGTGGCCAGCGCCATTAAATTATTCATCAGTTATTGTGGCCAGCGCCATTAAATTATTCATCAGTTATTGTGGCCAGCGCCATTAAATTATTCATCAGTTATTGTGGCCAGTGCCATTAAATTATTCATCAGTTACCGTGGCCAGTGCCATTAAATTATTCATCAGTTATTGTGGCCAGTGCCATTAAATTATTCATCAGTTACCGTGGCCAGGGCCATTAAATTATTCATCAGTTACCGTGGCCAGCGCCATTAAATTATTCATCAGTTACCGTGGCCAGTGCCATTAAATTATTCATCAGTTACCGTGGCCAGCGCCATTAAATTATTCATCAGTTACCGTGGCCAGTGCCATTAAATTATTCATCAGTTACCGTGGCCAGCGCCATTAAATTATTCATCAGTTATTGTGGCCAGCGCCATTAAATTATTCATCAGTTATTGTGGCCAGCGCCATTAAATTATTCATCAGTTATTGTGGCCAGTGCCATTAAATTATTCATCAGTTACTGTGGCCAGTGCCATTAAATTATTCATCAGTTACCGTGGCCAGTGCCATTAAATTATTCATCAGTTACCGTGGCCAGTGCCATTAAATTATTCATCAGTTACCGTGGCCAGCGCCATTAAATTATTCATCAGTTACCGTGGCCAGTGCCATTAAATTATTCATCAGTTACCGTGGCCAGCGCCATTAAATTATTCATCAGTTACCGTGGCCAGTGCCATTAAATTATTCATCAGTTACCGTGGCCAGCGCCATTAAATTATTCATCAGTTACCGTGGCCAGTGCCATTAAATTATTCATCAGTTACCGTGACCAGCGCCATTAAATTATTCATCAGTTATTGTGGCCAGTGCCATTAAATTATTCATCAGTTACCGTGGCCAGTGCCATTAAATTATTCATCAGTTCCCGTGACCAGCGCCATTAAATTATTCATCAGTTATTGTGGCCAGCGCCATTAAATTATTCATCAGTTATTGTGGCCAGTGCCATTAAATTATTCATCAGTTACCGTGGCCAGTGCCATTAAATTATTCATCAGTTATTGTGGCCAGTGCCATTAAATTATTCATCAGTTACCGTGGCCAGCGCCATTAAATTATTCATCAGTTACCGTGGCCAGTGCCATTAATTTATTCATCAGTTACCGTGGCCAGTGCCATTAAATTATTCATCAGTTACCGTGGCCAGTGCCATTAAATTATTCATCAGTTACCGTGGCCAGCGCCATTAAATTATTCATCAGTTACCGTGGCCAGCGCCATTAAATTATTCATCAGTTACCGTGGCCAGTGCCATTAAATTATTCATCAGTTACCGTGGCCAGTGCCATTAAATTATTCATCAGTTACCGTGGCCAGTGCCACTCAATTATTCATCAGTTAACATGGCCAGTGCATTAAATTATTCATCAGTTACCGTGACCAGTGCCATTAAATTATTCATCAGTTACCATGACCAGTGCCATTAAATTAATAATTGACCAGTGGCATTAAATAATAATCAGTTACCGTGACCAGTGACATTAATATTAATTTAATGCCACTGGTCAATTATTAACTTAATGTCACTGGCCACAGTAACTGATCATCAATTACCGTGACCAGTGCCATTAAATTAATAATTGACCAGTGGCATTAAATAATAATCAGTTACCGTGACCAGTGGCATTAATATTAATTTAATGCCACTGGTCAATTATTAACTTAATGTCACTGGCCACGGTAACTGATCAATAATTTAATGACACTGGTCATGGTAATTGATGATCAGTTACTGTGGCCAGTGACATTAAATTAATAATGGACCAGTGGCATTAAATTAATATTAATGCCACTGGTCACGGTAACTGATTATTATTTAATGCCACTGGTCAATTATTAATTTAATAGCACTGGCCATGGTAACCGATGAATAATTTTATGTCACTGGTCACGGTAACTGATGAATAATAATCAGTTACTGTGACCAGTGACATTAAATTATTCATCAGTTACCACGACCAGTGGCAGTACATTTACCCCTACCCCCTCCCTCCGCCATGCTGCATATTACAGAAATCACAGACACTGACAGTAACAGTCAGACTCTCAGTTTATTATTAATCATGCTGTCATGCAGCCTGCATCCCACATAGCATATTAAGCACATTAGCTTATTATTTAGTGCTTACTTGAATTACACTGATCGACTTTTCTTTGTCGGCTGACCCTGTCTGTGCTGCTGTCTGGAGTGGACAAGGAATTTTCACGTTCCTCCTCCAGCAGCGCTGGCTCCTCTTGGTTGCAGTCGCAAGCAGCTAAGCTTGGGCAGCAGCTTACTATGCTCCGGCTCCTCCCATATCCCCGGGCCGCCTCCGCCCTCCGGCCGTGAGTTACGCAATGGCGCCGGGACAAGGAGGCAGCCTGTAATGTTAGGGGAGTAAATGGCAGCGTCACGAGGGGGTGGTGCATGTGTGCCGGGTGCAGGAGCGGAGCTGCCGCCGCCAGCCTTATTGTAACACAGGACAGACACGGAGAGTGTAGTGAAATAACACACTGTCTGACAACCGGCCCACTGAGCCAATCGGCCCACCGGGAAACTCCTGGTAGTCCCAATGGCCAGTACAGGCCTGGCTGTAGCAGTAGAGAAGTTCACGAGTAATAAGCTTGAAAAATACAAGCAGATCCCCCCCAGCAGATGATGCCGACTCACCTAAGGCACAGGGTCTAACCACTACCCAGTCTTTACCAGATCTCCTGATGGTGGAGAAGGGTTTTGCTGTGTGCTAATGCCAGGCTGCATGGATTGCTCAGTGGGAAAAGAGCAAGCGGGATCAGGTAACGGATGAAGTAGATAAGAATCAAGCAGAAGCGTAGTTGATGAACAAGCCAAAGCTCACTAACAAGTGGTAGTTGGATGGGATCAGATGGAAGTGTAGTTAATAAACAAGCCAAAGGTCGGTAACAAATGGTAGTGAAGATAAGCTTGTATGAAGGCTGCAGCAGGTATGCAATTAGCAAGATACCAGCTAGAGAGATCACAATAATCTAGCAAACAGGAAGAGACATTAGTTAAATCAGGAAGTTCATGGGAGGAGAAAATAGCTCAAGGTTGACCGGAAACAAGATTAGACAAGGCTAGATTATCCAAGGGATTCGATTGTTGTCCTATAGTTACATACGTTGACAGGTCATTCATCCCTACTGATCATCCCAGCAGATGCATACATTGTCGGTCATTCATCCCTACTGATCACCCTACAGATACATTCATTGTCAGGTCATTCATCCCTACTGATCACCCTACAGATACATACATTGTCAGGTCATTCATCCCTACTGATCACCCTACAGATACATTCATTGTCAGGTCATTCATCCCTACTGATCACCCTACAGATACATACATTGTCAGGTCATTCATCCCTACTGATCACCCTACAGATACATACATTGTCAGGTCATTCATCCCTACTGATCATCCTACAGATACATACATTGTCAGGTCATTCATCCCTACTGATCACCCTACAGATACATACATTGTCAGGTCATTCATCCCTACTGATCACCCTACAGATACATTCATTGTCAGGTCATTCATCCCTACTGATCACCCTACAGATACATACATTGTCAGGTCATTCATCCCTACTGATCACCCTACAGATACATACATTGTCAGGTCATTCATCCCTACTGATCACCCTACAGATACATACATTGTCAGGTCATTCATCCCTACTGATCACCCTACAGATACATACATTGTCAGGTCATTCATCCCTACTGATCATCCTACAGATACATACATTGTCAGGTCATTCATCCCTACTGATCACCCTACAGATACATACATTGTCAGGTCATTTATCCTTACTGATCACCCTACAGATACATACATTGTCAGGTCATTCATCCCTACTGATCACCCTACAGATACATTCATTGTCAGGTCATTCATCCCTACTGATCACCCTACAGATACATACATTGTCAGGTCATTCATCCTTACTGATCACCTTACAGATACATACATTGTCAGGTCATTCATCCCTACTGATCACCCTACAGATACATACATTGTCAGGTCATTCATCCCTACTGATGTGCTAAGGGAAAAGAAATTGTCTTTTTCACATTGTTCCCAACTCTCTCAGATGTAATTCATTCTTCTAATCACTTTACAGAGATGTGTAAGAAGCCGGAGGACTTAGTGATGAAGATGGATCCAGAGAATAAATATTATAATATTGGAGATAATGTGACAGTAACATGTTCGGTTGGATATCTCCCTTCCCATCCCTCTGTACAATGTGTGAATACATTTGGGTTCTACAATCAGTGGAATAATCGTCCATACTGTGTAGGTGAGTAGTAAACCTCAATATACAGACTGCAGGAACCCAGAGCAACCAATCAGCAGTCATCTCTCTTTGGTCTGACTCATCTAAACTGATGTAAGATAAAACCTGATTGGTGCATTGCACTCTACACATCATGACATTTGTAAGCCTTCAAGAGGAAGTAAACCCTGATGGTTTTACTTCCTCTTTGATTCCCTGCAATGGTAAAGCATAATGGACTACTATGTGTCACTTACCTGACACAGGAGCCAGCAAAGTCACCCTTTAGTTCCGAGCTTCCATCTTCTTGGGTCTCCGTGGGTCTCGCTGCTCCAGAGCTGTAATTCGCTGGAGCTGCGATGACGTCACTCCCGCGCATGTGCACGGGAGCCGACACTTGTGGCATATCGCCGCGATCTGCGGCTTACCTAGTGCGCCTGTGCGCCGCTGTCTATGGCTGTCTTCAGGTAAATATCTCCTAAACCGTGTAGGTTTAGGAGATATTTCTTGGACCTACAGGTAAGCCTTAATCTAGGCTTACCTGTAGGTCAAAGTGGTTTGTAAGGGTTTACAACCACTTTAAGCCCCAATGTCCAGATCACCCCATTACTTAAACCTACCCCTCCAACTCCCTCAAGAACGACTTGACCAGGTTATTGGAGTAAATGGCCTAAACGGCTTAATTTTATTAATAAACTCTGAAAATATAATATATAATGAATAACAAATTATCAATAACCATTAAACTTTAATGTATTTTGTGGGTCATGTAAAAAAACCACATCCACTGGTCACTGTGAAACAACTTTTTAACTTTATATTTCCAGTCGGCAAAACCCGGACTCGGAGGCGGTGCCCAACCATCAGGGTGACCTACCTTTTTACCCTTCCAGGTTAATCCGTCTTAACCTAGGGAGTACTCGAAAACCTCCCATCCTCAAGGATGTGTACAACATGTTCCATACATGTACCCAAACTTCTCCTCCAGCGACCCAACACTGCCACAGCATGGAAGGGGTAACCCTTTACCCTTGCCTGCACCTCCACACCCTTAGCCCGCGTTAGGCCCCATCCTCCAGGCCAAGCGCCTACAAGTCAGTGCTCACCTCATTAAGATGCACCCCATCTCTCCTAAGATACCTCCACGTGTCCACTTCCAGCTCTCTGTGGCGTATGGTCAGCCCCCCTTTTTTTATGAAAAACCTACTAACCTCTTTGTTAACTTTTATTCTTGCCCTATCAACCTTTTTAGCCAACCATGGCCACCGCATCCTCATATTATCCTCCGCGTACTGCCCGTTCTCGGCTCCTCCCCTTTTTATTAAAAGGGAAACTAAACTTTTAAAGCGGCCATGCTGTACTGACCAGCACATGTCATGTAGCCCCTCCACCTATTTCTTTTTCTTCTTTCTACTCTGGGGCTTTCTTTACTGTCTGTATGGCCTTATTACATACATAACCCTGTATATAGCATACAAGGTTATGTATGTACTATACAGGACATGGGAATACTGTATTCTGTCCATCTAAATCTACATGTATCATTGTATTCAGATCCAATATAACCAAACACCATGAGAGCGATCTGATTGTACATCACAGTTATTATTAATACAATCTACAATCTTCCCATGGAGACTTCCATGACTTCTTTTTAAAGTGTCAATAACTGCTTGATGAAAACAAAAAAAAAACATGTGTTGCTGCTAAAAGTACCAAAAAAAAAGCTTCTTTAAATATAATTGAATACATTGAATAAAATGAAATGAATCTGATCGGGATGCTTCTGCTGTATGTAAGCCAAGATAATCACACAAGAAAAAAATCCATTCCTCAGTGCATGCTGTCACCGAGACTGGCCCGAAAAATTGTACTGTTCTGTAACACTGTGTACAGCTTTAATACATCCCCCAAACCTGTAGTTTAAAGGATTTGTGTATATTAAATGTTGCCCTCAAAGCCACATGAAAAGGGCCCTGTCCGTATGGTTTCTGAAAATAAAATCTGGCTTTTGTTTATACCCCCCATGGCTGTGCCTGACCTCTCATGTCGGTTGTTTGACAATAACTCTCAATCAGCCCTACAAATTGCCCGGATTACGGTAAATAGCAGGATTTGCCCTAAATATACTCCATTGTGTTTCTCAACAAAGTTTGTGTTTACCAGGTTTTCAGTATGATTTGCAAAATAGTTCCTGAATCAAACCCGGTGTTCTGTCAAAAACTGTCCAGCCATCGGATAGTGTCCGCCCCGTACTGTGCAGGTGCAGCGTTTGCGCAGTACAGAGGACAAGGAGACTCAGAAAGTCTCCGAAGAAGAACGGTGCCTGGTGCAAGACCCAGCATCCAAGTGGACATACGATAGCGCAATGTAACAGGGCCCCTCGCGGGCTCGCTCGCCACGCTTCAGGCACGGCCTCGCTTCACTCGGCTATTTTTTATTCTAACTCTATGTCCACTTGGATGGTGGGGCTTGAACCTGGACTCAATGCGCAGGGCAGTTGGACAAGATCATACATCAGATCTTGTTAAAAAAAAGGACTAGACCCTCGGGAAGTGGATAAAACCCAAGCAAAACAAGTCCTGAAGGGTGCCCAACCATTGGACCCCATCATGCTCCAATTAAGGGCCGTCAAGATGGTGGCATCCTGAAGTACTCGGATCTGATCAGAATTGTGCGTGAAGAGGAGGCCATCCTTGAGAGGAAAAAGGAAAAATTCCAAAGGCCAAAATCAGTTGTTGGAGTCAGGATGGCTAGTGCAACTAGTGGCGACCCTCAGATCGAACTTATCCAGACAAGGGTGGCACAATTGATGGAAATACTGGCTCTGTTGACCGCCAGGCACACCATTCCACCCAATGGAGGAATTCAAGTACCCAAAGAACTGTTAAGTCCCACAGTTGCGGGAAAAAGACCTGTTTCAACTGTGGAGGGGTTGGACATTACAGGCGAGTGTGCCCAAGCCCACAAACAGAAACAAAACCCCAAAACCAGCAGAAAACTTCAGAGGGCCCCAATGAAGGAGTCAACTGGATGCCCTACTACAATAGCCAACTCCAAACCAACCCGTACGCACCAGACCCCTGGGACCACAGCTAAGCCAAGGCGGAAGAAAAAGAGTCCACGGAAGCCAAGTGTGAAGGTACAAGCCACTAAGCAGGCCAAAAGTACCCCCCACTTCCCATGGACTTACTCCCAAGCTAGTGGGGCCCTCCCCAATTGTCCCTATCCAGATAGAGGGGATATACACAAAAGCCCTGCTGGAAACTGGAGCCCAAGTGACTTTTCTATACAGGGACTTTTACAAGAAATATCTCAAACACCTGCCACTACAGAAGTTGGACAAACTGGAGATATGGGGCCTAGGGACCCAGAACTTCCCCTATGATGGCTAACTACGTATCAAGCTCACCTTTAACCCGAGTATGGCAGAAAAGGCCGAAACCTTTGATACCTTGGCCATGGTGTGTCCTCGGGCTGATAGAAGTTCCCTCATCATTGGGACCAACACTGATCTGGTCCGAAGATTACTCACACCGCTTGTACAGGAGAAGAGTACCCCTTCCACAAGTGTGCACCCCATGCTATCACAAGTGTAGCAGGATCTTGTGCAGGAGCAGAAGGCCCAACAGAAGGAGTGGGAAAGTTCTGGTGTCTGGACAAGATTGAGAAGCTGGGGCAACCGGGTGAGGTAGTCTGCCTAAAAGCCTCCATCAAGCTGAGTTGGAAACAGCCTGGGCCCTTCTTTGCCCTTCAGACAGACAGGCAGAAGGAGGATAAAGGCCTGGAAGTTATCCCTGAAGTGTTGTCAACCAAGGCACCGAAGAGAAGCAAAGGAAGAATCACAGTTAGTGTTTGCAACACAACAGCCTTGCCTGTGAAGGTATCTGCCAGAGTGCTGCTGAGACAGGTCAGTCCAGCAACCCCAGTCTCACAGTGTGGTACCATTGGATAGCAAGACGGAGAGATTCCCCCGGAAGAGTTCTACTCAAAGAACACACCTCTTACACCTGCTTGGATGGAAAGAGCCAAGACCCAGCTCCTGAGATGGAGAACTGCTTTCTCAAAAAGTGAGTTCGATGTGGGGCTTGCCAAGAGTGCCAAACACAAAATTTGGTTGGAAGAAGACAAACCCTTCCGGGAGAGAGTCAGACGGATTCCACTGGGAGATCCTGAAGACCTGTGAGAACAGCTGGCTGAGCTGAAGAAAACAGGTATTATCAGAGAGTCCCAGAGTCCATATGCCTCTCCAATAGTGGTAGCGAAGGAAGAAGAATGGGTCATTACGGCTGTCTATTGACTACAGGACACTGAACCAAAGGACCATTCCCGACCAGTACATCACACCTTGGATAGAGGATGCCTTACAGAGTCTGTCAGAGTCTATTATATTACCAGATCCCCATGTGTCCCAAAGATAGGGAGAAGACCGCTTTCATTACCCCTCTGGGATTATTTGAATTCAATCGGATGCCACAAGGTCTGTCTGGGGCCCCGGCAACCTTCCAGAAATGGATGGAGAAGACTGTGGGTGACATGAATTTGATTGAGGTGTTAGTGTATCTGGATGATGTCATAGTGTTTGGCCGAACACTAGAAGAGCACGAAGAGCGCCTGGAAAAGGTCCTGAAGAGACTCCATAATGAAGGCCTGCAGCTCTCAATGGAGAAATACCAATTCTACCAACCCTCAGTGAACTACTTAGGGCACATTGTGTCTGAAGAAGGAGTGGCAACAGATCCCAAGAAACTGGAAGCTGTCACTTCTTGGCCCAGACCCACAAATGTGACTGAGCTTAGTTCATTCCAAGGCTTCTGTTCATATTACAGGAGGTTCATAGAAGGGTTTGCCAAGATTGCTCACCCACTTACTGAGCTATTGAAGAACCAAGAAGAAGCTGGTATAGACTCAGATAAGTCTGGAAAACAAAAAGAAGGGCCCAGAAACAAGAAAGAGTCCACCCAGGACCAGTGGACTCCACAATGCGAAGAAACCTTCAGACAGATGAAGTGGAGCCTTACCACTGCTCCCATTTTGGCCTATGCAGACCCCGCCAAACACTATGAATTGGACGTGGATGCCAGCCGAGACAGGCTAGGTGGAGTGCTCTACCAAGAATATGACAGGCATCTGAGGCCCATTGCCTATGTGAGCAGAAGTCTAATCCCTACTGAAAGGAACTATCCCATTCACAAACTTGAATTTCTGGCTTTGAAGTGGGCAGTGGTGGACAAGTTAAAAGATTATCTTTATGGTCAAGACGGACAACAACCCCCTCACATACTTGCTCACCACCGCAAAGCTGGATGCCACTGATCACAGGTGGTTGGCTGCCCTCTCTGTGTTTACCTTCAGCTTAAAGTACAGAACAGGAGTTGGTAACCGAGATGCAGACGCTTTGTCGAGAAGGCCTCACTATTCCCAGGACCACTCAGAAGAATGGACCCAACTTACCCCTGAAGGAGTAAGAGCCCTCTGTGAAGGGACGGAACAGCAGGGAAAAGGTGGAGCCAGAACTGAAGAAGTTGGAATGTCCGCAGTAGAGATGCCCAAATGTTATTGTAACGTATCTCAGATTGTACAGGAGGGTCTACCCAAACTATCCAAAGAGAATCTCAGGAGAGATCAGCTGGAAGTCTCACTTTGTGGACTAGTCCTGAAGGCTTTGGAGAGTCAACAGCCTGATCTGCTGCTGAAGAGCACATGGAGAGAAGCTCGGCTGCTCCACAAAGAGTGGGATGGGTTGCAGTTACAACAAGGGATGGTCTACCGAAGGGGCCCCTCTGAAGATCCCGAAGAGAAGTGGCAACTGTTTCTGCCAGAGAAACACACAGAGAGAGTACTGATCGCCTTGCATGATCACCATGGCCATCTGGGATGAGAAAGAACTCTTCGACTTGTAAGATACAGGTTCTACTTGCCTTACCTGAGGACTGAAGTGGAGAGCTACTGTCATTCTTACCTCAGGTGAATACAGCGGAAGACCTTGCTCCAGCGGGCCACCCCAATGGGCCACTTAGAGAACCAAGGGCCAATGGATCTGGTCTGCATAGACTACTTATGTTTGGAATGCGACCTAAGTGGGCAAGGGAACATCATAGTGGTCACCGATCACTTCACCCGCTATGCTCAGGCGTTCCCTACTAAAGATCAGCAAGCGGCCACAGTAGCAAAGACTCTTGTGGAAAAGTTCTTCGTCCATTATGGTCTACCTCAACGGATACATTCAGACCAGGGAAGAGACTTTGAGAGCACCCTGATAAAAGGGCTGTTGGATCTGCTAGGCATCCAGAAGTCTAGAACTACCTCCTATCACCCACAAGGGGACCCTCAACCAGAGAGGTTTAACAGAACCCTCCTCAACATGCTGGGGACTTTGAATTCTGAACAAAAACGACATTGGAGCAAACACATCACTGCTTTGGTACATGCCTACAACAGCACCAAGAGTGATGCTACCAGATATTCACCCTACAGGCTAATGTTTGGGCGTGAAGCAAGACTGCTGATAGACGTTGCCTTTGGAACCTCTCTGGACCATACCTCCGAGACCTCTCATCGAGGGTATGTGGATAGGTTGCGGAGGAATTTGAAGATTGCCTATGAACAGGCCCAAGCCACATCAAACACCAGAGGAAGTAGGAACAAGAGAAATTTTGACTTGAGAGTATGAAAACAGGACCTACAACCCGGTGACCGGTTCTACTGAGAAATATGGGCATCCCAGGCAACCATAAGTTGGCTGACTGCTGGAGGTCACAGCCATATGTTGTGTGCAGGAAACTTCCAGGACTCCCAGTGTATGAGATCAGGCCAGAAGGGAACACTGGGCCAGTAAAGACCTGGCATCAAAACCACCTTCTACCTCTCACAGAAGCAGTCAGGATAAACTCAGAGGAGGAACTACCTTCCACATCCACTGCCGTACATCGAACAGCAACTAGGTCTCAGCCTGGACCTTCAACAACTGAGGATGAAGAGGGAGAAGAAATGGAGATGAGTTGGCTGTGGCCATCTGATACAGCAGGAGCTGAAGCCAGTGTTTCACCTCAGACAAGAGGAGGAGGCAATGGGATTCTTAGGCCTGAAGCCCCCGAGTTTGTACCTCAAGACAGGTCAGCAGAAAGTTCAGAGGAGTCCGAAACCTCTATGTTGGAAACAAATCCTGAAGATTCCCCTGCTGGTGCTGAAACTGGAATACAGGGCACAGAATTGAGTGAACGGGAGAATGAGGAAATCAAAGAAGATGTCAGCCTACCTGAGACACCAAAAGAACAGAGAGCCAAGAGAGACATTCGCCTACCAAAGAGACAAACTAAGAAATGAGGGAGGCAAGGGTGGGAAAGCAAATCTGGGACCCAAAGGTAAAGGAGGCTTCTGCAAGCGCTCCTAAAAGGAAGGTCTCTCCCAGAGTCTGGAGTCAATGAGAATGGCAAACATGGTTAACCTCTCCAGATCTGTAGGTATGTCTCGGGCTGCTATCTCATTTTTAATGTTATCCGAGAGACCGTGAGACAAAGCAGCCACAAGGACCTCATTGTTCCAAGCAACCTCTGCTGCCAGAGTACGGAATTCAATGGCCTAATTGGCAACAGTTCTCATACTCTGATGGACATGAGGCTCTTGGCAGCAGAAGTGGAGTGAGCGGGAACTTCAAATACCTTTTAAAGGAAGCCACAAACTTAGGGTAAGTCAGGACAATGGGTTTTTGCATCTTACATAGAGGGTTTGCCCAGGCTCTATCAGAAAGCAAACAAATAATGAAGCCTACTTTGCTTCTGTCCTTGGAGAATGCCTGGGACAGCATCTCAAAATATACCCCAACCTAGTTGAGAAACCCTCTGCATTGATCTTGATCGCCCCCCAAATTTCTGGGGAAGTGGAGTGGAACCAGACATACCTCCTTACAGAGGTAATATTGGAGGCGGATACCTGTACAGAGACTGGAGCAGCCAAAGTGGGAGGATCCTGGTAAGCAGTTCATATCAGGAGCATCTGTAACGCTATGGCAAACTGATCAATGTGGTGGTCCTGCTAATTCAATCTGGAAAAAATATTAACACTCAGTGGATTGCCTGCATCTTCTGAATTCATGGCCTTTGCCTACTGTCAAGAATCAGACTGAGACAGAAATGCAGTAAAAATCACAACTTTTAGTGTAATAGTAAAATGGTACAAATCAAACGTAGTCAAAACATAGCCAGGGATTGGAAGCCAAAGTAAGTAGTCAGACAAGCCAGTAATTAGGAAACCAGAGATCAGCGTAGTCAGAGGCAGAAGAACAGGATCAGGAACCAGAAGGGACGTCAGTCTGGCAACGTTTTTCACAGGAACACAACAGAGAAACTCCAGATATGTTTGACCAGGTGAGAGACAGGAAAGGAATGAACAAGGCAGTTTAAATAGCCAGAAGGGGCTGGCTGTAGGCAGGACTGATGAACAGATAATGATAACCAGGTGAGCCATTGAGTAATGAATCAGTTCTGACAATTAAACGACAGCTGAGCAGCCTGAGCACAGAGAAGAGAGCTGCTAAGAACCCAGCCCTGACACATTTTTGCTGCAGCAGGCTCTATACACGGTACAGATGTGCCACATTACAGGCAGACTTAGGGGACACCCATGCACTATAGTTAAAGGAATTTTTCATTTTAATTGTTATTTCTCATTTTTATGGTTTCACTTAAAAGCATCAGTAAATTACTGCTCATTTCAAAATTATGCTTTTTACAAACTTTCTTTTTCATTGATACATGTCCCCCAGGGCAGTACCCAGACCCACATAACCACTGTATGCCCAATTACTTGCATATAAGCCTTCAAAATGGGCACTTTGATTTTTCCCGTTCGGGGGCCCATAGACTTCATTGGGGTTTGTTATTCAGTTGCGAACGTCGTTCATCCCATCTCTGTTCCCATGTGAGATCCCACTTCCAGCATACACTGTCACAGCCTCGGGTCAGGCTCAGAGGACAGTGGCTGTAGCAGTGGAGAAGTTCATAAGTAATAAGGTATAAATATACAAGCAGATCCTCCTAGTACATGACGCAGGCTCCCCTGAGCCGTGAGACCTAACCACTAGCCGGTATTCACCAGAGCTCCTAATGGTGGAGATGGGTTTTGCTGTGTGCTAATGTTAGGTCACTGACCCATGGATTGCCCAGTGGGAAAAGAGCAAGCAGGGTTCAAATAATGGATGAAGTAGAACAGGATCAAGCAGAAGTGTAGTTGATGAACAAGCTGACTAAAGAGTAGTAGCTGGATGGGATTAGACATAAACGTAGTTCAGGAAAAAGCCAAAGGTATATGACGAATGGTAGTGAAGATAAGGGCTGCAGCAGGTATGCAATGAGCAAGAAACCAGTTGCAGAGAGCACAGTAATATTGCAAACAGGAAGTGCAGAAACATGGCTTAAATCAGGAAGTTCATGGGAGGAGCAAAGAGTTCAAGGTTGACCAGAAACATGATACAAGGCTATATTGTCCATGGAATCAGGCAGGGAACTGTCCAGCATTTCAGTTGGCACAGTGAGAAGAGCTACAGCCAAACGTTGCAGATGTCCCAGTTTCAGATCCAGACCCTGACACATACACATTGGTCTTTCTGCAGTGAGAGCCCAACTCCAGCGTACACATTGGTTGTCCCCAGTGAGATCCCACCTCCAGCATATACATTGGTGTTCCCTATTGAGATTCCTTTTTATAATCACACATGTTAGCATTTCCCCAGTGAGATCCCACCTCCAGCACACACATTCGTTTTCCCAGTTAGATGACACCCCCCCCCCGCTTACACATAGGTCTGAGACACCCCCATAACACACACTGGCCTTTCCCCATTGAAATCCCACTTCCAGGATGCACATTGGTATTTCCCCCAGTGAGATCCCATTTCCAGCACACACTCTCTTGTCTGCGGTCAGGCTCGGAGGCCGGTGGCTGTAGCAGTAGAGAAGTTCCCATATAATAAGCAGGAATTATATAAGCAGATCCCTCTAGCAGATGACAAAGGCTCACCTGTGGCACTGGGTTTAACCATTAGCCAGTCTTCATTAGAGCTCCTGATGATGGAGATGAGAATACCTCCCATCCTTTTGAGATGGGAACAAGGAGCACCTATTAGCAAAAGTACTGTATGTAGGCATAGGTATTATACAAAAAAATATGTAAACCCTCAAGTGCTTTTTTTACCACTACTATGCCTTTATACTGGCTTTTGAAATTTTCTGATGCAGGAATATAGAAATTGTATGAAAGATTTAGCACTGAGAAACACTTTGAAAGATAAAAAGGGCATTTTATATACATCTATATGGATCAGACAAAAATGTGGGACAAAAGAAGAGGTCAGAGGAACATGGTTCCAAATCAGGGACAGTAGGAAGCTATTGATGAGTTTCGCTGTGCGCTAAAGCCAGGTCGCGGCCCCATGGATTGCCCAGCGGGGAAAGGGCAAGTGGGGGTCAGGCAATGGATGAAGTAAATAAGGATCGAGCAGAAGCGTAGTCAATGAACTAGCTAAAGCTCAGTAATGAGTAGACATGGGTGCCGTCAATAAATTTGTTTTGTGCTGTTCTGTTACGGTTCGTATTAAAATTAATTCGTACTTCGTATTTTGTGTCCGAAATTCAATTTCAATTCGTACGAAATACGAATTGTCGTTAGGTTCGTTAACTTGTACGACCGTTCGTTACAATGAATTTAAAGGCAAAAATATACCTCAATATGACAGTCGATGCTGATGGAAGTTTGGTTTTTATCCGAAATTCCGTTGAAGAATTTCCTATCCGAAATACGAATTTTCGTTAGATGAGGGGCTCCCACCATCCCTGTGCTGTGCTGACTTCCTCCTGGGGATTCGTAAAACAAAAGTTCATATTTCGTACAAAATTCGGACGCATGGCAATTCATATTTCGGATCCTCCCGAGCGTACGAATTTAGGGAAATTCGTACGAATTTGAGATTCGTACGAAACAAATCGCACATGTCTAGTAATGAGCAGTAGCTGGATGGGATCAGATGGAAGCGTAGTTGATGAACAAGCCAAAGGTCGATAACAAATGGTAGTGAAGATAAGCTGGTATGAAGACTGCAGCAGGTATGCAATGAGCAAGATACCAGCTGGAGAGAGCAACATAATCTAGCAAACAGGAAGTACAGAGATATGGCTTAAATCAGGGAGTTCATGGGAGGAGAAAATAGTTCAAGGTTGACCAAAAATAACACACAAGGCTAGATTGTCCAAGGGAATCAGGCAGGATGCTGTCCAGCATTCCAAGTGACAAAGTGAGAAGAGCTACAGCTAGACACTATAGGATCTCCAGTAGCTTGGCCCGGAGAAAAAGGGAGATTAAATATTAGAACAATTAAGGCCTTTTTTGGCACAAGAACAGGTCCAGGGTAGATAAGGGGTTTTGTAATCATCTGTGCAAGGAGCTGAGTCTTCACCTTCTCACTAATGCCCCGTACACACGAGCGGACTTAAATCCGAAGGAGTTTCCGCCGGAGTTCCGCCGGAGTTCCGACAGAGTTCAGTGGAAACGGACTTGCCTACACACGATCCCACTAAAGTCCGCCAGTCTGGTACGCGGTGACGTACACCAGGTCCGACGAGACTATAAAACGGAAGTTCAATACCAAGTGCGCCACCCTTTGGGCTCCTTCTGCTAATTTCGTGTTTATCTCGTGTTAGTAGAAGTTTGGTGAGAGACGATTCGCGGTTTTCAGACTCGTATTTTTCAGAACGTTTTTCACTGCTTTTCAGTTTGTGCTTGTGAGGTTTGTATCTGTTTTTTAGTGCGTGTAGTCAGTTCGTGTCTGTATTTTGCAGTGCGATCTAACTGCGCTCGCTGACTTTCAGCTCGCTCTTCACAGGCCTTGCTGTTCTTCAGTGACGTCTGTTAAGTTCGTTCTGACAATCCGACCGTTTTGAAGCCATGTTGCGTGTGCGTACTCGTCGTCGAGTTCGTGCTTTGCTTGCGCTTGGTGTTGTAGTTCATTCTGCAACCCAAGAACAGTCCGTGGACGGGGTGTTGAGGAGTTCATGGACGAAGAATTGGTTGCTCCAGCGTGACCAGTTCTCGCACATGCCTTTGCTTCGTGAGATCCGGGAGAATAATCCTGATGATTTCAGGAATTATCTCCGGATGACGGACCCCGTTTTTCACCGTCTGCTGGCTTTGCTGACCCCTTATATCAGCAGGCAGGATACCTGCATGCGGCAAGCCATCACTCCGGAGCAGAGGCTCGTCGCCACGTTGCGCTACTTGGCGACAGGGAGAAGCCTTCAGGACCTCAAGTTCTCGACAGGCATCTCCCCCCAGGCTCTGGGGATCATTATTCCAGAGACCTGTTCTGCCATTATACAGGTCCTGCAGGAGGACTATATTAAGGTAAGATTTAGCATTTAACATCACATTTTATTGTCTTTAATGTTTGCTAATGCCTTGTATTTCTTTCCTCAATCTCTAATTACCATGATTGCAATATGCTGTGAATGTCCCCTTTGTCCTCATGCATGCTGTAATCTTTTAATGCTCCTTTTTTGTCTTTCATGCATATTTGCCTTCATTAAACCTCACCAACATGCTATGGTAGGCCCATATCCACCTAGTCTAGTCACTTAAAATGTCTTTTGTCAGCTCCATTCTATTGCTTTATCCTAAAACCAAACATTTTAAAGATTATTCCAAATGGTCTGTGTCCCCTTAACTGAATCCCCCCCCCCCCCCTTAATAGTATCCCAAATGGTCTGTGTGTCCTTTAACTGGATCCCCCCCCCCCACCACACTTAATATAATTCCAACGAGTCTGTGTGTCCTTAAATTAATGTTGAATTATATATTGTATTTTTAACACACTTCAACCCTGGAATGATTTTCCCCTTTCCTGACCTTCATCACTTTTTTGGGTGATTTGGCAGTGCGTTGTTTGAATTGACAATTGTGCGTCCTTGTAACATGGCTCCTCCTAGTAAATTATCTTCATTTTATTAGCACAAAGCGATTTTGTATTTGGTTGTCTTTGATCACCTCTGCTTTTTTATTTTTGGTGATTAACCACCAACAAACCCAAAATGCATTTTTCAAAATATGCATTTTTTTCTCACTTTTCGCTCTAAAGAAAGATAGGCACAAAAATATATCACCCTGATTTTTTTGGACATCATTTGATGCTGATACGTATTCTTTTAGTAAACAAATGTGTTAAAATGAATCACAATAAGCGTTTATTGATTGTTTTGGGCAAAAGTTCTATCGTTTCGGAAATATGGTCTATTTTGCTGGCATTTGTAAAATCTTGCCATTTTTGAAAATAGTAATGGCGTTGCTAACCGTTTGTTTTTGTTTTTTTTGTTTTTTGTTTTTCTGGTGACTGCCACATTATGGCGGACACATTGGCCAATTTCCATACATTTTTGTGACCATTGTCATTAATACAGTGATCAATGCTGTAAAAAATTGTATTGATTACTGTAAAAATGTCACATGCAGTGAAGGTGTTTTATTAAGCACAAGGGGGCCAAGGAATGGTTTAAAGTGTGTTCTGGGTGAGTGTTTATTAACTGTCTGGGGGATGGGCTAGCAGTGACATGACCCTGATCACTGCTCCCAATGACAGGGAGCAGACGATCGGTGTCCTGTGACTAGGCAGAAGCGTGAAATAAAGTTTGTGTTGTAATGTACAATGTTTAATGTGCAAAAGTACTTATTTTGGTTTTTTCTGCTTTGCCTCCCCAGTTTCCTTCATCGCCACAGGAATGGCAGACTGTGGCATCCCATTTTGCCACCCGTTGGGACTTTCCGAACTGCGGTGGTGCGATAGATGGGAAGCACGTCCACATTGTGCCACCACCCCATTCGGGGTCATACTTTTATAATTACAAGGGGTTTCACAGTATTGTGTTAATGGCGGTGGTGTCGGCACAGTATGAATTTCTGTATGTGGACGTGGGGAAGAATGGCCGGATGGAGGAGTCTTCGCCCAGACGGAGTTCTACCGCCGTCTACAGACAGGTGGCCTGGGATTGCCACCTGATTCGGAGAATGTGGAGGAACTACCCTTCGTGTTCATCGCTGATGAGGCTTTTGCTCTGGACGACCACATCATGAGGCCATTCCCCCAAAGAACCCTCACCCCGGAGAGGAGGGTTTTCAACTACCGGCTGGCCAGAGCGAGAAGAGTTGTGGAAAATGCATTTGGAATAATGGCCAGCCGGTTCCGTGTTTTTCTGACTGCTATAAACCTAGCCGAATACAAACTGAACTATGTCGTACTTACGTGCTGAATTTTGCACAATTTTTTACATAAAAACTCAACAAATTATTTATCCACAATAATGCCTGAGGCTGGACTTGGTCCGGAATCACTGACAGGCCTGGATACTGGCCGTACTGGCTTGGCCCCCCAAAGTGCCCGTGAAGTTCGCCAAAGATATGTCACTTATTTTAACGGTAGGGGGGCCATTGCAATGCCACACAATATTTAATTTTTAAAAAGAGTAAAATAATAAAAGAACCTCAAATCTGAAATGTGTTTTCTTGCTTGCTTTTGGTTTGTGCTGTCTCCTATGTTATCCTAGTGCACTTGTAGTGCCAAGTGTATTTTCATTAATTCAATAAGGCCCATTGTCACTGGATACACAAAATCACTTTTCCCAAACTGGTATTGAGCATTGAAAGAATACGCCACACATTCTTGATTCTTCAAAATTTTAATTTGGCCACATTCACATGTGCCATTGAATATTTATTGATATAATTTTTTTTTGGGTTTATTTAACTTTCTTTGCCAAACATTTTTTAGTTTCCTTTTTTTTCTAATTTTTAAAAACATTTTTTTTTTTTTTGTGGTTTTTATTTTTCTTTAAAAAATATGAAAAATGTAACAACAATCAGCCACAATCGTAAAAATTTGGGAAGTAACAATCTTTGAACTAAAACAAGGGAAATGAAGAACATGATCGATATTATGGAGAAACGGATTATATTCTCCCCAAAATATCGATCATGTTCTTCATTTCCAGCTGCATATTGTCAATCTGATTCTTCATGAGATCCAGGCTAGTTCGCATGTCATCTAGTTCCCCATTCCAGCCCATTATCTGGCCAATCAGCCTTTGTGCGCTGTCACTGGAAAACGGGGCCCTTTCCACAACCAGAACATCACCTACAATAGATGGTAAAAATTGGGTCAAAAATTATGCAGTCATACATGGATTTCAACAAGCTGGGGTGTCAGACACTCACCTGGTGGGGTGCCCATCTCCCCTACTTCCTCCACCTCTCCTTCCTCAACCTCTCCTTCCTCGACATCCTCGGGGGGGGGGCACTGGTGCTTGGAAATGTGTCGCTTTCCACAACCAGAACATCACCTAAAATAGATGTAAAAACATGTGTTTGGAAATATGCAGGTATACATCGATTACCTGAAGCTGTGGTGTCAGACACTCACCTGGTGGGGTGCCCATCTCCTCTCCTTCTTCCACCTCTCCTTCCTCCACATGCACATCCACGGGGGGGATGGGGCTAACCTCACATTCATGCTGGCAAGGGTGGCGGTCCCTGGGATCCTGCTTTGTGAGTCTTTTCTCCCCTATGAGAAATTAACAAACAAAAAGGTATACTTTAGCACACAGATATTTAAGGCCAGAACTAGGAAGATGAAACCTTGATTAGAAGTGTTGTACAATTGTCGGTTTATGAAGAGATGCAAAATGTGAAGACATGATAAATCAATTCACTTTGCCAAAAACTACAATAATTTGCTTTTTGTGCCAAGTTTCACACATGCGCCCCCCCCCCCCCCCAAGTATACCAGGGAACCCCGTGTGGCGTGTGGTTTACCCTAATAAATGTTCTCTGGTGTCCCACACCTTTGCTCATGAGTGCAGATGTGTTTTTACCCAGCTGCCAAGTGTCCTCTCCTTCAATTACACTGAATGTTCTTTTCTAGTCATTGTATTTTGAAACACATCTAAACCACAATGTCCTAATCATTTTTTGTGTCCTAAAAATTACACAGCCAAAAAATGCTGTTTAAACCCTGTATCATAAACGAGGTTTGCCACGAACAATTTACGAGGGTTTGTTAAAACGATACGATTCTTTTACTGTATACAACATGAAAGCAGCAATTTTTTACATTGTACAAAGGTAAAGCATATGGATCTGTATGCAATAATCATAAAATAGGAACACACGACAAGTACTTACTTTTTTTCAGAACTTTCTTGATCCTTCTGTATTGATCCGGCTCCCTCAATTTAAGGTCGGACCACCGTTTCCTCAATTGGTCTTTTGACCGTCGTACCCCAAAACGATTATGCAGGGTCTTAACTACTTTGGCCATGATTCTGGCCTTGCGCAAGTTCGGATGGGTGTATGGTCCATGCTTGCCATCATAATCCTTACTTCGCAAGATTGCCACCATCTCCACCATCTCTTCAAATGCCATATTTGAGGCCTTAAATCTCCTCTTTCCGGATCGGGACATTTGTGGCTCCGGGGATTCCTGACTACTGGAGTCGTTAAGATCAACCACCTGTTGTGTTTCCGCCATGTTTCTCCTACTGCGCACCGTAGAGAAAAGGGGGCGTGAAATATTCTTGGAAAAGAACGTCATGGGCGGGCAAAGCAGGCGTGGTTCTACGCGTACGCACTGGATCTTACGCCAAAATGCACATGTCGTACGTACGTTAAGTGCGCAGAAAGGGCGGGAAAACAAGAACTTGACTAAAAGAACGTCAGGGGCGGGCAACGCAGGCGTAGTTCTACGCGTACGCACTGTATATAACGACAAAAATCACATGTCGTATGTTCGTTTGCGAAAATAGGAACGGAAGTTGGGAGCAAGCAAAACGAAGGTAAGTTTAAACCATTTCCCCAAATAAGTGGCAGATCCTGGAGTCTATATTGGGCTAAGATTAGGAGAGTCTGAGCTAACATTATTGTTTTTGGCTTGTGTATTGTCTTTCAGAAAAATGAATCAGAAATTCAAGGATCCTGAATTTTTAAGTCTATTTATAGACAAATATAAAGAGATGACAAATCTGTGGCAAGTCAAGCACATTGATTATTATAATAAACCAGTAAGGAGGGCAACACTGGAGAAATTTGTGACATTTGTGCAGACTTGGATCCCAGAGGCAGACGTGGACTTTGTGGACAAGAAAATTCAAATATTGCGAAATATGCACCGAAAGGAAAAGAGGAAAATCGATAAATCCAAAACATCAGGAGCAGCACCAGGTGATGTGTATGTACCCAGGCTGTGGTACTTTGAAAAGCTACGGTTCCTTGACGACCGGTGTAAAGTCAGGGAGTCGCTTTCAACTCTTCCCTCCACCCTTCCCTCCACCCTTCCCTGCAGCATTCCCTCCACCCCAGCAGAGGCTGATGAGCAAGCGGAGCCTTCCATCCTGGAAGAAGCGGATGCACCCAGCTGGAGCCAGGTATTTTGTTACAAAAAATAGTGATATTCATAATATTAATGATGTTAACTAGATGTTATTAGAATTTGGACGCTATTATTGATGTTAAAAAATAGTTAAAATTTGGACATATCAATTTACAGTAGTGGCCACAAATGTTTGTCACCAGCAGAAACAAGAAATAGTGGTGTCATAATGATACTCTTTTATATGTATTAACAGAATTTTGAAGTCAGGAGCTGAAAAATGTTTATGATTGATGAACAAAAAACTAAAACAATGTCCCTTTTTTATACACAGGATGAGCTCAGCCAGGAGGAAGGTGGGGAAAGTGGCAGGCAGGAGGAGGCTGGGCCCACTGTCAGCCAGGAGGAGGCCGTGCCCACTGTCAGCCAGGAGGTGGCCGCGCCTAGTAGAAGCCTGACAACATCACAGGTGCCTCCCCTCCGTCTTCCATCAAAAAGGGCAAAAAAAATTTCGGTATCACAGGAGGAATCCCTGCGCCTAATTCGAGAGGCTACTAATGTCTTAAAGAGCCCCCCTGACGCTGAAGAGGCCTATGGCTGCTACATCGCCAGCCGTCTCCAGCAATTAGAGATGGGCCAACGTCTCCAGTGTGAAAGGCTAATTTTCTTGGCGTTACAGAAGGGGCTGAGTGGCGAATTAACTGCCAACAGCAATATTGTGGAGCAAGTTCCTCCTGTTCCTCCTCCTCCTCCTCCTCCTCCTGCCACGAGTACACCACCGGAGACACAGCCTCCCAGGAAGGCTACAGGGAAGTCTGCAGTGAAGGGTGCAGTGAAGGGTGGAGCGAAGAGAAGAAGGTGCTGACCTGGCTTCACTCTGGTCCGACCAAAGACGCAGCCTGTTGTACCACAGCCTGGGGACATATATACCATCTGCTGCTGCTCTTGATGTCTGCGATTCTGGGACCATATTGGATTTCGTAATATTTGAATTTTCTTTTCCACAGAGTTTCACGTTTGCCCTGGGGCCAAAAGGCTACACAAATGTCACAAGTTGCTCCAGTGTTGCCTTCATTTTTTTTGTTTGTTGAACCAGAATAAATGGATATTTTTGTTTGAAAATATAATTGCCTATGTGTTTTTTGGTCAAATACATTTCTAAAAGACAATGTGAAATTAACAAGGGACACTAACCTCCTTGAGGTTACAAACAAAATAAAAATGTTATTGTGGTAACTTGTCACCAGAATAAAAATAAAAAGGTTATTGTGGTAATGAAAAAAAAAAAAAAAAAAAAAAGTTTTTGGTGTTAACTTGACGGAATAATTAAATATGGAGATCACAAGAAAAAAAATGGTAAAGAATTCTACCAAAAATATGGAGGAAAAAAATTACTCAACGCAAGAGATATTATTAGTCCTGTAATGAGAAGAATGAAGCCAAGATGCAGCAATACCAATTAGATTATAAGTCTCCTCTTGCACCAGAGCTTCCAACTCACCTATTTTGCTTGGAAGACTTATGACATTGGTGAACAAACACTTTAATTCATTGTCACATTTTGCAAAAAAATGTGGCATATTTTTTATTTTAGTACAAATAGTACCATTTCCAATGGTTGACCCATTATAATCTAATTCACCCTCCCCCACAATACTAGTTTAAATACTCCTCCAGCCTTCCCATAAACCTCTCTTTCATCCTCAGAACACCTAATAAGGAGATAGTATCCGACTGGTCTAAACTACATGGCATGTTCACCATTGCCAGGAATCGGGTGGACAAGATGGGAGAACTAGGGATACTGTTGTACGAGGAGGATTTCGATTTTGTAGGAATTTCAGAGAATTAGTTCAACAGCTCTCATGATTAGCTGGCAACCATTCAAGGATATTCCCTATATGGCAGGGATAGAGAGGGTAAAACAGGAGGAGGGGTATGCGTGTATATCAAAAATTATGTACAAGTGAATGTGAGAGACGACATCAGTAATGGAGCAAGGGAGGAGGTGGAATCCTTATGGGTGGGTAGAGATACAAAGGAAGGAAACTAAGGGGAAAGTAATACTGGGAGTATGCTATAGGCCCCCTAACCAGAGGGAGGAGGGGGAGGCAGACCTCCTATAACAACGGGGCAATTTAGGAAACAACGATCACAGGTCAATTAGTTTCAGTATAAATCACACAAATAGGAAACATAAGGGAAATACAAACACACTGAATTTCAAAAGATTTAACTTCCCTAAACTATGATCCTTGCTAGAAGATACTAATGGGATAAAATCTTAGGAACAAGATTTGGAGAATTGGGTATGCTTTAAGAGCATATTAAATAAGGGTATTGACCAGTGCATCCCAATGGGAAATACATTTTAAAGAGCTAATAGAAGTCCTGGGTGGCTTAACTCCAATGTAAGAATGCATATAAAAGCAAAGGAGAAGGCCTTCAAAAAATACAAGGCAGGGGGATCATAATCAGCATTTCAACTTTACAAAGAATGCAACAAAAAATATAAGGGCAGCTAAAATAGAAGACAAAAGGCACATAGCAGAGGAGAGTAATAAAAATCCAAAGAAATTCTTTAAGTACATAAATAGTAAGAAAGGGAGGTAGGATCATATTGGTCCCATAAAGAAGGATGAAGGGAATCTGGTTACTAAGGATGGAGAGATGGCGAAGGTATTGAATTTATTCTCCTCAGTCTTCACAAGGGAATCTGGGGGCTTCAGTAACCAAAACTGCAATGTTTATCTATATGACACGACACAGTAAGCACCCTTCCAGAGGGTAAGCACTTCTCTGCAGGATGTGGAAACCTTGTAAGAAGATCTGAACAAATTATTGGGGTGGGCAACTACATGGCAAATGAGGTTGAATGTAGAAAAATGTAAAATAACGCATTTGGGGGGCAAAAATATGAATGCAATCTATACACTGGGGGGAGAACCTCTGGGGGGATCTAGGATGGAAAAGGACCTGGGGGTCCTAGTAGATGACAGGCTCAGCAATGGGATGGAATGCCGAGCTGCAGCAATATTGGCATGCATTAAAAAGGGGATTAACTCCAGAGATAATCCTCCCACTCTACAAGACTCTGGTCCGGCCACACCTGGAGCATGCCGTCCAGTTCTGGGCACCAGTCCTCAGGAAGGATGTACTGGAATTGGAGTGAGTACAAAGAAGGGCAACAAAGCTAATAAAGGGTCTGGAGGATATTAGTTATGAGGAAAGGTTGCGAGCACCGAACTTATTCTCTCTGGAGAAGAGACACTTAAGAGGGGATATGATTTCAATAGACAAATACCGTACTGGTGACCCCACAATAGGGATCAAACTTTTTCGGGAATTTAATAAGACACATGGCCATTTACTAAAATTAGAAGAAAATTGCTTTAATCTTTTTTTTTTTTTGTAAATCAAGTAAAAGTTTATTGTACATAAACAAATTCAAATACAGTAAGGTAAGGAACTATTGCAGCAATATAATCAGGTGCAGCAGTCATTATAGTTATTATTATCATCATTATCATACAGCTTCTAGATATAAATAGTTGCATGAAATCAGCTTACTGTACAAAACTATCATTATTGAATTCAGTGGTGCTGCATAGATTGATATTGGGATTCACCATGGTTCCATCAAGAATAATTATTATAAAAGTTAGACATTATTACCGGCAAACGGAATCTTGCCTTCTAATCTGCCAAATTACATTTGTAATAGTCTGTCTAAAACCAGCTGGGTAGGACCTAGTCCTGGTGTATCTAGCAACGTTTGCCACATTGAGTAGAATTTTTTAATAACATTTCTATGTTGGTAGGTCATTTTTTTCTCGTATTAGCATACTGTTTTCCATTTCGAACCCATCCCTTACCCGTTGGCACCCTCGGAGTTATACAAAGTCTCATAATAGCCTTGCTTGCCATGTATAATAGCCGCAGAATTGCCTTATGCCCATTCGGGTGAGGGTATCTCCAATGCCACAAGCAGGCAAATAACTGGGTCTTCTGGAACTGGGGTTTGAAATACTTTAGATATAGTAGAAAGAACATAACCCCTTCCTGCATGGCAGCTTAGAAGCATCATGTGTAGAGTGAAGCAGTCTAGAGCAGGCTTTCTCAACTCCAGTCCTCAAGACGCCTCAACAGGTCATGTTTTCAGGATTTCCCTCAGATGAAACGGCTGTGGTAATTACCAAGGCCGTGAAACTGATCAAATCACCTGTGCTAAATAATGGGAAGCCTGAAAACATGACCCGTTGGTGCGCCTTGAGGACTGGAGTTGAGAAACACTGGTCTAGAGTATACACTTGAAATCAGGCCTTTCCTATCTTCCGTTAGCAACACGTCCGTCATCAGAGGATGTGTCACCGGCACAAGCGAGAATATTCTGTTTTCATTCTGAATAGCCTGTCTGAGTTGCAGATACTTAAAAAACTGTGTTCTGGGTATTGTAAATTCATCTTGCATGTCTGTAAAGGATTTAAATACATTACCATTGAACAGCTGAGAAATATATTGCACACCCTTTGCTTCCCATGAACAAAGGTCCTGCAGTTTGCAAAGTTCTCTATAGTATTTGTTCCTCCATATGGGTGTGAATGTACACGGACCTCTAATTTTCAGAATAGATCTGGTGTATTTCCATAGGGTGTTCAGTAAGATTATTGTGGGGTGAGTTTGTGTTTTATGCGTGAGACCTGCCTCTAGGTGAGATAGAGCCGAGAGCTGTGAGCCCTCAGGGAGCAATAGGGACCTGATGGGATCCTTAACATCAGAACCCCCCCAGTTACCTAGGTGTTGTAGCTGGGATGCCACAAAGTCAAATCTGGCATGCGGTACGGCTAGACCCCCCTTGATCTTTAGTTAGCTGAAGGGTATGTAAACTAATCCTTGCCGACTTGTTACCCCATGTTAAATCTCTGAACTGGGCATCTATTTGGTTAAACCATTTGTGTGATATCCATATAGAGGCATTATAGAGTACCGTATATACTCGAGTATAAGCCGAGATTTTCAGCCTCTTTTTTGAGGCTGAAAGTGCCCCCCTCGGCTTATACTCGAGTCATCGCTGTCTGCCCGCTCGATCAGCGTGTCGAGCAGACAGACAGCGGCCATTCTATTCAAAAGCCGCGCCTCCGGCTCCGCCTTCGCCTGTGATAGGCGGAACACTGAATTTCCCAGCAGCCTGTGTTCCGCCTATCACGGACATCGTATCATCCTCGTACTACGGACGAGGATGATACGACGTCTGTGATAGGCGGAACACAGGCTGCTGGGAAATTCAGTGTTCCGCCTATCACAGGCGAAGGCGGCGGCGCAGCTTTTGAACTTTACAATGGCCGCCGACGAAGAGGGCACGGGACGGAGGCAAGGGAAGGCACGGCACGGGACGGGACGGGACGGCGGCGGCAAGGCACGGCACGACACGGGACGGATGCAAGGAGGCAAGTCACGGCACGGGACGGAGGCAAGGAGGCAAGGCACGGGACGGAGGCTCGGGACAAAGGTAGGCTGGACACACACACACACACACACACACACACACACACACACACACACACACACACACACACACACACACGGATGGAGACACACACAGGGATGGATGGATGGATGGAGACACACACACACACACAGGGATGGATGGATGGATGGATGGAGACACACACACACAGGGATGGATGGATGGATGGATGGAGACACACACACACAGGGATGGATGGATGGATGGACACACACACACACAGGGATGGATGGACGGACACACAGGGATGGACGGACACACAGGGATGGACGGACACACAGGGATGGACGGACACACAGGGATGGACGGACACACACACAGGGATGGACAGGCATGTCTCACCCTCGGCTTATACACGAGTCAATAAGTTTGCCAGTTTTTTTGGGGGTAAATTGGGGGCCTCGGCTTATATTCGGGTCGGCCTATACTCGAGTATATACGGTATATATAAAAGTTGTGGGGCCCACACCATTTTAATTAAATTTGCCCTGCCTGTGACCGAAAGGGGTAATTTTGTCCATGTGGAGCACTTCAACGGGAATTTACAGAGTAAGGGTACTAAGTTTAGTGCAATATATTGGTTTGTGTCTGGAGTTACCTGTATACCGAGGTAACGGAACTCGTCAACTGTCATAATGTCTCCTGCACAGTCAGGTAGAGGCTGCGGCAGAGGATCTAATGGCATAAGCACTGAGTTAATACTAAATCCCGACAGTTCACCAAAGTCAGCAATTAAGCGCATTACTTTCTTTAGGGTGCTGTCTGTGTCACCTAAATAAATCAATGTGTCATCTTCATATAGAGAAATTATGTCATGCTTAAGTCCTCGACGGAAGCCTAAGATGTTTTGCGATGCTCTGACATGTATGTCTAGAAGTTCGAGAGCTAGGGCGAACAACAGGGGTGATGGAGGGCACCCCTGCCGCATGCCCCTAAAGAGTCTGAAGGGTTTCCAATATATCTCCATTGATAAGCATTCTCGCCGTCTGATTATTGTATAACAGTTGCACCCATTTCAGAAAAGAGGGGCTCACCCCACATTTTTTCAGTTTCCCACAGGTAGGGCCATTCAACGCTGTCAAACGATTTGGCCGCATCTAAAGATAAGATGGCTCTATTACCCGGGTTGTCTGTAGGCACTTGTAGATAGAGAAATAGTCTGCGTAGGTTTTGAGATGTTGATCTGGTTGATATAAAACCCGACTGATATCTAGGGATCATAGTTTGAATATATTTGGCCAATCTGTTAGCCAAAACTCTGGCCAACAGCTTAATGTCAAACGTAAGTAATGAAATAGGTCTATATGCATTTGGAGAAAGGGTGTCCTTGCCAGGTTTCAAAAGTACTACAATAAGTGCCTCACTCATAGAGGGGGGAAGTCTTGCAGTTGCAAATGCCTTGTTATGCAGGAGTATTGGGCTTAATTAGGCTGTATAGCGTTTATAAACTTCCGCTGGCAAGCCACCTGCCCCAGGAGCTTTTCCAATTTTAGCATGGGCCAGTGCCTCTAGGAGCTCCTCCTCAGTCAGTGGGGCATTCAATTGTTTTGCATCCATGGTGGACAGGCTGGGTATAGGGTATTTATCCAAAAAGGAGTGAATGTCCTCGGGTGATGGGTGGACATTAGATGTATATACATCTTGAAAGAAATTTTTGAAGACATCCATAATGGCTTGTGTGGAATAACAGGGTGTTCCCTGTGCGTCTGACACTGCCACTATGTGTGAGGGGCCTTGTTGAGATTTGACTAGTAGGGCTAACATATGACCCGGGCTTTCCCCTTCCTCAAAGTATTTCTGTTGCAGAAAGAATCTCTTGTTTTCTGCCAGTTGAAGGGATAAGTGCTTGAGCATGGATTGGGCTGCTAGCCACTTTCTTTTAGTGTCATCAGTAGGGTCTGCTACATAAAGTGCTTCAGATAATACTAGATTTCCCCATTCTTTAGTTTTGATGTGTGATATTTCTCGAATGAATTGTCCTCCTACGTAGGCTTTGGCCACCTCCCATACAGTACTAATGCCCATAGATCCTAAGTTCTGTTTAAAAAAGGATGTAAGGGGTGGCTGGAGCTAACAGTGTGTATTCAAATCGGGGGTGGGCTTGGGTGGGAGGTTGTGGTATAATTATAAGGCAAGCTTGTAACAATTTGAAGGCTGTGTATAGTTTTGCCATTGTCTTAACCATGCTCGAGATGAAGGCTTTTGTGAATTGTGAATTTTACTGTTAATCTTGTGTTTAAAAATTTTATAAAGAAAAAGGATTAAAAAAAAAAAAGGATGTAAGAGCTTTTGGGAGTGGGTCAGGTTCTGGTAGGAGTGACAACCAGAAGGGGTTGAGTTTCCATAGACTGTTACCTCTGACCGCTCCCACTCGTATATCAATCGAGAGTGGGGAGTGGTCTGAGATCTGTCTGACATGGTATTGCGAGGAGACTACTATTGGCAGCATATGTTTATTACCTAGTCCTAAATCAATTTCGTGAAAGGCCACCTATTGAGGCTGATTTGCTCGAATACATCTTAGTGTCAGGGTTATGGATCCTCCACACGTCTGTGAGGCCCATCACTAGAAGAAGGTGAGCAAATGGAGTAGGCCCTTCCCTTCTTTGATCCATCTCCAGTACTGCTACTTAATTTGTCCTTCCCACAATCAACGTAATTATTAAATTCCCCTATTACCGGTACTGGTATGCCCGGCAAGCAGGACATAAAGTTAGCTAGAACTGTAAAGGGACTGGCTGAGAACAGAGGAGGGATGTACAACCCTGCTAGTACACATTTTGTTCCACATAAAGAGCATAAAAGGAATACATAATGACCATCCGGGTTCATTTTAACTTCCAAAAAAGAGAATTGCACATCTCTTTTAATCAGGAGGCTCACTCCCCTGGAATACACAGAATATGTGGAATGTTATTGATGACAAAACTGTCTTCGTGCAAATAGCGGTGTGGATGTCGAGGGGAGATGGGTCTCCTGCAAGCATATCACGTCAGTATTCAAACGCTTGATCTTGCGTACCACGGCCAATCGCTTAACTGGATTATTTAAACCTTCCAGGACACTATTCTAGTTAGCTTAGACATTGTATCAGCATAACAGTAGTAATTGTTATAGATCCTATCTGCACCACGTGTTCATGTGGCAATACCCTGTAACAGCTAGCACTTAGAGTCTGTGTCCATACGAAAAACATTTGAAATGCATCCTGGTTTAATAAGAAGTTGAGTGGCATGTCCATAGTTGTGGTAGTGTTGTGGAAAGTAGGAACCACCGATAGTGGAAAGGACAATGTTGAAACGATGGTGAAAAAATCAGAAAAAGCAAACAACAACAACAAAAACATGGTGAAATTGGCCAACAGGGCCTTGCATACTTGCCAGACTAGGACTGGGGGTCTGTACCAGACCATCTGGGGGGGCAACAGTGGAAGCGCACTTCAGTGTCTTACAGCTTCTCAACAGCAAGAACAAAAGCCGTGGTTGCAGTAAAACTATTTGGAGAACAGACAGCTATCTCTGCCTTGGCAAGCTAGCAGTGGGGAGAATAGGGAAAAGGATCCCGGAGTTCATCTTTAGGGTTTTATGGTTCATGGTGGTGCAGGACGCCTGTTGCGTGTTTCACTAATTGTTTGTTCTTCTCGGACCAGCCATTGTGCAGCTGCTGATGGGGAGTTAAAGAATTGTACAGTACTTCAATTTGCATACGGGCTGGGTATAGCATAGCATACTTCAGGTCAAGATCTTTGAGGCGACGTTTAACATCAATAAACTTGTTTCTGTAGGTCAGCCGAGAAATCCAGAAAAGGGGAGATTTTTAGTGCAGCAGGATTTATTCTGGAATTTTATAGAATTGCATCGCTGTCTTTGTAATTGAGAAGTTTAAATAGGAAGGGTCATGGAGGAGCCCCTAGCGGGGGAGGCCTAGCAGGAACTCTGTGCGCCCGTTCCACAGTGAACATAGGGGAAAACACCTCTCTGCCAAATGCTTTGATCAGCCATTGCTCAATAAATTCTGCAGGGTTTTTCCCTTCCATTCTTTCAGGCAGACCTATAGCTCTCACATTATTTCTTCTCATTCTATTCTCTAAATCTTCTAAGCAAGAAGTGTGTTGAGTCAGCAGGTGGTTATTTTATGTTAGGTCTCTCTGCATGGGCGCCATGTCATCTTCTATGGAGCTCACTCTCCCCTCCAGAGCTGATGTTCTTTCCCTTAACTTTTTGGTATCTTCATGTAGGAAGGTTATTTCTGTCTTTACCCCTTTTATTTCAGCTGTGAGGGCTGCTATAGATATACTGCAAGTGTTTACAGCCGTAAAAATGTCCTGCAGTGTGGGTTCACCTTCAGTATTAGGGCTGGTGGGGATATGAGGCCTAGCAGGGGTATCCTCTGGAGTACTCACTGTGTCCCATGCACCATTGGTATCTTCAGCATTGTGTCACCAGTCTCTGAAAATCCTCCGGATGAATTCTCTGGGGTGCTGGAGGAGGCTGCTGGATCTGCGGAGAGCGGCATAGAGAACAGTTGTTAGGGCAAGCAGTGACACCAAGGCTGCCCCCTCTGAGCTCTGAACCCTCACATCTTCACCCAACTTGGGTGAAGATGCATACATTGTCAGGTCATTCATCCCTACTGATCACCCTACAGATACATACATTGTCAGGTCATTCATCCCTACTGATCACCCTACAGATAAATACATTGTCAGATCATTCATCCCTACTGATCACCCTACAGATACATACATTGTCGGGTCATTCATCCCTACTGATCACCGTACAGATTCATACATTTTCAGATCATTCATCCCTACTGATCACCCTACAGATACATACATTGTCGGGTCATTCATCCCTACTGATCACCCTACAGTTACATACATTATGTGCTAAAGAACAAAATAAATAGTATTTTTCACATTGTTCCCAAATCTCTCAGATGTAATTCATTCTTCTAATCACTTTACAGCTCTGTGTAAGAAGCCGGAAGTCTCAATGATGACCATGGATCCAGAGAAGACATTTTATGAAATTGGGGATACAGTGACAGTAAAATGTCTGGATGAATCCCGGAATTCTTATCCCTCTGTACAATGTGTGCAGATTGGATCCTCCATTAGGTGGAATAATCCTCCAAAATGTATACGTGAGTAATAATCCTCAATATACAGACTGCAGGAACCCAGAGCAACCAATCAGCAGTCACCTCTCTTTGGTCTGACTCATTCAAACTGAAGTAAGATACAGGGGGTCCCCGGGTTACATACCCATCAGGGACTGTCCTCCTGTTTGTAAATCGGAAATGTTTGTAAGTCGGTTGCGCGTGTGCAGAATGACAATTACGGACATTTCCGATGTTCAGTCGAATGCCGTTCTGCGCATGCACGGCAAATTACGGACATTTTCGTTATTTTCGGTCATTTTCCGTGGCTCCGTCTGCCCGCGTACGCGCAGGACGGCCGATGTCCACGCAGAATGGCAGAGGGTCCCCGCAGCGCCCAGTTCATAAGTTGGAGTTGTTTGTAGGTCGGGCGTTTGTAAGTCGGGGACCCCCTGTAAAACCTGATTGGTGCATTAGACATTACTGTCTGTATGGTCTTATTACATACATAACCCTGTATATTACATACACTTTGTATAATGAACATTACTACCACAATACTGTGTGCTGTCCATGTAAATACATGACTCCAGGTAATCAGAATATCACAGTTTAGCTTGCAGTTTTCTTTTTGTGAAATTCTCTTTTCCTGGCTGAAGTGGTTCTTCTAGACTCGTGACTCCATTCACATGTGCTGCTGGCTTCTGTGTTCACCTTTGGGTGTTGCCTGCTCTACTGTGGAATTATATCCCTTTCCCTTCTGTCTCTTCCTGGCCGCCTCCCTGTCTGCTTCCCTATATAAGACATGCTCAGTGCAGCTCGTGTGTCCTGAGCAACTTCCTAGTTTCTCCATGTTCCTGCTTTCCTAAGTATTACTTGTATTTAGGGATGAGCCAGATGTTCGAGTAGAACGCAAGCTCGACTCGAACATCGGGTGTTCACCCGTTTGCCGAATTTAGAACATTTCGTGGGAAATTCGAGCGCCCGTGGAACGCCCCAAAATTTGCACTGCGAGACCGTCAATGATCCCAGATCGAGATCGCAGTACATTGACTGCGGCTGATTGGCCAAAGTATGCACCTGACCTGCATGCCTTGACCAATCCGAGTGTGCTCTGCTGTGAGGGTGCCAATCATGACTCAGGGGGCTAAGTCAACGCCCCACACTATGTAATGCTGCTTACATAGCGGCCGTACATAGTGTAATGACATTTCTAAATCCCGGCAATATACACACAAATCCTTGAAAAAAAAGACATGAGTTCCCCCCCAGTCCAGAGCACCCCCCCTTGAACTGTACCAGGCCATATGCCCTGAACATGGGGAGTGTGCTTTGGGGTCCCCCAAAACACCTTGTTCCCATGTTGATGGGGATAAGGGCCTCTTCCCCACAACCCTTGCCAGGTGGTTGTAGGGGTCTGCAGGCGGGGGGCTTATCTGAATCTGGAAGCCCCCTTTAACAAGAGGCCACCAAGATCCTGCCCCCCCCATGTGAATGGGTATCGCATAGTTGCCAACTGTCCCGAATTTACCGGGACATTCCCGGGATTGGGACATTTGTCCCAAATTAATTTTGTCCTGGGAAATGTCCCGGGAAATTCGGTTTGTCCCGGTAAATTGAATTTCCCGTTTTTTTGCTGCCGGCCGCTAGAGGTCGGCGGCCGGCGAAGACAATGTCTCCGCCAGCCGCCATTTTTAAGAAGACCAGAAGTTGGTCTACACCTGTGGCGCCGCCTACCCCGCTGCCAGTGTGTGTGTGTGTCAGTGTAAAGTGCAGTGGGCGGCGCCACAGTTAAATGTCTCCGCGCGGCAACGGCGGCATGTTGGGGGCCAGTCTGTCACTGTGGATGTCAGGGTGGGGGCCAGTCGGATGTCGGGGGCCAGTCATGGTATGTGGATGTCGGGGGCCAGTCTGTGAATGTATGTGGGGGCCAGTGGTATGTCGGTGGCCAGTCTCTGGATGTCGGGGCTAGTCTGTGAATGTGGGGGACAGTGGTATGTCGGGGGCCAGTCTGTGGATGTCGGGGGCCAGTCTGTGGATGTCGGGGGCCAGTCTGTGCATGTGGGGGCCAGTCTGTGAATGTGGGGGTCAGTCTGTGGATGTTGGGGGCCAGTCTGTGGGTGTCAGGGGCCAGTCTGTGAATGTGTGGGTCAGTCTGTGGATGTTGGGGGCCAGTCTGTGGATGTGGGGGAGAGTCTGTGGATGTCGGGGGCCAGTCTGTGGATGTGGGGGCTAGTCTGTGAATGTGGGGGCCAGTGGTATGTTGGGGGCAAGTCTGTGGATGTGGGGGCCAGTCTGTGGATGTGGGAGCTAGTCTGTGGATGTCGGGCCAGTGGTATGTTGGGGGCCAGTCTGTGGATGTCGGGGGCCAGTCTGTGAATGTGGGGGCCAGTCTATGGATGTTGGGGGCCAGTCTGTGGATGTGGGGGCCAGTCTGTGGATGTGGGGGCCAGTCTGTGGATGTGGGGGAGAGTCTGTGGATGTCGGGGGCCAGTCTGTGGATGTGGGGGCTAGTCTGTGAATGTGGGGGCCAGAGGTATGTTGGGGGCAAGTCTGTGGATGTGGGGGCCAGTCTGTGGATGTGGGGGCCAGTGGTATGTTGGGGGGCAAGTCTGTGGATGTGGGGGCCAGTCTGTGGATGTGGGAGCTAGTCTGTGGATGTCGGGCCAGTGGTATGTTGGGGGCCAGTCTGTGGATGTCGGGGGCCAGTCTGTGAATGTGGGGGCCAGTCTATGGATGTTGGGGGCCAGTCTGTGGATGTGGGGGCCAGTCTGTGGATGTGGGGGCCAGTCTGTGGATGTGGGGGAGAGTCTGTGGATGTCGGGGGCCAGTCTGTGGATGTGGGGGCTAGTCTGTGAATGTGGGGGCCAGTGGTATGTTGGGGGCAAGTCTGTGGATGTGGGGGCCAGTCTGTGGATGTGGGGGCCAGTCTGTGGATGTGGGGGCTAGTCTGTGGATGTCGGGCCAGTGGTATGTTGGGGGCCAGTCTGTGGATGTCGGGGGCCAGTCTGTGAATGTGGGGGCCAGTCTATGGATGTCGGGGGCCAGTCTGTGGATGTGGGGGCCAGTCTGTGGATGTGGGGGCCAGTCTGTGGATGTGGGGGCCAGTCTGTTTATGTGGGGGCTAGTCTTTGAATGTGGGGGCCAGTGGTATGTCGGGGGCAAGTCTGTGGATGTGGGGGCCAGTCTGTGGATGTGGGGGCTAGTCTGTGGATGTGGGGGCCAGTCGGTGGAAGTGGGGGCTATCTGTGGATGTCGGGGCCAGTGGTATGTCGGGGGCCAGTCTGTGGATGTCGGGGGCCAGTCTGTGGATGTGGGGGGCCAGTCTGTGGATGTCGGGGCCATTTGTATGTTGGGGGCCAGTCTGTGGATGTTGGGGGCCAGTGGTATGTCGGGGGCCAGTCTGGAGATGTGGGGGCCGGTCTGTGGAGTATGTGGGGGCAGGTCTGTGGAGTATGTGGGGGCAGGTCTGTGCAGGATGTGGGGGGGGGCGGTCTGTGGATGGGGGGGGGGGCGGTCTGTGAATGTCAGAGGGGCACCAGATGTAAGGAGGGGCTCCGCTGATGGACACAGATGTGAGGAAGGTACCTCTGATGGGGCACCTGATGTAAGGACAGACTCCGCTTGGGACACCTGATGGCATCTGGTGGCAGGCAACATGGCTAGTGACGCGCTCAGGGCTCCCACTGATTCTGCATTATGGTGAGTTGAATGATTTAATTTCATATTACAATGTAATAATAGAAATGATGAGCTTCAATCATCCTGACACCATAACAATCATGGCGCCGGGATGATTGAAGCGCCAACACCAGGTATTTGGAGTATCTTTATCTGCTGATTGTCAAACTCTGGAAAACACATATTGCTATTGTGGTGTAGGATCGGGGGGCTGCTGTCCCTCCTTTCCCTCTCCCCCCCTCCTTTCCCTCTCCCCTCCTTTCCCTCTCCCCCCTCCTTTCCCTCTCCCCTCCTTTCCCTCTCCATCCTGCATTCATCTCAGACTCTAACCACACCCCTTTGAGCCACGCCCCATATAAGCCACGCCTACTATTTTACGTAAACCACGCCCATATTTTGCCGCTGCGCGCGCTGCGTTTTAGCTTTTTCTATGCCACACCTATAAACGCATGCCCCCGCCCCCCTAATTATACCACGACTCCGTCTACTGCCAAAAAAGTGTCCCGATTTTTTTTTTTCTACAATGTTGGCAACTATGCAAAAAGTGTCACAAAAGTAAAAATGACAGGAGACAGTTTTTGACAATCCCTTTACTTAAAAGTATTAATTAGTATTTTAGTACTTTACTAAAAAAAAAAAAAAAAAATCCGATGGAGCCCACACACGGTCGGATTATCCGACAACGCGCTTCGATCGGACATTTTCCGTCGGAATTTCCGACCGCGTGTACAAGGGCTAATATACAGTAGCTGTGATTAACCACTTCCCACCCGCCCACTGCATATAAACGGCTGGGTGGGAGCTCTCTACTTCTGACTGGACATTCCTGAACGTCCTGTCAGAAGTAGCGGGTTTGCTCGGGCGCGCTCCCGCGCAGCTGCGCGATCCCGATGTGCGCGTGTCCCACGCACATGCCGCATCTCGGATTCGGCAGGAGGGCAATGTAATTTGCCCCCCCCCCCGATCCGCACGATGGCTGTGTCTAATCACAGCCATTGTAAAGTAAACAAAGGGGGATGGGTGGCAGATGACAGGTGATCATGCCGCCGCGTGCCCACGCAGCGGTGCGATCCCGATATGCCTGTGCCCCCCAGAGACTGCAGAGCATTATAAGACAGGAGGGCCATGTGATTGGCCCTCCTGATCACATGATGACTGTGTCCAATCACAGTCGTCATGTAATGTCAATAGAGAGCAGTTGTAACTGCTCTCATCTCTTCCTCTCCTCACACAGAGCCTGTCAGTGAGGAGAGGAAGAGAGATCTGTGCTGCAGCCGGGAGATCAGGGAGTTTATAGCTGTTTGTCCGCTGATCACCCAGCTAGTGTCCCCCAAATCACAGTGTCCCCAAAAAACACAGTGTCCCCAAAACACAGTAAACACCTGTCATATAGAACAGTGAACATCTGTCCGCCAACAGCTGGCACATCAACCCGTCAACAGCTGGCACATCAGCCGCCTGTCATCTGACACATCAGCCACCTGCCATCATCAGGCGCATCTGCCCGCCATCATCGGGTGCATCAGTCCGCCAGCATCAGGCGCAGCCGTCCGCCCCCATCAGGCACGTCTGCCCGCCCCCATCAGGCACGTCTGCCCGCCATCATAAGGCACATCTGCCCGCCATCATAAGGCACATCTGCCCGCCATCATAAGGCACATCTGCCCACCATCATAAGGCACATCTGTCCGCCATCATAAGGCACATCTGACGCCTGCCATCTGACACATTTGCCGCCCACCAACATCTGGCACATCTGACGCCCACCATCAGGCACATCTGACGCCTGCCATCAGGCACATCTGACGCCTGCCATCTGACACATTTGCCGCCCACCAACATCTGGCGCATCTGACGCCCACCATCAGGCACATCTGCCACCTGCCATCAGGCACATCTGACGCCCGGCATCTGCAGATGTTTACCCCTGATAGAAATATTTGTGTAGATGAATCCATATTACACTTCACTGGACGACTTGGAATACAACAATACATCTCCAGTAAAAATTTTATAAGGTGACAGGGCCACGGGTTACACATATGACTTTATAATTTATGAGGGAAAATACAGACAGCTAAACCCCCCTGGATGCCCTACCTACATGGGAACAAGTGGCAAAATTGTCTGGTAGCTGATCCAACCATTGCTTGGGAAAGGTTACCACCTATATGTAGACAATTTCTACACAAGTCTCCCACTTTTCCGCCATCTGTACCTAAAGAAGACTGTGGCCTGTTGGACAGCACTGACCAACCGCAAAGGCTTCAACAGCGGGCACATCAGCCCATCAACAGCTGGCACATCAGCCGCCCGCCATCTGACACATCAGCCACCTGCCATCATCAGGTGCATCTGTGCGCCATCATCAGGCGCAGCAGTCCGCCACCATCAGGCAAGTCTGCCCACCCCCATCAGGCACGTCTGCCCGCCACCATCAGACACATCTGCCCGCCATCATAAGGCACATCTGCCCGCCATCATAAGGCATATCTGACGCCTGCCATCTGACACATTTGCCGCCCGCCAACATCAGGCACATCTGCCGCCCGCCATCAGGCACATCTCCCGCCCGCCATCAGGCACATCTGACGCCTGCCATCAGGCACATCTGCCGCCCACCATCTGACCAATCTGCCGCCCACCATCTGACCAATCTGCCGCCTGCCATCTGACATCTCCCGCCCACCATCTGACGCCCGCCATCTGATATCTGCTGCCCGCCATCTGACATCTGCCCGTCAACATGACTAAAAGGTTGTACAGTACAGAGGAGGCTTTCCAGATACTCCAGAGTATGTCGGACGAGAGTAGCGGGGAACTCTCTCCGTCAGACTCGGATAGCGACTATGAGCAAGTCGAAAGCAGTGGCTCCGAGATGGAAACCGAGGAAGATAGAATCCTAACAAGGAGAAGCGGGAGAAAAGAGCAGGCGCAGACATCCACCAGCAGCGCGGCACTCCAGGATAATATGCAGGCATCCACCGGCAGCGCAGCACTCCAGGATAAGCAGGCATCCACCAGCAGTTCTGCAACCTTCCTAGAAGATAGGCCAGATGCTAACAACGGAGCATCCCATCAACGAGGCAGTGCCCATACTAGCCTTCCAGATGTTCTACTGTATCCAACATGGCTGCCCGATGCGTCAGTAGAACCTGTATTTCCCCTTTTTACAGCCCAGCCAGGCCCTCAGATACAGATGGAAAATGTAACCCCACTTTATTATTTTCATTTATTTTTTACCAATGATCTCCTAACTGGCATTGTGGAGCAATGTAATCTATACTCCAGCCAACATATAGCCAACAATCCAAGTTCTTTATATGCCCGTCCTTTTGTTTGGAAAACCCTGACTGTGGAAGAATTTAAAATTTTCCTTGGCCTAACCCTCAACATGGGGCTGACAAAAAAAAAATGAAGTCCATTCCTACTGGTCTACCCAACCTATCCACCACATGCCGGTCTATTCGTTAATGATGCCCAGAACCCGTTATGAGATGATCATGAGATTTTTACATTTCAATAACAATGCCCAATGCCTCCCTCGAAATCATCCCAGTTACGATAAATTATTCAAAATTCGGCCCCTAATCAATTTTTTTCCGCCAGTTTCAAGCAGATGTTTACCCCTGATAGAAATATTTGTGTAGGTGAATCCATATTACACTTCACTGGACGACTTGGAATACAACAATACATCTCCAGTAAACGAGACAGACGTGGGGTAAAATTTTAAAAGGCGTATGACAGGGCCACGGGTTACACATATGACTTTATAATTTATGAGGGAAAATACAGACAGCTAAACCCCCCTGGATGCCCTACCTACATGGGAACAAGTGGCAAAATTGTCTGGCAGCTGATCCAACCATTGCTTGGGAAAGGTTACCACCTATATGTAGACAATTTCTACACAAGTCTCCCACTTTTCTGCCATCTGTACCTAAAGCAGACTGTGGCCTGTGGGACAGCACGGACCAAGCGCAAAGGCTTCCCACAGACATTGGTCGCCAAGAAATTAAAACAGGGTGAAATGGCCAGTATGCGGACTGAAGAGGTACTAGCGCTGAAGTGGAGAGATAAAAAAAGAGATGTCTACATCCTTTCCACAATACACAATGAGACCTTGGTGGAACTGCAGAAAAGAAAAGGCCCCATGTAGAAGCCAAAATGTATCCATGAGTATAACCTATACATGGGGGGGGGGGGGGTGGATATGAATGACCAGATGATGCAGCCCTACTTGGCCATCAGAAGATCACTGTTATGGTACAAGAAAGTCGCAATTTATTTGATGCAACTAGCCATGTTCAATTCGTATATTATTTTTTCTAAGAGCACCCAATGTTCCCTGACCTATCTAAAATTCCAAGAAGACGTTACCACAGCACTTGTCTATCCCCATGGCCAACCCACTCAACTAATTCGCTCTGATGCAGCAGCCAGACTCCATGAAAGGCACTTTCCCGAAATCCTCCCTCCTACCCAATCAGGTCGCAAACCCCCAAAAAATTTTTGTGTGTGTACAAGTAGAGGAATTCGCCGTGACACCCGATACTACTGTCCAGATTGTCCCTCCCAGCCAGGCCTCTGTATTGGAAAGTGCTATCGAAGCTATCATACTTCACTACACTATTAGTAAAGTGAAGATGATTTTTTTCCAGTTTCCACTTTCTGCCATTCCTGTGTATGACCCGGACTGTTAAAGACTATGCCTCTGCCAAACATGTTTCTGCCTTCAACATGAATTGACCTCGGCCTGTTAAATGACCATGCTTTTTGCCTGCCTCCTGAACTGATCATTTGCCCTGCCACTGTACAGCACAGGGGTCTCACATGTGAGGGGCTCCAGAAAAGGTTTTCCGAGTGGAGAAAACATTTTTCTCCAGGTTTTTCATTTTCTCGGATTAGGGTCTGGAGACTCGGAGGCTTCGTAGAGATTTGGGTGGGAAGAAGCCTCTACCCCTGTCCTCAGGTCTTACCTGACCAAGGCCCAATGTACAAAGTGCCGCCTGCTGCCCTCTGAATTGCCCATGTCTTTCCCTGCCACCTGAACTGGCCATGCCTTTGCCTGCCACCTGAACTGGCCATGCCTTTGCCTGCCACCTGAACTGGCCATGCCTACGCCTGTTACCTGAACTGGCCATGTCTACGCCTGTTACCTGATCTGGCCATGCCTATGCCTGTTACCTGAACTGGCCATGTCTACCCCTGTTACCTGAACTGGCCATGCCTACGCCTGTTACCTGAACTGGCCATGTCTACGCCTGTTACCTGATCTGGCCATGCCTATGCCTGTTACCTGAACTGTCTGCTAAACTTTGGACTGTACTGAACCATGTTCATACTTTTCCATATCTGTCTGCTGCCTGGACAATTCCTGGACATTTCCTTTGGCTGTCTACACAAATGCTTTGACGGCTCTAGAACGGTATTCCTGCCTGCTAAAACCACAGGTGAGTCTTTTTTTTTTTACCCTTTGCTCAGCAGAATGTATTTTGGGGTGTATTTCTTGGTGTGTACATGCTATATGTTAGAAGCCTGAAGGTGCTACTTGCATGTTGGGCCTCTGTATGTGGCCAGGCTGTGGATAAGTCTGACACTTGGGGTATCACCATACTCAGGACAAGTAGCAGAATGTATTTTGGGGTGTCATTTTGGCTATGTACATGCTATGTGTTAGAAAGATGTTCTAAATTGACAACTTTGTGAGAAAAAATAGGTTTTCATTTTCTTTCCACATTTTCCAAAAACTTGTGGAAAGAAATGACATGTCCAAAAGACTCATTATGCCTCATAGAATATACATTTGGTTGTTTTCTTTTCAAAATGGGGTCACTTTGTGGGTAATTCCATTGTTGTGGTGCTCCAGGGCCTTCAAAATTGTAATAGGTACTCAGGAAATGAAATGTGTAATTTATGCCTTTAGAACACCTGATGGTGCTACATGGATGTTGGGCCTCTGTATGTGGCCAGGCTGTGGGGTCTGACACATGGGGTATCTCCATACTCAGGACGAATAGCAGAATGTATTTTGAGGTGTAGTTGCAATTATGCCTGCACCATGTGTGAGAAATAACTTGTAAATATGATAATTTAGTGAAGAAAAAAAATGTATATATATTTCTTAATTTTCCAAAGCATTGTGGGGGGAAAAATTGCAACTTTAAAAAATTCATTATGTCTCTTACTAAATACCTCAGACTGTCTTCTTTCCAAAAAGGGGTAATTTGGGGGGTTATTGTACTGTCCTGACATTTTAGGGCCTCAAGAAATGAGATAGGCCATCAGTGCATTAGGATTGATACATTTTCAATAATGCATAGCATGGCTTGTAGGCTTTATAACTTTCACAAAAACCAATGATCATACACTTATCAGGATTTTTTTTTTACCAAAGACATGTAGTAGAATACATTTTGGCCTAAATTTTCACCAAAATTAGATTTTTTTTGGTTTCTTTTAAAAGAAAGCTCTATATGTGTGAACAAAATGATAAAAAATAATAATTTGGTTACAGTGTAGCATGACTGAGTAATTGTCATTCAAAGTGAGAGAGCACTGAAAGCTGAAAATTGGCCTGGGAAGGAAGGGGGTTTAAGTGTCCTGTATTGAGGTGGTTAAAGATGGATTTACATTGTGGGACAGTTTTATTTTTATTTTTTACTAAAGGAATTGTCAAAAACATTTTTACTTTTTTGACACTTTTTTTACCTGATACCCATTCACATGGGGGGGGGGGGGGGCAGGATCTGGGGGGCCCTTGTTAAAGGGGGCTTTCATATTCCGATAAGCCTCCTGCCCATAGACCCCCATAACCATACATATAATGTACATTTTACTAAAGGAATTGTCAAAAACATTTTTACTTTTTTGACACTTTTTTACCTGATACCCATTCACATTTGGGGGGACGGGATCTGGTGGCCCCTTGTTAAAGGGGGCTTTCAGATTCTGATAGGCCCCCTGCCCATAGACCCCCATAACCACCGGGCAAGGGTTGTGGGGCAGAGACCCTTCAATCAACATGGGGACAAGGAGTTTTAAGGGGACCCCAAAGCACACTCCCCATATTGAGGGCATTTGGCCTGGTACAGTTACAGTTCAGGAGGGGGCACTCTCTCGCCCCCCCCCCTTTTCCTGCGGCCTGCCAGGTTGCGTATTCGGATAATTGTCTGGTGTGGATTTTGGGGGGCCCCGCCATTTTTTAAAAATGTTGGTGCAGACCTGAAAGGGTATGGTATGGTATGGATTTTGAGGGGGCACGCACGCCATTTTTATATCCTCAGGGGTTCTGGTAAAGAAGGCTGGGGCATAGGCGCTACATCCTTGGGAACCTTGAGTTGGCCTTTCGCAAGGGCTCACTACCATAGGAACCTGAAACAGAACCAATATATCCAAACACCATGTGAGCAATCTGATTATACATCATAGTTAACCCCTTCATGCCTAAGGGTAAAACAGATCCTAATGCCTAAGCCCAATTTTGCATCTTTGACATGTATTAGTAAAACCGTATGTAGCACTAACCCCCGAAGGAGCTGCTGGTTTAATTTGGGCTTACCGTTACTTTCTTGACCTCGTATGCATCTAGAGGTTTCCCGAGGTAGATGGCCCAAAGAACTGTAGAAACTGACACTGGATCCACTTTAGGGATTTTTATTTGCAAAATGGTAGACAAAACGCAGTCTCTCAACAAAGGATAGTGGGTATAGGTAGGAAGTTCAGGTACTCTTAGGACTACTTCAAACAGAATGTCTCTCACTATGAAATCCAGAGAATAGCCATTCACAACTGGATATTACAGCTATCGGATAAATCTCCTTTCAGCAGATTTAGCAGCCGATAGACAATTCAGATAGAACAAAGTCTCTGCCACAGACTTGATTGAGAAAATTGTAAATGAAAAGTCTCTGCCACAGACTTGATTGTAACTGAAGGATATATGAAATTAAAGAACCCTCATACGGTACCAGAATCTTGCAGCCGGTCCGGCTATACCATACGAGTGTGGATTCACTTGGTGTCTTCCAACTTAGCTTCCAGGCTCTTACCGACCAGCCAACCTTTTGCATGGCCCCCTTCTGAAGAGTCCTCCCCTGGTTGCTTTCTCAGTTGCTAGGCCTCTCCAAAGACGAGACGGCACCGGAACACCTTGGAATCATCCTTCCAGTTACTGCGCCTCGGGCTAGCCAGCCCTGAGACTCGGAAATGAATGGATCCGCACTCCAGGCCATGAGGGCCCCTGAGGGCTGGTCAGGAGGACCAGGACCAAAAAGACAGAATGGCTCTTCTGGACCAGAACCCAGAAAGCACAGCGAGACAACACACTCACTGGTTGGTTCCGAGAGAGATTGGCACCCAATGCGTCCAACTGGACCGCGTTCTCATGCCTGTCAGAGGTGACACCGACACCTATGGCCACGCAGAACATAGTGCAATCCAGCCAAACTGATACTGAGACCATAATTTAGAACAATTAACCCCAAAACCCAACTGTGGTTTTAGGAACATTTAAATTTACAAAACATATAGCGCATGCTCATTAGGAGCCCGGCGCTACACACTCCCCCTGGTAGTTTAGACAATGTCCTCAAACTTCTAATCCTAGAAAAATCCAAGTACCTGAACTTTAGGGTTTGGAATGGGAAAGGGAAAGAAATGTAAAACACATTTGAACATAGCAATGTAAAAGCAATTGACACAAACAGATTACTCATACACCACCCAATTCCTGCCTATCTAAACCACCAACTCTCCGGCGGCTTGATAGACGATTTTGGTGAATCCTGAAAAAGAAAACACATAAACATTAACAAAATACACTCTAAACTTTTACCTTTTAGAAGGCAGGGTCTCATCCCATTCTCAATGAGACCCTCTCTCCTAAACTTTTTTAAAACTTTGTTTTTTCTTTGCAAGCAAACAATAAAACCAAACATTTGTGCCGACCCATACCACCTAGTGGTCAGAGTCACTGAAGTAAGTACAAGTTCTTTCCCAAAAGCAAGTCCTGTGACCCAGTAGGTAGTTTTGACACGGTGCTTCTCAGGAGCTGACCCTATCTAGCTACCCCACAGTCCTGATACATTCAAGAAAGAGGAGAAAAGAAAATTCTCCTAGATCCAAAAAATAATCCGGGTAATTCTTCACCAATAAAACCTTGGATCCGGCAGAGTCAGGTCTCTTCCTTTCACATCCAAAGTTGTGATGAAATAAACTGCACTGTCTTTATCTGGCTTGCAAATAACGACCTTGTCAGCATAAATGTGCCGTCCATAGCTCCAGTGCTGCAAGCAACCAACAAACCGTTCATACAATTCCAGAGAAAAAGCTTTCTTCCGTAGTGGCTTCGGAACTTTAAGATAGTTCCAAACGTCCTCTGCATACCATCCCTCTCGGTTCTCCTCGATTACATCCATGATCTCTTTGGGCACATACGGGAATTCAAACCCATATACTCAGTTGCTACTCGCTTGTTTAAGAGCCGCTGAGATCTTGCAAGTCTGGGTAGAGCTCGGGTAGTTCCATCCCCGGGGGGTATGCATGAATTTGGAGACTTATGCACCAGAGCAGCAGAGTCTCTCCTAAGTATTGGCAGGTTTACAGGTTTTGGCAAAGTCACAATAATGGTGGTCGGGGTTTCTGCCCGTGACCATACGCTCCCTGAAGTAAGGGCTACCAGCCCGAAATGTCTGTACAGGTAGAGGCCACATCATCCCCGCCAGCCCATAACAACTCTTGGGACATTGTCTCGAAGAGATCGTCATCCCCAACATCGGAAAGGGAGTCTAACTCCGAATCCCGCAATTCTTCCGCTGGCAAATAATTAGTCAATGTCTTACTCACTGTCAAAGCCCCAGATCTCTCACCGGTAGATTTGTTGGACTTCTCGGGCCGATCTCCTTCCACTGATTCGGTCCGGCCAGACTTGGGGGTGGTCTTCCACTGCGACTGCAGGAAGTCTTGGCACGCTCCACTTTCTCCAAAGCGGGCATGGTGGCATTGGTGACGGTAGAAGAATTAGTGTCCATCTGCTCCGGAGCAGTTCCTCTGATGGTAGCAGTGATAGAAGGTGAGGACCAGGACCAAAAAGACAGAACGGCTCTTCTGGACAGAAACCCAGAAGCATGTGACCTCAGTACCTTAAGTACCCTCTCCCAGAATGCACAGCGAGACAACACACTCACTGGTTGGTTCCGAGAGAGATTGGCACCCATTGTGTCCAACCGGACCGCATTCTCATGCCTGCCAGAGGTGACACTGACACCTGTGGTTTTAGGAACATTTAAATTTACTAAACATATAGCGTGTGCTCATTAGGAGCCCGGCGCTACACGTATATATCATCATAACTTCTTAATGTATCCAGGTGGATTATACCTTGTTTTTTTTTCTGGACAATTTGGACTTTCATTTGGGGTAAATGGTAATGGATATCTCCTGATTTTTTTTTATTATCTAAGGAAAACTGGTCCAAAATAGTAAAACAAAACAAAATGTTTTTTTAAATGTAACTATATATTTCTTGCTACTACCATAACCTACCACCAAAGAACATCCCAAAATAAATTCTCCTGCTCCTGAAGATTGCAGTGATATCACATATGTGTGTGTTATGCCGCGTACACACGATCAGATTGTCCGGCGTACTTAGTCCGCCGAAACGCATTTCAGCGGACAATTCGATCGTGTGTGGGCTTCAGCGGACTTTTCCAGCGTGAAGTCCGGCGGACTAAGAAAGTATTTTTGCACTGCAATCTTCCTGTCGGACTTGGGTTTCAGAGGACAATACGTTCGTCAGTATGCTAGTACAGCGGACTAAGAATGACGCATGCTCAGAAGCAAGTATGAAAAAGGAAGCTATTGGCTACTGGCTATTGAACTTCCTTTTTCTAGTCCCGTCGTACGTGCTGTACGTAATCACGCAAGCGAATGTCGGACTTTCTGTGTGTCCGTGTGTGGCCGTGGTCCGTTCGGTAGAAAGTCTGCCGGACTATCCGCCGGATTGTATGTCGGACTAAGTACACCAGACAATTCGCTCGTGTGTACGCGGCATTAGTTAGACAGAGAAGTGGAGCTGGTGCGGAAAGGGGTAGTGTCTCAGTCCCAAATTAGTATGCACAGAGAAAAATATTTTGCCCACGAGACTTTTAAAGGGTCACACCTCAAACAATATCTATAAAAATATGAAAAATGTATTGGCATACATTTAAAAACAAACATTGCACAGTAACTGTATTAATAAACATGACTAGTGCTAAATTGAAATCACATAGAAAGAAATTAGTATGTGGGACCTAGAGGCACCATATAGATACCGCCATCAATCTGAAGCAACTGGTCTAGATGCAGTTCGCGAGGTGGATCTCGCTTCTTCAGGAGAAGCACGGGAAAGTATCTGGAGATGAAAAGGAATCAATGAATAACAGTATTAGGGGGAAAAAAAATATATATATATATATATATGTAGGTAGCACTAACCCCCGAAGGAGCTGCTGGTTTTATTTGGGATTACCGTTACCTCAACTGCTTGCATCTCCGTCTTGAGGGTCCCGTGGAAGATGGCCCAAGAAATGTTGAAACTGACATGAGTCCTCTTTTTGGGCTCTTTATTTATGATAAAGACAAAGTCTCTCAATAAAATGGGTCAGAGGGTTAGGGATGAGTTCACACACTTGAATGATTGCTAAATGGAAGTACTATAGGAATCCAGAGGATAAAAACAGTTCCACAGACTGGATCCAACAACCCCCGGATAGACCCCTCTCACTTGGCCTAGCAGCCGTTGGGATGCTCGGTAAAGTCTCTGCCACAGACTTATTAATTACACTTGAGCGTTACTGAGGGTTTTAGATGAATTTAAAGAACTGCCATACAGTATTAATCTCTCTCAGCCGGTCCGGCGACACTGTATGGATGTTGATCCAAGTTGCGTCCTCTAACCGAGTTTCCAGGCTTCTTCAGAGATACCAGCCTTGCGCTCGGTCCTTCCTTGGAAAAAGTCCTCCCCTGGATCCTCCAGTTACTGGGCCTCACTTACAGGGCGAGACAGCACCGGACCATCCTTGGATCAATAGGCCCCAAGATGTTCCTGGGCCTATCCCCTCAGTTGTGTTGCGTAGCCTCGGGCCAGGAGGGCCCTGAGGCTGGAGCAGCGGGCCCCAAGCACCGCTTAGGGAAAAGCCCAACAGGCCAAACCCAAAGAACCACACTCTCAGAAAAATGGCATTGGTACCTTAAGTATCACCACCCAGAATGCACAGCGGGAGAACAGTCCCACTGGGCTGGTTCCAAACAATAGGTGATATTCAATACATCCAGCTGAACTGCGTTTCTACTCTTGCTGGCGGTGACACCTGCGGTCAAGGAGAACCCAGTGCAACCCAGCTGGACTGGTACAGAAACCAGTAATTTAGAGAAAATTAGCCTGAAGCCCAACTGTGGCTTCAGGCAACTTAATTTTGAAAAAACAATAGCACCTCCTCGTCAGGAGCCAGCGCTACATATATATATATATATATATATATATATATATATATATATATATAATAGGAGGGGAAAGGGAGAACCATATATATATATACACATATGTGTCTGTGGGAGATTGGTATCATGGATGTGCAGCCGACAAATCTGCAGCAACTGCATGATGCTATCATGTCACTATGGACCAAAATCTCTGAAGTCATTTTTTTTTTGTTCTTATTTTCTTTTCTTTGGTCGTATTCCATACCGTGTTACATATTTCGACGCTTACTCCTTCAGCAGTAGAATAGCAGTCGGATTCCATAAAAATGCAGGTTATTGTCTGCTAGGTAGTTATCATTGGTTATCCACTTGGTTCCCACACTACGTCTATTGACGTCATGGCGTTTCGGTGGTTATATCTAAATGATGCCTAAGGCCACAGACATCATTCAGATATTGCCGTTTTCAGCCAGTGATTCCCTACACTATAAGAATGATCATAGCGGCTGTTCCACCGCTTGATCATTCTTACGGGCGGCGGGAGGGGACGCCCCCCCCCCTCCCGCCGCCCTCCGGTGCTTCTACCGACTCACCGTTTCCATCGGTGAGTCGGTCACAGGATCCGCCGGCCCCAGCAAGTAATCATAGAGATTTCCGGCGGACTAGATTGTCCCCGGAGTCTCTATGATCGTTCGGAGGCCGGGCGCGATGTTATGACGTCACGCCCGGCCTCGGTATTCAAATTAACGGCGCCGATCTGGCTAGGAAGCCATGATCGTTTTTTTTTTGTTTTTTTTTTATTCTTCCCAGCCTAGAGGTGAGATGACCCCATATTTCCCTGTAAATAGGTCCGATCGTGCCATATTCCTATTACAAGGGATGTTTATATTCCTTGTAATAGGAATAAAAGTCATCAATTATTATTTATTTTTTTTAAGTGTAAAACTAAAAAAAATAAAATAAAATTAACAATAAAAAAAAAAAATAATAATTTAAAGCGCCCCTGTCCCCGTGAGCTCGCACACAGAAGCGAACGCATACATAAGTCCCGCCCACATATGAAAACGGTGTTCAAACCACACATGTGAGGTATCGCCGCGAACATTAGAGCGAGAGCAATAATTATAGCCCTAGACCTCCTCTGTAACCCAAAATATGTAACCAGTAAAAAATTTTAAAGCGTCGCCTATGGGCATTTTTAAATACCAAAGTTTGGCGCCATTCCACGAGCGCGTGCAATTTTGAAGTGTGACATGTTGGGTATCTATTTACTCGGCGTATCTTCTTCTATCACATTATAAATTGGGCTAACTTTACTGTTTTTTTTTTTTTTTTAGCATGAAACTGTTTTTTTTCTGAAAAAAACGCATTCGAAAAATTGCTGTGCAAATACTGTGCGAGATAAAAAGTTGCAATGACAGCCATTGTATTCTCTAGGGTCTTTGCTAAAAAAAAAACATATATATAATGTTTGGGGGTTCTATGTAATTTTCTAGCAAAAAAATTAGGAATTTTACATGTAGGAGAGAAATGTCAGAATTGGCCTGGGTCCGAAGTGGTTAATGCTGTCTACGAGGGGGAAATTCAATAGACACTCCACTGTCACAGATGATTTTCGAACGTCATTGTAACTATCTTAGTGTCGGTGTCAATCTGAGTGTTAGCGGTGTTTAGTAAAAGTGACTTATTGTAAATAAACATTCATCCAAATTTTATTTTCTGTACTTACACCGATCTTATCATACGTTCAAAGGATTTCTGCAGCGGCAAAATTAACTCTGAAATAATTTGTCAGATTAATCAATTTTTTATAAATTATTTTTGTATTGGAGACTCTGCCGTCCTTTTTTTTTTTTTTTTCTCAATTTTTTTATTTTTTAACACATTTTGACCAGAACGATATAATGTTATCATAGTGACATTGTACTACTCTGGGGAAGTGATCAGGATTTTTTTTTTTATCTCTATTCTCTATTTTAGCTCACACTCCGGCTGGGTTCCCACCAATGAGCTCCCATTTTCATGTGTTTTTTTTTCAGTCTTTTTCAATGTGTTTTTTTTCTGCCGAGAAACTCAGCAGCTTTTGTCAGCAACAAGTGTCATCCCTTGTTGGCCCTTACCTCCCAGCAGAATTTTATCATTGTTTTCTGTGTTTTCATTTAATGTTTTTCAACTTTTTTTTTTTTTTTTTTGGGCCGGGGGGGGGGGGGGGCATTTTTTGCTTTTTTTATATTTCCAGGTGTGCAATAAACACTTATTGAAACAGATTTTGGAGTTCCCCTTTGTACACAGCACATTGCCACAGTGCTCTGCAGTAACTAGGGTGCACCTGAAATGGATATTTTGATGATAGGCAACTCCTATCCTCATATTGATTAGTGGTTCCAAATTAATAACTACTGCAGTAGGGAACAGACACAAAAGATACGCTCAGCATCTTTCCAAATAAGGGCCGGTTCACACTGCGGGCGATGCGAGGCAACACGACTCGCCTCGCCGCAGTGTGACAAGTCGCCCCCGTTCTGTACAATGGAACCGTTCTGAGAGGAGCGACTCGAGTCGCTCCGACTCAGAAAAAAGGTTCCTGTACTACTTCTGGGCGACCTCGGGGCAACTTGCATTGACTTCTATACAGAAGTCATCTGCAAGTTGCCGCTGAGGTCGCGGCAGGTCGCGGCGAGGCAAGTCGGTGTCGCCTCGCCTCGCCTGCAGTGTGAACCGGCCCTAACCGTTCTCCTTTATTATGACGCATTTGAAGGCTTTTATACACATGATTACGTAGGTATCACATTAATATTACAATTGTACGTTTATGGTAACAAGGGGCGTAACATAGGCAGGGCTAATTCTAATCTGGACTTAAAAGAATGCAAAACATGTACTGAAAACATTATTAGTGCCGTGTGCACAGTGAGGGCATTGTGCAATACATCTAAAATAGAATACAATTATATACAAAACCTACAAATTTCCATTACACACCAAAAGCACCATAGGGGGCCAGCAGGTCCTCTAGGGAAAAGCGGTGGTAGGACCACACATCTGCCTCTCCGTTACTTCTGCTATACCACTGAAATGTTCCATCAACTGATCCATCCCATCCCATCACACACAATCACTTTACTCCACACACTGCATATAATGTATAACGATTTGCTTTTACCTTCCGCTTTCATAGGTTACTGTAAAAAGCCGACCCTTGGAAATTTGTCCATTTTTTATGTAAACAAGAGGCACTATAATAAGGGAGAATGGATCACAGTGCAATGTTTACCTGGATATTTACCATCATCACAAATAATGCAATGTGAAAACCCCCACTCTTCCCAGGAGTGGGCTCCTCCCACTATTACCTGTATAGGTGAGTATAACAACAGAGGACACTTCCGCCATGAACACGGTATGGGAACTGAACTATGTACGCTATATTCAGAAGAAAATGGACTACCTTAAAGTCATATAAATTCTAACTTTTTTGTTTAATAATCTTCCCACAAGGCCAACGTACATAAACGGCCGGGTGGACGCTCTCTACTTCTGAGTGGACATTCAGAAACGTCCACTCAGAAGGAGGGGATCGCTCGTTTCACCTGCACACGGCGCTTCTCGAATCGGCAGGAGGGCTCTGTGATTGGCCCTCCTGATCACATGACGGCCGTGTCCAATCTCAGCCGTCATGTGATGTAAACACAGAGCCGGTTGCTAGGCAAACGGGTCTCCTCACACAGAAGTTGTCGGCGAGGAGAGGAGAGCGGATCGCTGCAGCCTTCTGGTGATCAGTGAGTATGAGCAGTTTCTTACAGATTTTTACTCACTGATCACCAACGCAGCGTAAAACACACATGTCCCCCACACAATGTCCCCAAGACATGTCCCCAAAACACATGCCCCCAAATAATAAAAACACCTGTCCCACACATATGTCCCACTTAAATCACATGTCCCATCTGTGATCTGCGCACATCTGTACATGATCATCTAAGTACATCTGTCTGTGATCACACAAACCAATTATTATACACTTAACGGAATTTTTCTTTTTACCAAAAACATGTAGCAGAATACCTTTTGGCTTAAATGAATGACAATTATTGGATTTATTTTAAAATAGAAAGAAGAAAATATATTTTTTTCCCAAATATCCGCAGTTTTTTCGCTTATATCGCAAAAAAATTTAAAACGGAGTCGTGAATAAATATCGCCAAAAGAAAGCTCTAATTGTGCGAACAAAATGATAAAAAAATTAATTTGGGTACAGCATTAGATGACCGCGCAATTGTCAGTGAAAGTGCGAGAGCGATGAAAGCTGAAAATTGGTCTGGGAAGGAAGGGGGCGAAAGTGCCCTGTATTGAAAATGTGCACTTATCCTGCTGGTTGGTGGGGGCCCTCTCTACTGCTATCGCTACTGGTCTCCAAGCCTGATTCCTGACCGTGACACACCTATTGGTCATTCTCCAGCATGATTCCTCCTCCAGCACACACATTGTTTTTTCCCCAGTGAGATCCCACCTCACCCACACACAAATAGGTGTTTCTCTAGTGAGATCCCACCTCCAGAACACACATTGGTCTTTCCCCAGAGAGATCCCACCTCCGGCACACACATTGGTCTTTCCCCAGAGAGATCCCACTTTCAGCACACACATTGGTCTTTCCCCAGTGAGATCCCACCTCCAGAACACACAAATAGTTTTTTTTTCCTAGTGAGATCCCACCTCCAGCACACTCATTGGTCTTTCTCCAGTGGGATACCATCTCCAGAACACACATTGGTCTTTTCCCAGTGAGATCCCACCTTCAGAACACACAAATAGGTCTTTCCCTGGAGACATCTCACCTCCAGCACACACAGATAGGTCTTTTCCTGGAGTTATTCCATCTCCAGCACACACATTGGTCTTTTCCCAGGGCAATCCCATCTCCAGTATACACATTGGTCTTTCCCCAGGGAGATCCCACCTCCAGCACACGTATCGGCCTTTCCCTGGTGAGATCCTATCTCCAGCACACAATTTGGTACTTCAACAGTGAGATCCCACTCCAGTACACACATTGGTACTTCTCCATTAGATCCCACCCCAGTACACACATTGGTCTTTCCCCAGTGAGATCCCACCCCCAGCACACACATTAGTATTTTCCCAGTGAGATCCCACCTCCAGCAAACACATTAGAATTTTGCCAGTGAGATCCCACCTCCAGCACACACATTAGTATTTTGCCAGTGAGATCCCACCTCCAGCACACACATTGATCTTTGTACAGTAAGCTCCCACCTCCAGAGTACACATTGGTCTTTCCCCAATGCACAGAGAGGTCTCTCCTCAGTAACACCTCACTGTGCAGTACCCACAATACACTGCACAAATGACATATTGAACAGTGTCCATGTCTTTCTGTAGACCTTGCGCACTAAGCCTGTGCACAAAGTCTAGAGGATCAGCAGCATCCCCCTTCTCTACAGAAGGAACGTTGCTTGCCGGTGGAGGAATTTTCAGTTCCTGTTTGCCCACCTCACTATTTTGGATGAGCTGCATGTTCTGTCCAAATCTAAGTTCAGACCGGACATTCACTGTTCAGAAGATTCATGAACTTTATGGATGTTCGGTGGGAACTCTGCAGGTGAATCCCATAATGCATTGCAAAAGTTGTCATTGGCCAAAATCTTGCACCTGACCTCTGTCCAGTCATGGTATGAAGCTAAGTTGGATATCTCTCAGATGCTCTCTCAGCAGCTCTTGGTCATGGGTCATGGTCATGGGAGTTTAGTGATAGTGAGGGACGGCTTACATGCTTTTAGGGTGACAGTGCTGGATAATGTACTGTGCTATTAGTGCTTTCTGCTTACAATATCTGTACTATATCCTGTGGTATATACAGTATTATATCTTGTGCTATTTACAGTATTATATCTTGTGCTATATGCGGTACTACTGTATATTCTGTGCTATTTACAGCATTAGTGATATGTACAGTACTATATACTGTGCTATATAGAGTATTTGTATTACTGTATGTACCATATCAGTGCTATATACATAGTGCTACAGTGGGGATCGAAAGTTTGGGCACCCCAGGTAAAAATGTGTATTAATGTGCATAACGAAGCCAAGGAAAGATGGAAAAATCTCCAAATGGCATCAAATTACAGATTAGACATTCTTATAATATGTCAAAAAAAGTTAGATTTTATTTCCATCATTTACACTTTCAAAATTACAAAAAACCAAAAAATGGCGTCTGCAAAAGTTTGGGCACCCTGCAGAGTTAATATCTTGTACTGCCCCCTTTGGCAAGTATCACAGCTTCTAAACGCTTTTTGTAGCCAGCCGAAAGTCTTTCAATTCTTGTTTGAGGTATCTTTGCCCATTCTTCCTTACAAAAGTGTTCCAGTTCTTTGAGATTTATGGGCTGTCTGTCACACACTGCTCTTTTAAGGTCTATCCATAGATTTTCAATAATGTTGAGGTCAGGAGATTGTGAAGGCCATGGCAAAACCTTCAGTTTACGCCTCTTGTTGTAATCCCCCGTGGATTTTGAGGTGTGTTTAGGATCATTATCCATTTGTAGAAGCCATCCTCTCTTTAACTTCAGCTTTTTCACAGATGGCATCAAGTTACCATCCAAAATTTGCTGAAATTTTATTGAATCCATTTTTCCTTCTACTCGTGAAATGTTCCCTGTGCCACTGGCTGCAATACAACCCCAAAGCATGATTGATCCACCCCCATGCTTAACAGTTGGACAAAGGTTCTTTTCATTAAATTCTGTGCCCTTTCTTCTCCAAACGTACCTTTGTTCATTCCGGCCAAAAAGTTATATTTTAATCTCATCGGTCCACAGAACTTGTTTCCAAAATACCTCAAGCTTGTCTATATGTTCATTTGCAAAGTTCAAACGCTGATTTTTGTGGTGAGGACGTAGAAGAGGTTTTCCTCTGATGACTCTTCCATGAAGACCATATTTGTACAAGTATCTCTTTATAGTGGAATAGTGTACCACAACTCCAGTGTCTGCCAGATCTTTCTGGAGGGATCGTGCAGTCAAACGTGGGTTTTGAATTGCTTTTCTCACAATCCTGCGAGCTGTTCTGTCTGATATTTTTCTTGATCTTCCAGATCTTGCTTTAACTTCCACTGTTCCTGATGACTGCCATTTCTTAATTACATTCCGAACAGAGGATATTGACATCTGAAAACACTGAAAACCCTTTGCTATCTTCTTATAGCCTTCTCCAGCTTTGTGAGAGTCAACTATTTTCACTTTCAGTTTTCTAGACAACTGCTTAGAAGAACCCATGGTGCTGATTGTTGGGGCAAGGTCAGATGAGTCTGGCCATTTAAAACCTTTGAGATTGACATCACCTGGTCTTCCCAGATGATGATTGAGAACAATCCATGACACTTGCAGGTCTCAGCTTTGCAAAGGGGGCAGTGCATGCTATACATTCTGCAGGGTGCCCAAACTTTTGCAGACGCCATTTTTTTGTTTTCTGTCATTTTGGATAATGATCCTAAACACACCTCAAAATCCACGGGGGATTACAACAAGAGGCGTAAACTGAAGGTTTTGCCATGGCCTTCACAATCTCCTGACCTCAACATTATTGAAAATCTATGGATAGACCTTAAAAGAGCAGTGTGTGACAGACAGCCCATAAATCTCAAAGAACTGGAACACTTTTGTAAGGAAGAATGGGCAAAGATACCTCAAACAAGAATTGAAAGACTCTCGGCTGGCTACAAAAAGCGTTTAGAAGCTGTGATACTTGCCAAAGGGGGCAGTACAAGATATTAACTCTGCAGGGTGCCCAAACTTTTGCAGACGCCATTTTTTGTTTTTTTGTAATTTTGAAAGTGTAAATGATGGAAATAAAATCTAACTTTTTTTGACATATTATAAGAATGTCTAATCTGTAATTTGATGCCATTTGGAGATTTTTCCATCTTTCCTTGGCTTCGTTATGCACATTAATGCACATTTTTTACCTGGGGTGCCCAAACTTTCGATCCCCACTGTATATCCTATGCTGTATGTTTTATATAAATACATGGCAGTGAATTCTAGTTTGTGGAGCTTGGGAGTGTAGGGTATAAGTTCACCTGCATTCACTGTGATGTACTTAAAAATTGTACTTCTCTTTAACACTGCATACAGCTTTAAAGCATCCCCCCCAAGCCTGTATTTTAAAGGATTGTGTATTTTTAATGTTGCCCATGTGAAAAGGCCCCTATCCCCACTGTACAGTACTTAAAGATAAAACCTGGATTTTGTACACCCCCCCATGGCAGTGCCTTATTTTCCATGCCTGTTGCTTGACAATAGCTTATGGATTAGTCCTACAAATTGGCAGAATTTATTAGCAAAATTTGCCCCCATAGCCTTTTTAGGGGTTCACAGTTTTTGGGTATACAAGGTCTTCAGCATGCCTCACAAAACAGTTCCCGAATCAAACTCAGGTTTCTTCAATCATCACTACTGTTCATATCATACCCTTGACGACCCTTTTTTAACCTTTTTCAACACAAAGGAACCCTTGAAATAACTTTCCGGTCTCAGGGAACCCTGCTAAAAATGTTGATACTCATGATACATTACTGTGATTGTGAGTGGGAAGAATGCTCCTTACACTTGTGGACATTGGGAAGAATTACCCTCTTACAGATAGCGAAAAAGATGAATAGTGTCAGTGGGAACTTATCTGAGAGGCAGAGATTGCTGATTGCTCAAGGAACCCCTAGCAACCTCTGGAGGAACCCTGATTGAGAAACCCTGCCTAAGCCCCTGTACACACGGTCGGAGATTTCGACAACCAAATCCGTTGGATTTTGTCCATCGGATTTTGTCCGACAGATTTTGTCTGTCGGATTGTGTCTGAAACTGTTGCATACACACGGTCGGACTAAGTTGTTCTAAAAATCCGATCTTTCAGAACATGATGACGTAATTTCGTTACGATGGGACTAAATTCAGGCTAGTAGCCAATAGCTTTGATGTAGGAATTTGATCTGAGCATGCGTGGCACTTTGTCCGATCGGAATTCTCTACACATGATCAGAGTATGTCCGATCGAACCAGTTGGTTGGAAAATATTTCCAACAAGTTGGAAAATTGGGTCCGACGGATATTCCGATGGAAACATTCCGATGCAGACCACACACAGTCGGATTACCCGACAACACGGTCCGATAGGACACATTCCGACGGATTCTCCGACCGTGTGTACAAGGGCTTAGAGTGACTTCACTGAAAATACGCAGAGCTTGGGTATGTTAAATTGTGACAAGAAAACTGGGAAAATAAGGAGTAACACCCAGACTAATGAAAATAAAATTATATTTTAGGATCTTCTATGGCACCTGATGTATTTATAAGTAAAATGTTCACTTCAAAAATCTACATGTCACAGGAGGGGGCAGGTCATGAGTTCCCACAATATCAGGACTCCTCCATAATCTGCTCCATACTGATGGCTTCCTGATGAATGTTCTAGTGATTGTCTTCTACTGCAGACAGATCCCAGGAATTTCCCATAATGAGGAGGTCAATGGTCTATATCAGGGATATGCAATTAGCGGACCTCCAGCTGTTGCAAAACTACAAGTCCCATCATGCCTCTGGGCGTCATGCTTGTGGTTGTCAGAGTCTTGCTATGCCTCATGGGAGTTGTAGTTCTGCAACAGCTGGAGGTCCGCTAATTGCATATCCCTGGTCTATATGCTACTGAACGGTCCTATCAACTGATATATCCCATCACACACAATCACTTTACTCCTTACACTGTATATAATGTATAATGATCCGCTTTTATCTTCTTATTTCACAGCTCAGTGTAAAAAGCCGATCATAGACAATGTGGACACACTCTTTTTAGACAAGGGTTATTATAAAAAGGGAGACAGCATAAAAATAAAGTGTAATTATGGATATTATCCGACATCCAGCTCAATGAGATGTGACAACCCCCACGCCTCCATGGAGTGGTCTCCTTCCACTGTTACCTGTATAGGTGAGTACAAGAACACGACACGTCCATCATACACACAGTATGAGAACTGAACTCTGTACAGTATATTCAGAACAAATGTACATATCCTTCCTTAATGTCGTACTAAATCCTGACTTTTTTATCTCATTCAAGAAAGTTCATTGTGTATAGTCTGCTTCCTTGAATGTTTGCATTTTTCCTTGGGTGGATGATTCCACAGCCACTGCACCCCACTCCTGTTTGTCTTCCTTAGGCAGCCACTCCTAAAGAGACACCTGTGCACACGCTCTCCTGGCTGGGGCTGTGTGTTTCCATTGCACACACAGCACCTAGCAAGCGAATCCCCTGCTCCCTCCACTCAGGTTTTGACAGTCAGCTGCAAGAGCCAATCATTTGGCTAGCCTCACCTCTTCCTTCTGCAACCCTGGAGTTTTTGGGGAGCAATGCGGCTCACAGAATGCCCAGTAAGTGTGAGAGAGACACCAGGTAAGTATTTGGGGATGGATGGTACTGGGGCATTTTACACTTATTCTATGAATGTAGTAAGATAAAAAATGTATAGCCTTTAGTACTACTTAAATTATAGAAGATGTTTCTACTTTCACATTGCCATGTGTCCTTTGTGCATTCTGCCTCCATAATAGTTGAACAGAGCATGCTGAATCAGTGACATCATACTTCAATCAAACACATATTGGTCCTTCCCCAGTGAGATTCTACCTCCAGCACACACATTGGTCTTCCAACTGTGAGATCAGATCACAACTCCAGCACATACATTGGCTTTTTTCCCAGTGAGATCCTACCGCAAGCATACAGATAGGTCTTTCCCATGGAGATCCCACCTCCTACACACATAATAGGTCTTTCCCCATTGAGATCCCACCTCCAACACACACATAAAGGACTTACCCCAGTGAGATCCCACCCCCAGCATACACATGAATGAATGAATGAATGAAATACTTGTATAGCGCACAATGCGAGCTGAATCGCCTCTAGGCACATAGATCTTTCCCCAATGAGATCCCACCTCCAGCACACAAATTGGCTATTCTCCAATGAGATCCCACCTCCAGTACAAACGTTGGATTTTCCCCAGTGAGATCCCACCCCAGCACACAGATAAGTATTTCCCCAGTGAGATCCCACCCCCAGCACACAGATAGCTATTTCCTCAGTGAATCCCCATTGTATAGTACCCACAATCCACCACACAAATGACATACTGAACAGTGTCCATGTCTTTCCATAGAAATTGCTCACTGAGCCTTTATACAATGTCTAGCGGTTCAACAGTATCCCCCTTCTCTGCAGAAGAAATATCTCTCATTACTTTCCAGTGGAGAGTTCCTTGTTGCCCACCTCACCGATTGGAATGAGCTGATTGCTCAGTCCACAAGTTTTGACCAAACATTTGCTGCTAGGTTGTTCAAATGAATCACAGACTTTCAGGTTCAGTGAGAATTCTTCGAATGTACATGCCACAATGCATTGCAAAAGCCATCATTGGTTAAAGTTTTGAACCTGACCTCTGGCCAGTGATGGTTTGGGGCTAAGTTGAAACCCACACACTATAAAAGGTGCTCTCTCAGCTGCCCTTTGTCATGGTGAGGGTGTTTAGTGAGAGTGAGAGACGGCTGACATTGTATTTAGGGGTAGAGGGTTGGATAGAGTACTGTGCACTCCCACAGCAACAAATAATAGGGGACACAGGGTCATATAAGCCCTGGACACTCAGGGATAAAGAACCTAGAGTCCAAGAATTGGACTAGGTAGCTGACATTACCAATACCCTCTCCCACCCTCTGATTCTGTTTATCCAATGTTCTCAGACTCCTGCTGGGGAAAACATAGAGTGAAAGACTGTTGTACCTCTGATGTGATGACCCGTGTTTATTGTTTTATTGTTTCATACACTGTTTTATATGGATGAGTCTAGAGTAGATGCTTACCATATGTTATCAAGCTGGGGGGACGGGAATGGACCGGGAGAACCTCTCCCGGTCCACTCTTATGTTATCAAGCTGGGGGGACGGGAATGGATTGGGGGAACCTCTCCCGGTCCACTCATACCTCTTCCCCAATAGGACGGAGCAGTTTTCCTGGTGAGACCTAGGACATGCTCCTTGGAAAATAGATTGGTCCGCACTTATCTAGCGGACAGACGGTTCACACAATACCCTACTCGTCTTTTTTTGACAGCTTCTATATCCTTTTTTCACTTCTTTAATTCCTGCTTTCTCTACTTCATCTATATACTTTTACCCCATACTACCATCCCTCCTCCCTGCTCTCCCCCACTCCATTTCCCCCCCAGACACCTCTTAACCCAGGAGGCGATGGACTCCATGAACATCTACTCGCTGAACGCAAAGGGCCTAAACATACCCGAAAAATGCTGTATGTTGTTAAACAATCTTAAAAGAGGCCACAATGATGTAGGGTTCATCCAAGAGACACATTTCAGGACAGGCAGCCCTACCTATCTCAAAAACCAACACTTTCCTCACTCATATCACGCCACTAATGCAGTCTAAGGGAGTCTAATTTCAGGGAGAGTGCCCTGGACATGCGATGACACCCTAGTAGACCCGGGTGGCCGCTACGTGTTCATTAAGGGATTGCTAAGGAGCACGAAGATGACACTGGCCACTGTATATGCCCCTAATGACTGACAAGACACTTTCCTACACCGCACATTGAACTTACTCACTGATTTTAAAGAGGGCCAACTAGTTATAGGAGGGGACATTAAGGTAACTCTAGCCCCTGTGGTTGACACCTCTTCAAGTACCTCATCTCTACCTACAGGTACACATAAACGCATAACCCGAGACCTAAATGACACCCAACTGATAGACGTTTGGGGGGCACTCCTCTCAGGGAAACGAGATTACACATTCTTCTCATCTCCACACAGTGTACTCGAGAATAGGTTATTTTTTTGTCTCCCGTAGTCAACTGGAGGCGGTTCGCAACGTTGAGATAGGCAATATCACATGGTCGAATCATGCACCCATTACTATACTGTATTGTTTGTCATCATCTCTGACCATCAAATCTAAATTTTGAAGGCTAAACAAAAGCCTCTTGCAGGTACCGGAGGTGATGGCGGACGTCCAGACTGAACTGAAACATTATTTTCAAATTAACGACACCGAAGACTGTGACCCAGGCTTTTTATGGGAGGCCCACAAGACTGTAATGAGAGGAATACTTATTAAACATGGCGTGCACATCAAAAGAGAAAAAGAAAAACTACTACTTGACCTCCTTCATAAGGGACATGACTTAGACTCAAAACATAAAAGAACACCGACAACCACACTAGAAACAGAACTGACATCCCTCAGGAAACAAATTATAGACCTGCTACACTATAGAACCAAAGCAGCACTACAAATCTGCCGGAAATGATCCTGTGTCAGGAAACAAATGTGGGAAACTTTTAGCCAGAGCAGTCAGGACTCATTGAATTAACACATATATCTCTCAAATCATAAATTCATTGGGCCAAAAAAAGACCACACCAACCCAAAATCAGAAGAATTCAGGGACTACTATGCTTCCCTCTATAACCTCCCAATTAGACCACAAAATGACACAATGATAAATGACTATCTCACAGCATCCCAAATCCCCCAACTATCGATAGAAACTAGGGCAGGACTGGACGACCCCATTACCATAGAGGAATTACAGCGAGCGGTGGGAGGGATGAAACCAGGCAAAGCTCCGGGCCCAGACGGGTTCACCCTACAGTACTACCAAACTCTCTTACCACTACTAGGCCCTCACATGGTGAGGATGTTCAATGGACTAGGAGAGAGGGCCTCCTTACCTAGAGACACATTATGGGCACATATATGCCTCATACCAAAAGAAGGAAAAGACCCGTCGGCATGTGGTAGCTATAGACCCATATCCCTCCTGAATGTGGACCTTAAGTTATTCACGAAGATATTAGCCAACAGACTGACCCAGTTTATGCTGGATCTAATTCACTTGGATCAAGTGGGGTTTATCCCTGTGAGGGATAACACCACTAAAGTGCTCAATCTCGTTCATGTGACTACCAAAACTCAAACCCCATGCATCTTCCTCAGCACAGACCCTAAAAAAGCGTTTGACCGCGTTAACTGAGTTTTCATGTCATCAGTTCTTAAAAAGATTGGATTAGGACACAAAATGCTCCAGTGGATTTCCAGCATCTACTCCACACCCACGGCACAGGTTAAGGCCAATGGAATCCTCTCAGATACACTTTTGATAAAAAATGGCACTAGGCAGGGTTGCCCACTCTCACCCCTCCTTTTCGCCCTAGCCTTGGAACCCTTTTTATGCACTGTAAGATCAAACCCTGACATATCAGTGGTGACGGTAGAAGGAACTCAATGCAAAATCTCTGCCTATGCAGATGACCTCATGCTCTCCTTAACTAACCCTATGGTGTCACTACTGAACCTCCTTAGGGAATTTGATAGGTATGGGAATCTTTCCAATCTAAAAATTTATTTTTATAAATCGACGGCAATGGGGATTAATATAACACCAAATAGATTGAGATTTCTACAATCACAGTTCACATTTAAATGGTCAGATACTTCCCTCAGATACTTAGGAACCATGATCCCCAATGATCTAAAACGCACCTTTGACCTCAACTTCCCACCCATGTTGACTAAAGCTCGATTACTCCTGGAAGAGTGGAACAAAGGACTACACTCCTGGTTCGGCAGGTGTATTTTACTGAAAATGTCCATAGTTCCGAAATTCCTATATTTATTCCGAGCATTACCGATCAAGATCCCACCCCAATACTTTAACTAAATACACTCCATCTTTATCAAATTCATTTGGGCAAACTCAAAACCGAGACTGCCCAGACGCTATCCAACACTACCTAAACACTACAGAGGCCTGGCCCTTCCATACTTAAAAAATTACTACCTGGCAGTTCATCTAGGCAGAATAATAGATTGGAACCGAGATGATAAAAACAAGTTATGGATACAACTGGAGCAGGCACAGTCCGAAGCCTCATTGAAAGGAGCACTTTGGTGTTTAGACCAACTGCCCTCAACACTGAAGTCGCACCCCGTAATTGCTACAACCCTCCGGGTAGGAGCAACCACGGCATCCCAATCCACTAGTAACTCCCCGCTATTGGGTAATCCTGCCTTCCCCCCAGGCCTGGAACAAGCAGGGTTTGGGATCCTTACATCGACTGGCAGGGATCGAGCCTCACATTTCTTAATAGACAATAACTGGCCCTCCATTCAATCCCTGACCGACGAGAGTGGCCAATTCCAACTTCCATTTTGGACAGCAATACCACTGCATTACTTTCTACATTCAATTCCCAACCCGGCACAGTTTAACCGCGACCTGACGACTTTTGGAGACTACTGTAAGGACGAGGGAATTTTAACCCAGGTATTATCTAAAACCTATGCCTTACTCAACTCCCCCCAGAACAACTGGACCTGACATTCATACGAAGCTGGGAAACTGACCTACAACACACATTTACTAGCGCCCAAAAACAAACAATTATCAGATTCTCCTTAAAAACATCTATCTGTACAAAAATACAGGAACTCAACTACAAGATCATGACGAGATGGTATTATACCCCAAACAGGCTACACAAGTATTTCCCGGCCACATCAGACAAATGCTGGAGGTGTCAGACAGTTAAAGGGATGCTCCTTCACATTTTCTGGTCCTGCCCTCTGCTTCAGCACTTTTGGAGGACAGTCCGAATGATTACACAAAAATTCACAGATTACACGATAAGTGATGATCCCGCCTTTATCCTGCTGCAAGCCACTACAATCCCATCACGAACATACAAAAAGTCGATAGTTAGGCACCTATTGAACGCAGCTAAAGCTTGCATCCCAATTTTGTGGAAGAAAAGCTCGCCCCTGACAATAGGGTTGTGGCTACACATAGTGGAGGAGATCAGAAGATTGGAGGACTTAGTCATGACAGCTCAAAACAAACAAGAACAACACTCTGAGGCATGGATGCTTTGGAATATATTCATATCCTCCGATGAAGGAATTGCCATGCTTACCACTTAGAACAGTGAAACACAACAGAAGATGTCTCACCTGGGCTTACCACCCTCATGCCTCCTCCCTTTCCTCCCCATTACCTCCCCTCCTAGACTTCCTGTTTCTCCCCCTTTCCCCTTTTTCTTTCCTTCTTTTTTCCTCTCCTCTTTCTTCCTTCCTTTTTCATGTTTCTTCTTCTATTTTCTGTAGAATTTATTCACCCCAACCACTAGAGCTTGGGACTTGATATCGATGCATCTAAACTCAGAGATTCCACGATCCAGCCAGACTTAAGTTTTCAAGAACGCGATGATATACATTATTCATGCAATCTGGCTCTATTAATGAAAAATAACTATGGATGCTGAATATTCAACCACAGATATCGATGCTACTGTTGATAATATGTCATGTACCCAGCTGTGAACATCAATTACTGTGATGGGAATTGTACCATATCTGTTGATTCTGTTTTTTTTTCTCCGTTCTACTGGAAAATAATAAAATTTATAGTTGGAAAAAAATGGCGGCTGGCCAGGACTCACGGCACACCGGAAGTGACACAAGCGGCGTCCTCTCTTGCCAATCTCCAAGATAGCGTCGGGCGCCGTGGATCTGTATGGAGCATGTGCGGCTGTGACGTCAGCTCCGCCGCGACGGCAGCTTATTTAAAAATTGCATTTTCTCTTCAGCCTGTCCCTCGAGGGTAAAAAACCCACCACCCACCCTGGTTCTGCTGCTTTTTTTTGCTGCCTTGCTACCCAGCTCTGTCATCTGTTATTGGTAAGCTTTATGCACTCTCTCCCTCCTCCAGCACTGGCTGCCTATCCTCTGCACCCTTTTTTAAAGTTAACCTCTTTTCACAGGTACACTCTATCCTCTCCCATGGAGGCCGCTGCTCCAGCAGACCATCCATGGACTACAAGGTAAGGGGGCATATGTTGGGTAAGTAGTGAAGAGGAGAAAAGAGAGCCTTGCCACTAATACCATCTTGTCCTGGTAGTTCTGGCAGGTCATTGCATTCTAAACTAAAAGAGCGTTCACCTTCAAGACACTCTCATTCCTGGAGAAGCCGGTCAAGAACCTCCCATCACCACAGAGATTCGACTTCACACCAACCTCGAGATGACCACCGTACCCGTCCTGCGGCTAATACCTGCTGGGCCTGCGGGGCGCAAGCCCTGCCTAGTAAATTGGTGTGCCAAACCTGCTTGGACGGGGCAACCCGTGATAAAGAAGCAGATGCAAGGGAAGCGTCCAACATAATAAGAGAGTCAGTAAAGGAATCTATTCTGCAGGTGGCAGCATCCGAACAGATTAGACATTCTACTTTGGCTTCAACTTCTTATGCTCCCCAAGACCAAGAGGATTCCCCAGAGGAGGATCATTTGATTTTGCACTCGTAGATCCTTTTGCGAAACCAGTAAAGGAGGCGATCGGTTGGGAAGAAGAGAAGGATGCCCCACGTAAGCTAAGGAAATAATTTCTTAACCTGAAAAAAGATCCCGAAACTTTCCCATTTATTGAAGAACTCGAAGAGCTAATAAAGGACGAATGGCAAAAGCCAGATAAAAAAATCTGGTCTGAACAATAGGCTAGCCAAGCTCTATCCACTAAGGGAACCAACGGTAAACCCTCTCATCTTGGCTCCTGTGGTGGATTCCTCATTAATGCGCCTGGTGCGACATGTAACTCTGCCAATCCAGGATGCAGTGACATTCAGGTATGTAATGGATCGAAAAATAGACCTAAATCTTAAAAAAGCCTAAGCAGTGGCAGGAGGGGCCTGCAGGCCAGCAGTCACTCTGGCAGCAGTTGGCAGAGCTATCACCAGCTGGACATCCAGAATTTAAAAAATTATTGCTGGAAGCAAAGGACCAAGAAAAAATCATACCTGCTCTGCAGGAACTCAGCCTAGTAGGAGACTTTGCGGCAGAAGCTTCGGTGGATATATTAAGATCTTCAGTGAGAGCAATGTTGGCCTTGGTAACGTCCAGGAGAGCGCTGTGGCTAAAGCCCTGGGTCGCAGATGCAACATCCAAATCCAGCTGGTGTAACAAAGAAGATGGGAGACTTGAGGCCGGTGCTAGATTCAAAAAACCTCAATGAAACGATCCTAATCAAATCCATCAAAATGGAGAGCCTTCAATCCATATTACTAGCAGTGGGGACAAAAGATTGGATGCTCTCTGTGGATTTGTCCGATGCTTATTTGCATATCCCCGTGCACCAAATCATCCAGAAATACTTACGCTTTGCAATAGGTCACAAGCATTTCCAATTTCAGAGCCTCCCGTTCGGGATATCAACGGCCCCCAGGACCTTTACAAAGGACTTACTACCGGTAATAGCGCATCTGAGGGAGAAAGGACTGAGAGTCCTACATTATCTTGACGACATTCTCCTCCTGGCCGAAAGCCAACAAACCCTGCTTTAACATCGAACAATACTAACCTCCACACTTCAACAGTTTGGGTGGATAATAAACTGGAAAAAGAGCAGCCTGGTCCCAGCACAAATTTTTTTTTTCTCAGGGGCCGAACTGGACACCTGTTTCAACACGGTCGGACTTCCCCAAGAGAAAATAGAACCGTTGGCGGCAGAGTACTTGTCTGCCAGAACGTGTCTAAGCATCCTGGGTTCAATGTCTTCCACCTTTCCGATGGTCCAGTGGTCCCAGTGGAATTCAAGAATCTTCCAAAATTCATTCCTAAGACAGATGAACGGTTCATCGATGAACCAGTGGATAGTTATCAACCAGGCGGTAAAAAAAATCTGCGTGGTGGTGGACTCGAATCAACAACCTGACACGCTGTCGTCCCATAGTACCCTCACTACTAGAAATAATCACGACAGATGCCAGCCTCCAGGGGTGGTGAGCACATTATCAACAACAAGGGGCACAGGGTTGTTGGTCCTTTCACCCACAGGGTATAGTCTCAAACATTCTGGAGCTCAGGGACGCCTGGCAGGCCCTCTTAACATTCGGACCACTCCTTGCAGGGAAGAGCGTTCTCTTACGCATGGACAACACTGTGGCTGTGAACTACGTTCACAGATAAGGAGGTACCTGGAGCGACACGCTTATGGAAGAAGTTCACCCTATACTCAAATGGACTCAAGTTCTGGCGGATATGAAAGCACTATATGTTCCGGCAGTACAGAACCAACTCGCGGACAATTTGAGCCAAATATTTATATTGAATAAAGAGTGGTCCCTCAGTCTTCAAGCTTTTTCTCTTCTTACTCGCAGATGGGGGATTCCCGATGTAGACTTGGCAGCAACTCCAGAGACCAACAAATGTTCCCGATTCCTAGCGAGAGCCGCCTATCCAACGTCGGCAGGGATCAACTATCTTCACCACCCATGGAAATTTCACCCCTAGAGTTCCTGAAACTAGGTCTGGAGAGGGGACTAGGTTCAAGCACTGTCAAAGTCCAAGTCTCTGCCCTGTCCGCAATAACGGGAATCAAATGGGCCTTGAATCCCCTCATAATTCAATTCCAGAAAGCATGCCTGAAAATAAGGACACCCAGGAAACCAACTTTCCTGACTTGGGACCTATTAATTGTTCTAGAAGCTCTGTCAAGGGAACCCTTCTTACCTCTAAAATCGGTATCCTTATGGGATTCAAATTATCATTTCTGGTCGCAATAGGGTCTGCCAAAAGCGTTTCGGAATTACAAGCTCTGTTAATCAAAGAGCCGCATCTGTTTATTTACCCGGATAGAGTCGTTCTCAGACCCTCGGATCAGTTTATACCTAAGGTATCATCTACCACCTACTTCAACTCGGAAATCAATCTTCCAGTTTTCCTTACTAGTGAAAGGAACCCACACCCTTTGGACATTAAATCCGTTATCTCCACCTACTTAGAAGCTACCAGACCGTTTAGAAAGACTGAAAACCTTCTATTTATCCCACATGGTGCAAAAAGAGGTCAGACAGCCTCCTAAAAACAATAGCTTCTTGGCTAATTAAAACCATCAAAAGAGCATACCTAATTAAGCTGCTCCCAATACCGGATGGATTGAAGGCCCACTCGACTAGAGCAGTGGCGACCTCCTGGGCAGTGTACTGTAGAGTGTCCTCAGAAACCATTTGCAAGGCAGCAACTTGGTCTTCCAGAACCACATTCATGTCACACTACAGAATAGATCCAGCTCAATTAACGACGGTTGAGTTAAGGAAATCAATCATTCAAACTAATTCTTCCATACCCTGTACTTGAGTAAATAAAATCTTCTGAAACCACCCACCCACATAGCGAGTTATTACCCAATGTGTGTGCTGCCATGATGCGTCAGGAAAATGGAAAATTGTATACTCACCTTTGCGTAATTTTCCTTTCTTGATCATACATCACGGGACACAGGAGCTTCATTACATAGTGGGTTATATAGGCACCTCTGGTGATTGGACACTGGTTGACCCTAATTAAGGAGAATTCCTCCCCTATATAACCCCTCCCATCTGGGAGGCACCTCAGTTTTTTCGCCAGTGTCTATGGTGATGGTCACGTAAAACTTTAGCTCTATGCAGGTCCCTGCGAGGGCCTAAGGGCTACAACAAACCGGATCCATACCTCGGGCCGATATTTGACTCCCAAGATGGTATGGTACCCGGGCCTCGTCAACCGAAGAAGCAAGGTTTTGCCTGTAAGTCCTCTCCATTGGAAGACTGGGCTCTGGGAAAACCAGCCTTGGTGTACTGTTTATACAGAGCGCACAAAAGTTTCTGGCAGAGCTTTCTACATGGCCCAGGTGGGAGGTTCCTCCGAGAAGGAGCCCCAGATATACCTGAAGTTTGGCTAACAATACCCGCCGTGATGGGTGAAGGCTGGAATTTGTCTGGTTCAGCAATTCCTGCGGCGGGGACAGGTAAGGGAAGTTATCCTGTATATTTAATTATATGAATGGATTTCTTCATTGTGAGTAGTTGTATGTCTTACCTGGTTTCCACCACTAGAGGGAGTAAGAGCAGCCTGATGCATACTTACATGCCTTTCAATACACACGCTCAGTGAAAGCCTGGTTTCTCCAGCTAACTCACGTCTCCATTGCAGTCCCTGCCACAGATGAAGGTAAACAGGGGTCCCACGCAGTTCAGGGGTCCCACGCAGCTCCGTTTTGGGTTCTCCTTCCCCCACTGGATTCCGCGGTCCTCATGCACGCGCGCAGGCGCGTGCACGTGTGCCGGGCGCGCTCCCGGCCTAATGGAGGAGGGGGGGGTGTGGTTGCGAGCTGTGCACGTCAGTGTGCATGGCACTGTTCTGCGCAGGCGCCAGGCGGCAGTTTTAAAAAGCCCAGAGCGTCAGGGGGCTGTAATGGGAGACACAGGAGCTGTGGGCAGTAAGCATCCGTGGGGATTGGATCCAGGAAACCTTAAGACACCTACTTAGCATCAGGTTGTGCAGTTTAAGCATACAGTGGTGTGAAAAAGTGTTTGCCCCCTTCCTCATTTCCTGTTCTTTTGCATGTTTGTCACACTTAAGTGTTTCGGAACATCAAACCAATTTAAACAATAGTCAAGGACAACACAAGTAAACACAAAATGCAATTTGTAAATTAAGGTGTTTATTATTAAGGTGAAAAAAAATCCAAACCATCATGACCCTGTGTGAAAAAGTGATTGCCCCCTAAACCTAATAACTGGTTGGGCCACCCTTAGCAGCAACAACTGCAACCAAGCGTTTGCGATAACGTGCAATGAGGCTTTTACAGCGTCCTGGAGGAATTTTGGCCCACTCATCTTTGCAGAATTGTCCTAATTCAGTCACATTAGAGGGTTTTCGAGCATGAACGGCCTTTTTAAGGTCATACCACAACATCTCAATAGGATTCAGGTCAGGACTTTGGCTAGGCCACTCCAAAGTCTTCATTTTGTTTTTCTTCAGCCATTCGGTGGTGGACTTGCTGGTGTGTTTAGGATCATTGTCCTGCTGCAGAACCCAAGTTCGTTTCAGCTTGAGTACACGAACAGATGGTCGGACATTCTCCTTCAGGATCTCTTGGTAGACAGCAGAATTCATAGTTCCTTTTATCACGGCAAGTCTTCCAGGTCCTGAAGCAGCAAAACAGCCCCAGACCATTACACTACCACCACCATATTTTACTGTTGGTATAATGTTCTTTTTATGAAATGCAGTGTTCCTTCTACGCCAGATATACTTGGACACACACCTTCCAAAGAGTTCCACTTTTGTCTCATCGGTCCACAGAATGTTGTCCCAAAAGTCTTGGGGATCATCAAGATGTGTTGTGGAGAAATTGGGACGAGCTTTGATGTTCTTTTTGCTCAGCAGTGGTTTTCTCCTTGGAACTCTGCCATGCAGGCCATTTTTGCCCAGTCTTTTCCTGATGGTGGAGGCATGAACGCTGACCTTAACTGAGGCAAGTGAGGCCTGCAGTTCCTTGGACGTTGTTGTGGGGTCTTTTGTGACCTCTTGGATGAGTCGTCGCTGCGCTCTTGGGGTAATTTTGGGCGGCCGGCCACTCCTGGGAAGGTTCACCACTGTTCCATGTCTTCGCCATTTGTGGATAATGGCTCTCACTGTGGTTCGCTGGATTCCCAAAGCTTTGGAAATGGCTTTATAACCCTTTCCAGACTGATAGATCTCAATTACTTTCTTTCTCAATTGTTCCTGAATTTCTTTGGGTCTCGGCATGATGTGTAGCTTTTAAGGATCTTCTGGTGGACCTTACTGTGTCAAGCAGCTCCTATTTAAGTGATGCCTTGATTGTGAACAGGTGTGGCAATAATCAGGCCTGGGTGTGGCTAGAGAAATTGAACTCAGGTGTGGACAACCACAGTTATAGTATGTTTTAACAAGGGGGGCAATCACTTTTTCACACAGGGCCATGATGGTTTGGATTTTTTTTCACCTTTAATAATAAACACCTTCATTTACAAATTGCATTTTGTGTTTACTTGTGTTGTCCTTGACTATTGTTTAAATTGGTTTGATGTTCCGAAACACTTAAGTGTGACAAACATGCAAAGGAACAGGAAATGAGGAAGGGGGCAAACACTTTTTCACACCACTGTATATATTATTGTGAGACTTTAAGCACAACAGTGATTGCACTTGTACTAGTACCTCTGCTTTGTAGCCTAGTACTATGTCTCCTCGTAAGAGGGTCTCAGGGGGAGGTAATAAGGGCACTGGTAAATCACTACCTAGGTCCAGGGGTTCCAAAAGTGCCTGTAAATTACCATCCCCCCCTGCAAGACTGGAGCCAGCCTCTCAAGACGAGTCAGTGCCCCTGTCGGGTTTTGCAGCCTCTCCTAATGTCGCAGCCCCGGTTTATGTCACTGAGGACTCCCTTAGGGCTACATTGGAGGGTTTTGAAGGGAGAATCATGAATTTTATTTCTGCTTCCCTAAAAGATAGCAGGAAAAGGGGTAGATCCCCTCCCTCTGCTGAAATCCCTCTCTCAGATGATTCTTCTGAAAATGAGGAGGGATCCCTATCTTTGGATAGGGATCATGAGCAGTCGGATGAGTCAGAGGAAGAGGAGATAGTCCCCTCCTCCCAGGCGCTCAGAAAACAGGTGCAGTATTATACTGAATTGGTGCGTACCACATTCAGAATGCCTGCTGCTGAAGTCGCTATGTCCTCTGTCTCTTCCCTGGGAGTCAGGAAAGCCCCACAGACTGCCTATTCCTTCCCAATTCATCCCTTAATGGATAAATTGATGTATGAGGATTGGGGACATCCCGATAAACTGTTTGCTCCTCCTAAAAGGTTTTCTATGCATTATCCTGTGGAGGAAAGTTTCACCAAGAAGTGGGGGGTCCGTTGGATAATGCGCAGGTATTCAAGGATCCAACTGATAAAAAGCTGGAAACCTTATTTAAAGCCTCCTTTTCCATGGCTGGCACTGTGGTGCAACCTACAGTCGCAGCCGTGGGGTTGTGTCAGTTCCTCAAGGAACAGGTTAAGCGGATGCTTGGGCTCCTTCCCAGTGAGGAAGTAGAAAATTATGCAGAATTGCCTCACATTCTGTGTTTCATAATTGATGCGATTTTGGATTCCGTCCAACAAGCATCACGTTTGTCTCTCATGTTGGTTCACATGCGAAGGGCCCTATGGCTAAAGAATTGGGCAGCTGAGCTGTCATGCAAGAAGCATTTGACTGGGTTCCCGTTTAAAGGGGAGCGTTTGTTTGGAGAAGAATTAGATAAGTTCGTCCAAAATATTTCAGGAGGTAAGTCTACTCTCCTTCCAGTCAAAAAGAGCAAACGTCCTTCATTCAGGCGTGCTCTTTCTCCCGAAGCATCAAGCTCTAAACAGTGGCGACGGCCTTCTCAGTCCTCCTCTACTAGAAAGGCTCAAGGCCGAGCCCAGGGACAGAAAAAGACTTGGGGGCGAAAGCCTGCCAAGCAGAGCCCAAAAACTTCCTTGTGAAGGGGCGCCCCCGCTCGGCAGAGTGGGGGGAAGGCTCCTGCAGTTTGCAGGCGCCTGGCAGGAAGAGATCCAGGACAAGTGGGTGATCTCTTCAATATCTCTGGGCTACAAGCTAGAGTTTCAGGAGATTCCACCTTCTCGTTTCCTAAGGTCAAGGATCCCCAGGGATCCAGTAAAGCAAAAACTGCTATTTCTGGCCTTAGATCAGTTACTATCCCAGGGTGTGATAGTAGAAGTGAACCCGAAAGATCAGGGTTCTGGTTTTTACTCAAATCTCTTCACCGTTCCAAAACCAAATGGAACTGTCAGACCTATCTTGGATCTGAAGGATCTGAACCGGTTTTTACATATCCGGTCCTTCCAAATGCAGTCAATTCGCACTGTGGTCTCCTCCCTGCAAGGAGGAGAATTCATGGCATCAATAGATATCAAGGATGCATATCTCCATGTGCCAATTTTTCCCGCACACCAAAAATTTCTAAGGTTCGCGGTAGAACGGCGCCATTTTCAGTTTGTGGCCTTGCCGTTCGGGCTTGCTACAGCCCCTTGAGTCTTCACAAAGATTCTAGACCCTCTCTTAGCAATCTTAAGAGCTCAGGGCATAGCCGTCATGGCTTATCTAGATGACTTGCTTCTCATGGAGAAAACTGCAGCGTTCCTAAGTCGCAGCGTCACCAAAACGCTAGAACATCTAGAACGCCTAGGTTGGATCATAAACCTAGAAAAGTCGTCCCTACAACCGACTACCAGGTTGGAATACCTAGGTATGATCATCGACACCGCTCAGGGCAGGGTGTTTCTTCCAAGGCTAAAAGCCTTGGCCATTGGGGATCTAGTGCGCCTGATTCTGGGCAAAAGATCTTCCTCCATTCGGTTGTGCATGAGACTGTTAGGGAAGATGGTCGCCTCCTTCGAGGCCGTCCCATTCGCCCAGTTCCACTCAAGGCCTCTGCAAGGATGTATCCTTGCGGCTTGGAACAGGAAGCCCCAATCTCTGGATCTTCCTATGCGTCTATCCCCAGAGACACGCAAGAGTCTTGTCTGGTGGTTACAAACCAAGAATTTGCTGAAGGGCAAAACTTTTCTTCCTCTCTCATGGAAGATTATCACAACAGATGCCAGCCTGACAGGCTGGGGAGCTGTATTGGAGGAAACATGCTCGCAGGGGAAATGGTCTGCGACCGAGAACCTTCTGCCCATAAATATCTTGGAGATCCGGGCAGTTTACATGGCACTCATGGAGTGGTCTTACAGACTGCGAGGTTTCCAGGTTCGGGTTCAGTCCGACAATGCCACCGCAGTGGCTTATATCAATCACCAGGGCGGTACCAGAAGTCTGGTGGCCCAAAAAGAGGTGAATCGCATACTTGTCTGGGCAGAAAAGCATGTTCCGTGTCTTTCTGCAGTCTTCATCCCAGGAGTGGAGAATTGGCAGGTGGATTTTCTCAGCCGCCAGCAGTTGTGCCCAGGAGAATGGGCTCTGCACCCCGACGTGTTTCAGAACATATGTCACAAGTGGGGTACTCCAGACGTAGATCTGTTTGCATCCAGGTTCAACAGGAAGCTGGACAAGTTTGTATCAAGGACAAGAGATGCACTTGCACAGGGGTCAGATGCTCTGACAGTTCCCTGGGATCAGTACAATCTGATCTATGCCTTCCCTCCGAGCCCGCTTCTGTCGCGGTTCCTGGGAAGAGTCAAGAGGGAGACAAAGTCGGTCCTTTTGGTGGCCTCGGCTTGGCCCAGGCGACCATGGTACGCAGAAATCATGAAGTTGGCAGTAGGCAGGCCATGGACCCTCCCTCTCCGGCCAGATCTGCTCTCACAGGGTCCAATCTACCATCCTGCTTTACGCAGTCTGAATTTGACGGTTTGGCTGCTGAGACCCACATTCTGAGAGACCGGGGCCTTTCGGGGCCAGTCCTTTCTACTCTGGTCAATGCCAGAAAGCCGGCCTCCAGGCTTATTTATTACAAGATCTGGAGGACATATGTTTCCTGGTGTGAACTCAGGAAATGGAATCCTAGAAAGTATGTCATTAACAGAATCTTGGCCTTTCTCCAGTCAGGCCTAGAAATGAATTTGGCCATAAGCACTATCAAAGTGCAGATTTCGGCCCTGTCAGTATTTTTTCAAAAGCCGCTTGCATCACATTCCCTAGTATGGGCTTTTATCCAGGGGGCTATGCGGACAAAACCACCAGTTAAACCTCCGGTATGCCCATGGGATCTGAATTTGGTTCTCTCGGCCTTACAGGGGCAACCATTTGAACCTTTGCATCTGGCTCCTTTAGTTCTCCTGACTAAAAAGCTGGTTTTCTTAGTAGCCATATCTACGGCTAGAAGAGTATCAGAGTTGGCAGCTCTTTCCAGTAAGGAGCCGTATTTAATTATCCATAAGGACCGGGTGGTCATGCGTCCCAACAGGTCCTTTCTACCTAAGGTGGTTTCGGGTTTCCATTTAAATCAGGATGTAATCCTACCATCCTTTTTTCCGGACCCTCAGTCCACAGAAGAAGAATCTTTACACACTTTGGATGTGGTTAGAGCAATCAGTATTTATCTTCAAGCAACTGCTCAGATAAGGAAAACTGATTGTTTATTTATTTTGCCGGAAGGCCCTAGAAAGGGCCAGGCGGCGTCAAAATCCACTCTCTCAAGGTGGATCAGGCAAGTTATTTCTCAGGCCTATGGTTTAAAGGGGAAGATTCCTCCTTTTCGGGTGAAGGCGCACTCTACTAGGGCTGTTAGTGCTTCTTGGGCAGTGCATCACCAGGCCTCCCTGGCTCAGATCTGTAAGGCTGCGACTTGGTCATAAGTCCACACATTCACCAGATTCTATCAGGTGGATATCAGAGGGCAAGAGGATATCGCCTTCGGGCGCAGTGTACTGCAGGCTGCAGTTTAGGTCCTCCGGTCCCTGGCGGTCTATATTCATGATCTGTGTCTCCCTCCCCTCAATCTGAGCATTGCTATGGGACATCCCACTATGTAATGAAGCTCCTGTGTCCCGTGATGTATGATGAAGAAAATGGGATTTTTATATACAGCTTACCTGTAAAATCCTTTTCTTGAGAGTACATCACGGGACACAGGGCTCCCGCCCCTCTTGGGTTTTACGTGGTTTCTTATTGCTTTGCTACAAAACTGAGGTGCCTCCCAGATGGGAGGGGTTATATAGGGGAGGAATTCTCCTTAATTAGGGTCAACCAGTGTCCAATCACCAGAGGTGCCTATATAACCCACTATGTAATGAAGCTCCTGTGTCCCGTGATGTACTCTGAAGAAAAGGATTTTACAGGTAAGCTGTATATAAAAATCCCATTTTCCTGATGCATCCCATGGCAGCATATGGAAACCCACCCTTCTAAGGTGATAGTTACTGAGAATGCAACGGTGGACTCCTCTTCAAATCTTATAGCTAACCAGTCCTATCAGGTTGTGGAGGCGGAGTCACAACCCAATGTGTGTGCTGCCATGGGATGCATCAGGAAAGGTGAGTATACAATTTTTCGTTTTCTTGCATTTTTATATCCACAGAGCTGGTGTGGGTGAGGCGGTAGAGATGGTCAGGTTGGGCCTCAGTAATCACAGGTTGCAGGTCTCTCTCCCACTCTCTTATGTATACAGGTTTTCCTCTAGGCTCCACCGATTGCAACATCCCATATAAAACAGAAATTGAATGTGGAATCCTGGGGGTTGACATACAGAGCTTCTTAAAAGGGGCCAAGGAGGAAGGGAGCGGGTGACTTGAGGCAGACTACAAGTAAAATGTTGAAGTTGTCTGTAACACCAGTCATCTAACGGAAAGCAACCATATTGTTCTCTAAGTCTAGCCAAGGGTAACAGCCCCTGGTCTTTGTACAAACCTGCCACATCTCACTTCCCCATCAGCCACCCAGAAGCAAAAAAAGGAGAGGTGTTCCCCTGGAGTGAACCAAGGGGTGCCCCCTAAGGTAGCAAGAGGGGAAACCAGAGGGGCTCGCTGTCTCAAATTATTTAAAGCATCCTATAACTTCAGAGCATGAGTGGTAGAGGTAAATTCGGATAGCCCTTGATATTCCCGGGGGAGCCAAGGAGCATGGGATAGATTAAGGTCAGCCAAAACATTTTTGAGTGGAACCCACAATTTAGTGGTCACATTATGGGGCCAGTCCAATATCAATAGCTGCCATGTTCAAATATCAATTTTAAACCAGATAACAATAGGTAAACAGCCGCGCTAAACTGCATTAAATGAATTATAAAACAAAATAACAATGTTCTAATAAAACTCTACCATAAATAAAAACTGCCCAGTGATAACTGAAGAAAACAGAAGTCCATATAGAAATAAAAGGACCAAAGGTTGCCCCAGGTGTAATTCGATGATCATCGAATAAAAGAAAAGCAACAAATCTTGGAAGACCAAGATGAAGAATTCACCAAACTTTATGGTTACACCACAGGACCTGATGACTGCATCTCAGAATGATCCAGTGATTCAAGAAATTCTTAAGCCCCGTACACACGAGAGGACTTATGTCCGACAGACTTCCGAAGGAGTTCTGCCGGAGTTCTGCCGGAGTTCCGACAGAGTTCTGACTGACTTTTCGACTGAACGGACTTGGCCACACACAATCACACTAAACTCAGACGGATTCGAACGTGATGACGTACGACTCGACTCGAATAAGGAAGTTCATAGCCAGTAGCCAATAGCTGCCCTAGCGTCAGTTTTAGTCCATCGGAATAGCATACACACGAGCGAATTTTTTGAAGGGACCGGGTCCGGCGGAGTTCCGTCAGAAAAATTTGAAGCATGTTCCATATTCTAAAGTCCGTCAGACTTTGGCGAATCAAAAGTCCGTTGCAGCCCACACACGATCGAATAGTCTGACGGAATCAGTCCGTCAGACTTTGGATGTTGAAAAGTCCGCTCGTGTGTACGCGGCATTACCTACTTACACGATTCCAATACCACAACCCCCTATGAAATCAATTCTGACGAAACACGTAGGGTGAATCCATCGCCTGTGATGCCACGCCACACTCTTCTCGAGTGAGGAAGTGTTTAAATTGTATCAGGATTTTCTACATGATAAGCGATTTATCTTTTTATCCATTTGAGTGCTGCTTGATCCATTCTTATTGAGGTGGAGATTGCTGTGGATGATTTATTAACCCTTTGAGGCTGACAGCTCAATTGCCAAACACGAGAATGTTAGGCAAATAAATTCGGTGAGTTCACTGAGTGTTTTTTCTATTTATGGTAGAGTTTTATTAGTACATTGTTATTTTGTTTTATAATTGATTTAATGCACTTTAAGTGCCGCTGTTTACCTATTGTATTCTGGTTTAGGTGAATGCAATTGGATGAGGCTAGCGGGTGATCTCCTCGTGTTTTCTCCCTCACACTTCCCAGCACTGACTGCACATTGTCCATATGTGCCACTACCCCTGTAAGAGTTACAAATGTCAGGGTTCCCCACTGCCGCACAGCCAGTCACATAGCATTTTCAACTTGCATCCAGACTCAGAAAACAGTCCTTGAGCTCGTTTTTGTTGTTTTATTGAAGGGTTAATAAGGTGGATTGGGGTTAGGGGTTATAGGATGCCCAACTTGACAGTAAAAAAACGAACCTGGGACAACTTCCTTCCTATTTACAGCTCCACTTGATCCTCTGTACAGCTTCACTTGATTCACTCCTTTTAGTAGAAACGAACAGTCTCTTGTTATCTCAGCAAAAGCCCCTTACAGGCTAGGAACTCTCAGTCCCTTAGATAAGTAGCAGATGTGGAATGAACTGCATCCTGAAACTCCTTCAGCTTCTCTGTAGACACTGGTCCCAGCTCTACTTCTTACAGGAAATGCTAGCCTACCTGGCTGCCTCTTCACCAGCCCGCCTGGCTGCTACTTCTTCCCAGTCTACCCCACTGACACTGCACCAGTCCAACCCAACTGACACACTGAAGTTCTCCCAGGGCAAGGTAGAAGTCTTAAGCACACTGATGTCTTTAAGAGAGACCTGCTACATGGTTCAGTCTCTCCCTTTGTCTGTCCCTGCACTGTGCTGATCTACTCACTCTGCCCTTCCTTGCTCCTGCTGCCTCTCCGGAAAGCCTCCTTCCAACTTCTCCTGTGATAGGATCTTTCCAGGCCCTGGCCTGAGGTAGAGCCTCTCCCCGGCAGGGGTCACTCGAGGGCCACCGACAGACTACCCCAGCACTGCATCTCTATCTTCCACCTGACTCCCTTCCTGGCATGACTCATACATATTTAAAGCGGTTGTATACCCGCACCTTTTTTTGTTTTAAACCAAAAAAACCTGCAAGGCAAAGGCATAATGATCTAGTATGCAGCGCATACTAGCTCATTATGAAATACTCACCTTAGAATGAGACCTCGACATCTGATCCCGGTCCACGCCGAGGGAGCTGACATGTTCCCTCTGCGTTTTTTCCAGTTATCGCGGCTCCGGCGCTGTGAGTGGCAGGAGCTGCGATTACGTCTCTCCCTCGCGTGCGCGTGGGAGTCTTTTTCCCGTCAAGGTCTGGCAGCGTCTGCCAGGCCTTCAGCCTGGCCTTAACAGCGCATGTGCCGCTGGCGTCAGCGGCTGCATGCAAATTAAATATCTCCTAAACCGTAGAGGTTTAGGAGATATTAATTTGACCTACAGGTAAGCCTTATTATAGGCTTACCTGTAGGTAAAAGTAAAAAAAAAAGGGTATACAACCACTTTAAGGACCCATTTAGACCCCTGCCAGGCCCACTTCCTGAGGATTGGCTAAGGGCCCTTAAATATGCAAGACAACCCTCCTAGCTTCCGCCCACTAATTTCCAGAATATTCTCCAATACTCTAGAACCAGAGGGGGCACCAGAGAGCTGCCTGGATGAGTCATCCAACCCTGAACTCTATTGAACCCTGACTCAGATTCCATGGCTCGGGCTTAGCCCTGAGCCAAACTACAATTTACCTGCATTACCACTAGTAGCACACTGAAGGGTGATACACATACACAGACAGATCTTCCAATGACAAGGCACTGACACTGAGCTCCATTTAGGAGCAGGTGTGGTTTTATTACAGCCATAGTGTTTTTTGTTTATGTGGTTAATAAATGAGCATAGCTTATATTATAAATCATCTCTGAGAGTTTAATGTCTCCATCTTGTCTTTGTCAGGAGTCACATTTACAGATTGGAAAGTCACCTCAATCAGTGTCAGCTTCCAGTTCTCCTGCACTCCTCAATGTCCCGATACCTGGAGATTTACTGTGCAGTTGTGTCCTACTGCAGATTATTATCGGGATGGTTACTCCTGTAAAGATTTATATGGTAAAGTTGGGACATTCACCGATCTAAAGCCATACTCTAGATATCATATACAATCCAAACTTCATACAGGGCTGGAACAATTCAACCTGGTGAACAAAGTTATCTGGACGGATGACTCAGGTGAGAGAATGGTCTGTTCTTATACAAGTATTGTCTGTTCTGATATCAGCAAACATCGCACATAATACTCAGCTTGTCAGGTCATTTAGCAGAATCCTCAAAATATAATACTGCTGGGATAAAATATTTAGGAAGCAACCTGCACCCGAACCCTCCACCCTGCATTTTAAATACGTTCTTCAATAAACCATGAAGAGATCCCTAGACTGCAGCTAGTTGGAGTTTCTCAGTGAGCTACTGGGACTAGAAACAGGATGGGCAGCCTCTAAACAGGAGGACCCAGTTTATTTCCAGCGGCTCCTGAGGGGTTCATTGGCCACTGAGTGTTCAAAGTTATGACCTTGAACACTCAGTGGCTTCATTATTAGACACACATATATCATTCAAATGATCCCTGATTTGAATTAAAGTGACTCCATTGCTCTCCCTCTTTGACTGAGTTTGGGGTTTGGGCAGGAGGCATAGAAGAATTAGGAGCAAGGTCTGGTGGAATAGTAGGTATAGGAGCGGAGTCTGGTGGAATAGAAGGAATAAGAGTGAGGTCTGATGAAATAGGAGGAATATAAGTGGGGTCGGGTGAAATAGAAGGAATAAGAGAGAGGTCTGATGAAATAGGAGGAATAGGAGCAGAGTCTGGTGGAATAGAAGGAATAGGAGTGGGGTCTGATGAAATAGGAGCAATAGGAGTGGGGTCGGGTGAAATAGAAGGAATAAGAGTGAGGTCTGATGAAATAGGAGGCATAGGAGCAGAGTCTGGTGGAATAGAAGGAATAGGAGTGGGGTCTGATGAAATAGGAGGAATAGGAGTGGGGTCAGGTGAAATAGAAGGAATAAGAGTGAGGCCTGGTAAAATAGGAGGAATAGGAGCAGTTATTGGTAGAAAAGAAAACATAGAGGTTGGGTATTGGGGAATAGAAGGAATAGTAGTGGAGTCTGGTGGAATAAAGGGAATAGGAACAGAGTCTGTTAGTATTGAATGAATAGGAGCGGAGTTTGGTGGAACAGAAGGAATAGAAGCAGGCACTGGTGGAATAGAAGGAATATACGTGGGGTCTTTTGGAATAGATGGAATAAGAGTGGGGTCTGGTGGAATAGAAGGAATAGGAGTGTACGCATTATTGGTTGCCCCTCCCAAGGACTATGTCCCTCCTTACATAAGAAAATGGGAAACGACACTAAATAAGAAGTTTTTTTCAGGTACAACATAGACAGATTATAAATTTAGCGTTAAAATCCTCAATATCCACTAGGGCCCAAGAAACTAACTTTAAAATTATGAAAAGATGGTATTGTACATCTTCCATACTTAACAAATACTACCCCGACAATTTCAGATAAATGCTGGAGGTGTCAAGAGGAAAGAGGGACGATACTTCGCGTTTTTTGGTCTTGTCCAAGACTGGGGTACTTCTGGAGGGAAGTAAGGCGGATAATACAGAAATTTACTGAGTTCAACCTTCCGGAAGACCCAGTCCTTTTCTTGTTACATGTTTCAAATATACCAAGAAAAACATTGTAAATCAATTTTGCGCCATCTTTTTAATGCCGCTAGATCGTGTATTATACGACAGTGGCTGGATACGAGACCTCCAACAATCTTTTCGTGGTTCACACGAATCGAAGAGGTGAATAGGATGGAAGAGTTGCTATTATTGGCTAATAACCGATATGAGACTTACCTAGAAACATGGGCCCAATGGAATATATTTAAATCTTCGGAGGAATGGAAGCTCCTCTTTGTACCCTGAAGAGACTGGAGAGAGAGGGTTGGGAAGAGAGAGCTGATTGGGGCCTCCACCTCCCCTGTCGATGGTTAGATCTGGATAGATCTGCTTGTGACTCAATCTTATAATTTCCCTTTTTTTATTTTTTATTTTTTGCTTGTTTGTCTCTATATTGTGTTGGGTTGGGTTTTCATTCTTTTGTTTGTTTTTTGTTTTTTGTTTGAGGCTACTTTACTTAGAAGAAAAAGGGTTGTCTAAGTATAAAGGGGGAGATAGGCGATATGGAGGACAGAATGTGGTTTACTTTAATATTAAAGTTGTTGTTGTACTTAAGATAGGATTATCCTGTATTTTTGATTATGATTGGATCTGATTGGTCTCTATATGTCTGAAATATATGATTAATGAATTGTTATGTATTGGTATACTGGACAAGTTAAAATAAATAAATTGAAAAAAAAAAGGAAGGAATAGGAGTGGGGTCTGGTAAAATAGGAGGAATAGGAGTGGGGCAGTGGCCGCCCATCCACTAGGGACACACCCCCCTATCCATGAGTCCGGGCCCCTGATCTACATGCAGGGGCACTGGATACATAGATTCCAATGGTAGGGTGTTTTTTTTAAGCACGTGATTAGAGCCAGAGGCTCTAAAAGGCTTCAAAAAAGGGTGGGTTCAGGGCACAGAGCACTGCGTTACAATAAAGCTTTTTTTTTTGGAAACAAAGAATTTTTGGATTTTTTGGGATACAAAGAAAAAAACACAAGCAGATGTGCGTCTTTCTCTGTTTAATATCTCCATATTTTAGTTCTGCGGCTCATTGCAGGGGGAAGGAGACACTGACCTCTGTGTGTACGGACAGTTTACAAATTCTGTAAGATTTTATTTTCCATCCAGTTACAAGTCAACCTGAAATACTGAAAGTTCCATCAATGGAAGATAACACAATTAGATGGAGACTGTCTGAGGAATGGGGAGAAATCACCGGGTTTCAGGTAAAACCATCCTACATTTTCCGTATTTTATTCCTGATTCCATATTGACCAGTTACCGCTTACATGTTGAAGACTAATTGCCTTATCTAAAGTTAATGGTTAAGAGTTAATTTTATTAGAATTTTAACCACTTTAGCCTCGGAAGGATTTATCCCCTTCCTGACCAAAGCACTTTTTGCGATACGGCACTGCGTCACTTTAACTGACAACTGCGCGGTCGTGCGACGTTGCACCCAAACAAAATTGACATCTTTTTTCCCCACAAATAGAGCTTTCTTTTGGTGGTATTTGATCACCTCTGTGTTTTTTTTTTTTTTGCGCTATAAACAAAATTTTTTTGAAAAAAGCAATATTTTTTACGTTTTGCTATAATAAATATCCCCCCAAAAATATATATAAAAAACATTTCTTTCTCAGTTTAGGCTGATATGTATTCTTCTACATATTTTTGGTTAAAAAAAATTGCAATAAGCGTATATTGATTGGTTTGCACAAAAGTTATAGCGTCTACAAAATAGGGGATAGATTTATGGCATTTTTATTATTTTTTTTTTTTTTAGTAATGGCGGCAAACTGCAACATTATGGCGGACACATTGGACACTTTTGACACTATTTTGGGACCAGTGACATTCATACAGCGATCAGTGCTATAAAAATGCAATGATTACCGTGTAAATGACACTGTCAGGGAAGGGGTTAAACACTAGGGGGCGATCAAGGGGTTAAGTGTGTCCTAAGGAGTGATTCTAACTGGGGGGATGGGCTACGACTGACATGACAGCGATCACTGCTCCCAAAGATAGGGAGAAGTAGATCCCTGTCATGTCACTAGGCAGAACAGGAAATTGCCTTGTTTACAAAAGTATCTCCCTGTCCTGCCACTCTGTGACACGATCGCGGGCCCCCGGCGGAGATCATGTACCTGTACGCCCATTTGCCCAGCCGTGCCATTGTGCCAATGTACATTGTCGTGCGCTGGTCGGCATGTGGTTAAAAGGGAATGCATTTTAGAAAATATGTTTATTTTTTCATGGTAATTTACCTTTCTTACAGGGTGTATTTATGACACAAGATTCCCAGAGCACTGTGAGTTAACTAACAAGAGGACACAGCAATGGTTGTTTCCTTTCAGACACAATGGGGTTACTTTACTAAAGGTAAATAGTAAGGGAATTTCCCCTTAGCTTAGTGAATGAGGTGAAGCTCAGCTAGCTTGTGCAACAGAAAAATTGGATTTTTGTACTCACCGTAAAATCCATTTCTCTGAGTTCATCAATGGACACAGCGCCTCCTTTATCTTGATCATTGGGTTATATCGCCTCTGCAGGAGTAGGACTAGGCAGAACAAAAATCTTGGCTACAATCCATGGGCTGTCCTCAGTTAGCATATAACCCACTTCCTGCTCTAGGTATTCAGTTTAGTAGCAAGTAGTAATAGAAGTATCAAAAACTCCATAGAGGGGTGGGTGCTGTGTCCGTCGATGAACTTGGAGAAATGGATTTTACGGCAAGTACAAAAATCCTATTTTCTCCTTCGTTCATTGACACAGCGCTTCCTTAATCTTGACCATTGGGGCATTCAAAAGCAGTGCCAAAGAAAATGAGGGGTGGGGAAAATAACCCAAAGTTAAACACAAGAGCCCTAACCAGGACACAGGAGCCTCAACCTGGTCACAGGAGCCCCATCTGATAAAATAAGATTTTTAAGAAAAACACCCCTCAAGAGGGAACCCCTCTCTTTAAACAGCAGCCTGAAACACTTTCAGCCAAGAGAAGCATCCGCAGATGCCAAAATATCTACTTTATAGAATTTAGTGAAGTTATGCACCAACAACCAAGTGGCCGCCTTGCAAACCTGTGATGTTGACGCTTGATGATGGAAGGCCCAAGAAGTACTAAGTGCCCAAGTAGAATGTGCCGTGACAAGGAAAGGAGGAACCCAACCTTAAATAGAATAGGCCTGAGTCACCGTTGTCTGATCCATCTGGAGATGGTAGCCGAAGAAGCGGCCAGCCCTTTCCTGACCTCCGAAGGGACTCCATGGCTGCCAAATACACCCGAATCGCACAAACCACATCCAAGGTATGCAAAGCAAATTCCTTGGGATGGGCCAGCTTGGTACACAAGGATGGCAACACATTCAATTCAGTCAAATGGAAGTCAGAGACAACCTTGGGCAGAATGATGGACAGGGACGAAGAACCACTTTATCCCTATGGAGTACTAAATAGGGACTGCGACAGGATAATGCCGCCAACTCCGCAACCCTGCAAGCCGAGGTAATAGCCACCAAGAATGCCACCTTCTGGGACAATGTAGGTAAGGGAATCTCCCGAATATTCTTGAATGGAGGTTTCTGGAGAACCGCTAGTACTAAGTTTAAATCCCAATGGTGGCAAAAGAGACTGTACCGGCTGAGCCACATGCCTGACTCCTTGAATGAAGGTACAAACTAAAGAGTGAGTGGCTAGGGGTCAAGGAAAGAAGACTGCTAAGGCAGACACCTGGCCCTTGATGGTACTCAGGCCAACCTCTGCTCAACGCCCCGTTGCAGGAAGGTCAAGATCAGACCCATAGAAAAGGAGCGAGAATAAGCTCCAATCGACTTACACCAAGAAATGTGCGCTTTCCATGTATGATGGTATATCTTACTAGAAGTTGACTTCCTCGCATTCAACATACTGTAGTAGGGATCACTGATCCCAACAAACCTCTATCTCTCAGTACTTGGCTTTCAATGGCTAGGCCAATAAAACCAGCAACTGTAAAGAGGGATGGTAAATCAGCCCTTGGAACAACTGTTCTTCTCTGAGCGGTAGCTCCCAGAGGATGTTTACAGCCACCAGAATGACCAAAAGACTTTCTCCCTTGGTCCTTCACCTGCACCGCAGAAGAGGAAGGTGTTGGCCCTGCAGTGGCATTAGGACGACTGCGGCGTCTACCAGAGGAACCAGTGAGATTGCCACGAGTCTCGGTAACTGCCTGTTGAACTAAACCTGCTGAAGGAGCAGAGGTTTGAGTAGAAAAAAAAGACTACCCTGGTCAGCATTAAATCCAGAGTCCGACCCAGATAATTACATTTCCTGGATGGCAATAGAGGAGACTGTGAATAGTTCGGACGACATCTGAACCTTATATCCACACTAGGAGACTCAGGGCCCCTTGAAGCGGACAAACTCTTTCCCTCTTCTGTGCTACCCCCAAAAGGATCAATTCATGGATCCCCTTGATGCTCATAAAGATGTCCCCTCCCCCCATTTATGGGTGAGGGCAGACCTTTCTGCTGAAGGGGTCTTGTCTGCGGGATTGGAGAAGCCAGCTTTAGGCTTACCAGACCAAGATTGCTTGGAACCTCTTGGGAAAGACTTGAGAGATCTGTTTCCCTTGTCTGCAGCCCAAAATAATTTCTTATGGGCTGAGAAGGAAGTCCCACTTTTGCGAGGGCCCTTCCCTTTCTTAGACTGTGGCAGGTAGGTACTCTTCCCCCCTGTGACACCCTTAAGGATGTCATCCAGGGTAGCCCCAAACAGGCAATCGCCTTGAAAGGGCAGATCAATGAGAGCTTTCTTAGCCCTTGTACACATGGTGGGACATTCCGACAACAAAATCCGCCGGATTTTTTTGACAGATTTTGTTTGAAAGTGGTGTTGCATACACACGGTCGGACAAAGTTGTCTGAAATTCCGATCGCTCAGAACGTGATGACGTTCGGTCATTGCGACAGGACTACATTGCGGCTAGTAGCCAATTGCTTTGGTCTCGTAATTTGATCTGAGCATGTGTGACACTTTGTCCAATCGGAATTCTCTACAAACGATCGGACAGAGTCCGATCGGATAATGTTGTCGGAAAACTTTATATCCAGCTCTCAAACTTTGTTGGTCAGACATTCCGACGGAAAAAGTCGGATGGAGCCCACACACGGTCGGATTATCCGACAACAAGGTCCGATCAGACCTTTTCCGTCGGAATGTCCGAACGTGTGTACAAGGGCTTAGAAGCTTGGTCTGAAGACCAGTTCTTAAGCCACAACACGCGTCTAATCACTACCGCTAAAACTGAAAGTTTGGAAAGCAGGGGAGTTGTATCTAAAGATGCATCACATATAAATTGCAGCCCTTGGACCAACTGGTCTGCCAAGTCAACATAAGCAGCAGGAACCTGCTCATTCTCCAGACCTTGGCACAAAAGCTTGGCCCACTCAGTCAGTGTCTGAGACACCAGGGCTGAGGCTAGGACCGGTCGCATTGCCGAACCTGCCATAGTACACATGCTACACGCCACGGACTCTGCTTTCCTATCAGCCGGGTATTTAAAGGATGAGGAATCCTAAACTGGAATCATTGTTGCTTTATTCAACCTGGAAAGTGGAGGGTCCACCACTGGTGGACTAGTCCACTATTTTAAAAGTGATTCCTCAAAGGGGTAAGTGTTTAGGGACTACAAAAGGTTGCTTTGGTTGCCCCCACTCCTTATAGCCAAACTTGTCAAAATATGGCAGATAAAGAAACACCTTAGCTGCACAAGGTGCCTGGTGTGCTGGTGTGTATCAAAAGGGACAGCCATGTCAGTGGCCACATTAGCCACATCCTCCATTTTTAATGTCTCACACACCACAGTAACAAGTGCGTCCACCAGCATTTATTTCTTCGCACCTGCGACCGTTGAGGAGTCATTGTCACTATCAGATGGATCAGGGAGCGTGGTATCAAGTCCCACTGGAGGGGCCACATTCACAGCAGCATCAGACTTAGACTTATGCCGCGTACACACGACCGGACTTTTCGACAGCAAAGGTCCGACGGAAGGAATCCGTTGGACAATACGATCATGTGTGGTCTCCATCGGACCTTTGCTGTCCAAAAATATGACAGACTTTAGAAATAGAACATGTTTCTAATTTTTCCGCCGGAACTCCGCCGGACCCAGTTCCTAACGAGAAATCCGTTCGCGTGTATGCTAGTCCGACGGACAAAAGCCGATGCTAGGGCAGCTATTGGCTACTGGCTATGAACTTCCTTATTCTAGTTCAGTCGTACGTCATCACGTTCTAATCTGTCGGACTTTCGTGTGATTGTGTGTGGCCAAATCCGTTCATTTGGAAAGTCAGGTAGAACTCTGCCGACTCTGCCGAAAGTCCTTTGGGTAGACCGTCAGACCTAGTCCGTCAAAAAGTCCGGCCGTGTGTATGCTACATAAGGGTAAATGGCCACCAACTTTTGCCAAAATGCTAGCAGATCCCCCATCAGGTCCTATTCCCACACTGACACACCAGCCCCCCCAGGGAACATCCACATAGGGGGATGGGGGAAACCCTTGCACTGGGACCCCAATGGCCCCAGGCACTCCAGCCCCACCAATCAAGGCAGTATACACAGCAGCACATGTGTCAGCAACATGTGTCCCCCCTCCCCCCACCTCAGGGAATACTGGGTGGGGGGGCGGTAGAGGGTAGATAGGGGGAACCCAGCTTAACTGAAGGATGGAAGGAGGGATCCTGCAGGCAAGTCTGACCATCCCTGGAATACCCGCGTCCACCCCACTCCCCGCACACAAGGAGGGAGGACTGTACTTGCCCTTTTACGGCTGTGGGTATAGCTCCAGATAGGACCCTCGCCACTGAAATAGGGGGCTGTTGGCCAGAGGGACGGTGCGACTTGGACCAAAACCCAGTCGCATTTGACTTTGCAAGACATTTAACTCGCAGGCCAGCCTCCGTCTGTTGAGGCTACGTCGTGGCTGGCCTAGCGCGTAGCTGTGGTCTGCGCGTGCTCACTGGCTGGAAAGGGCAAGTGATACACAAAGGTAATTACTGTGAGGGATTAGTTGATGGAGAAGGCACAGTTTTTAGGTGGAGGCAGGGTAGGCTTGTAAGATGGCTGACACCTGGCCCAGTTCCATGTAGTCTTCATAAACCGCCAGGCACGAGCCTTTACATAAAGGTTGTAGGGTGTCACAGGTTGATCAGCCCAAACCAATGCTGTCCATGTATGGATGGCAGCCTGAGGCCTAGTCTTTCCATCCTCCTGGTACTTACATAGTTAACCCCACTTCCTCAGGAGTAATCAGGCACCTCATCTACATGTAAGCTTTGAGGACCATGATGGCCAGGTTTTCACCACATCTATCACCTAATGTCCCAAGCATTGGCTTTGTTGAACACTTCTGATATATTATCACACAGAGGCTTCTTGTCGTAACAAATTCTTTTACTGAAATAACTCTTCTCTGCAACCAAAAATTGACATTATAGACAGAAGGGTGCGGGATATCAAAACATCACTTCGTGGTAAAAGTGGATATCCCAATATAATCCTTAGTAAAGAAGTGCCATCGTCCGTGATGAGTGTATACAAAAAAACGAGACTACTGGGGGGACTTATGGACTTTACAGGCCCCAGTACAGAACAAAAATGATTTTCATTAAACAGTTTTTATTATTCCAAAGATATACAAAAATGCGATTAAAAACCAGAAAAGGATGATACATTCATTAGCGGAGACCTCAATCAGCAAAAAATATATCATACTACATCTCATACAATAATATGGTTCAATAAAATAGCCAACAATAAGCCATTGGGAACTAGAGTGTAGATATATATTCACAGTGATGATATGCTGATATGAGTCCCTTGCTCATGCCCCGACATGTTTCGCGTCCCATCGACGCTTCTTCTGGGGCGCAATGAAGTTCTTAAAAGCAAAGAAGGAACATACATCACAAATAAAATACAGTAAAATATACAACTACATTTGGTTCATAATAACTAACAAATAATTAACATAGGGCAAGGTGCTGTCGAGAGACGATATGAATGTGCAACACATAGACAGTCATAATAGGGCACTGTGGGGACACACGACAATATAATATCAAAAATTGAGTAAAGATAAAAATGTATTAATTTACAAAGTTACCCTCCGGAGTGGGGGCTAATGACCAGTTAATATAGCATCTGGATCGCGAAGGAGATAGAGAGTCTGAAAATCAGCAACTAGAGATAAGATACATAAAAGGAAAAGGTTTGTATAAATGTAGTGCTTGATGCCAATGTATTATATATATATATATAAATGTCTATAATGTATATGATGATATGGTAGTAGCGTAAGGAAGGGCTCACCAACGTCTAGTAATCCATGACCTATGCATCTAGTAATACACCCCTTCCCGGAAACCTTCCTTTTCCTACCCCATACCTTTTACCTTTCCCTTTTACCTTACCCCCCAATAAATAGACCACACTGGAGTTTGGAGTATAAAATGGCCATAGCCATAGCAACCTTTATTTTAACCAATCTTCAACCAAAACCACATTTTCACCATACCAGGCCTCCGGCCGTTTATCAGCCCGGAGACAACCCACTTTCCCGCAGTGCCACCAAACCCGTATCCCAGCCTACCCTTCCGCTGGGATACACCAAAAAGGGGGCACATACCACCTATGAGCCCCCCCACACACTTCCATCACATCCGTTTCTTTACCCCGTCAAAGACCAAAGGCACCGTCTTTTGCTGCTATGACGACCCTCTTCACCGAACCTGCAAGAAAAAAGGGGACACCGGCAACAACCAGAAATACAATAAATATAACATCCTAACCTAAGGGCGGGTGGGTGGGCAACTTCCAAAACCTTGTGACCCACGCTTGCCGCTCGACTCCTCCCCACATTTAAATAGTGTTCCGCCCCCTTCCTCCTGACTCTCAGCTCCGCCCCTCTTTCACTTCTTCTATCTTAAAGGGGTTGTAAAGGTTCGTTTTTTATTTTCTAAATAGGTTCCTTTAAGCTAGTGCATTGTTGGTTCACTTACCTTTTTCTTTGATTTCCCTTATAAATGTTTTTTTCTTTGTTTTCTTTGTTCGAATTTCTCACTTCCTGTTCCTCCTCAGTAAGCTGTTTAGTAAGCTGTTCTGGCTGACTAACCACCAGCTCGGAAGATGGTGAGAAGTTTACTGAGGAGAAACAGGAAGTGAGATATTCAGACAAAGAAAAAAAACATTTAGAAGGGAAATCAAAGGAAAAGGTAAGTGAACCAACAATGCACTAGCTTAGAGCAACCTATTTAGAAAATAAAAAATGAACCTTTACAACCCCTTTAATTTTAACCCTGCAGGGGTTTTACTTAGCATCCGTCATGCCAGCCCTGCACCTCCGTCTTTGCCTTCATTTCCGTGCCTCCCTTTCCATGAGTTCCAGAGTAGTCAAATGTAAGAGGATAGAGACAGCTATCACATCTCAGTTCCAAACAGCAGGTATAGGGAGCCAGCTCATTGGCATATCCAACAATCAAGACCACATAAGGCTGGGTGTCAAGAAAGTATAGGGTAATATAGGGGTGTCAATGAAGAAAGGAGGAGGGGATGATGGTAAGTGAAGATGATAACTTTTCCAGAGGGAAAAGTAAATGAGTGTCTCATCGCAAGGAGACGCTTGTGCGGCATCTCCATAAATGTGTGTGCCCCACCCCCCGCGTCCAATAATTACCAATAAAAACCATGTTGATATAATTGGTATTCATTTAGTTCGTATTTTATGTTTTCTCTGTTTTTTTGTTCTGTACTGGTGCCTGTAAAGTCCATAAGTTCCCCCCAGTAGTCTTGTTTTTTTGTATACAAAAATTGACATTAGCAAAAGTCCAAATATTGGCCAACAATAGGTCACTCTTCCTTCCACTGAATATAATACTGATAATATGCTATCTACTGATATGAGTCACTTTCAGTAGCTTTCAGTTCAGAAAAAGGTCCATAAAGACATGGATGAGCAAGTTTGCGGTGGAGGAGCTTGACTGGCCTGCACAGATTCCTGACTTCAACCCAATAACACCTTTGGGATGAATTAGAGCAGAGACTGAGAGCCAGGCCTTCTTGTCCTGTGACCTCACAAATGCGCTTCTGGGAGAATGGTCAAACATTCCCATAGACACACTCCTAAACCTTGTGGATGGCCTTTCCAGAAGAGTTTAAGCTATTATAGCTGCAAAGGGTGGGCCAACTCATTATTGAACCCTACGGACTAAGACTGGGATGCCATTAAAGTTCATGTGCGTGTAAAGGCAGGTGTCCTAATACTTTTGACAATATAGTGTATGTGCTGTTTTTATTGAGGTGCCTTATAACCTTATGGAATTCTAGATTTGTCAATCAATGTGTACCAGATCTGTTGCCCAATGGTAGTTTATATTTTGATTATGACCATTACAGGTAAAATAAATAACAATGAAATAATAGTAGTTGTTGGTTGAATTATGTGTTTAATTATGTAAGGGCAATGATGGCAAATTGGGACTCAGGTTTTTGAATTGACCCGCCCACTCCACACCCTCTATTTAGCATATCAATTGCCTAGATATGTTGGCTGCCAGCTTCTCTGTGACTTGACAAAGCACATGCGTGCGAAATGCGTCGTCACTGAAACCCCCATGCTTGCGTGCCAAGCTGGATCCTTGTGACTCCTTCCTTCTTCTGCTCAGTGGCTAGTCCTGACGCCATCCGCATCGCGCCGTGCGCCTAGCCTGGACACACAAACAGACAGCGATCCACAGGCTGTCACTTCGCCATTTCCCTAATGGCTTCCCCACTGGAACTTGGGTGCAAGATTCCATCTCACCCCGGAGTTTCTGGCATTGGTATCACTTGCTTTTATTAACATTTTAATGACTTGTTTATTAAATTAATTATTACTTAAAGCGGAGGTCCACCCTAAAGTGGACCTTCCGCTCATTGGAATCCTCCCCTCCTCCGGCGCCACAATTGGCACCTTTCAGGGGGGAGGGGGATGCAGGTACCTGTACAGTACAGGTATCTGCACCCACTTCCGGGATAGCTCTCTGCGGAAAGGGGCGTAGATCTATGCCCCTTTCTGAAAGTCCCCCACTGCCTGCTGGGAAACACACAGATCCCAGAGGCAGCGGGTCCATCCTCATTGCGCAGCGCGACTCGTGCATGCGCAGTAGGGAACCGGGAAATGAAGCCGAAAGGCTCCACTTCCTGATTCCCATACCCAAGATGGCGGCGGCAGCACCCGAGAGACGATCGAGAGATCAGCTTCGGGTGCCGACATCGCGGGCGCGCTGGGCGGGTAAGTGTCCTTATTTTAAAAGTCAGCAGCTGCAGTATTTGTAGCTGCTGGCTTTTAAAAAAAAAAAACGGTGGAACTCCCGGCGGACTCCCGCTTTAATTATTTAAAATAAACAAGTGTGTTTTTTCTTTGCATCTACTGGGCGGACTCTTTACAACCTGCATTACATCCACCCAACCCTAGAAGGATTACCACAATATAAAGATTTGCTCCTAGGACCCTGAGTGCTGCTTTTCCTTGACTGACTTAATTTTAGGTGTGGTCCTTTGGTGATGTCGGGGGCTACACTTGGGCCCTCCATATCAAGAAAGTTGATCACCATTGTATTAGCAGAGAAGGGTTTGCATATACTTTAAGGGGAACTCCACCTGCCTTCAGGCTTCCTTGAAGAGATGAGTTTTCAAGGCTCTCCTAAAGGTGGACAGAGTAGTAGATAGTAGGACAGATTGGGGTTGTGAGTTACAGAGGATGGCAGAGGCCCTGGGGAAGTTCTGGAGGCATGCACAGTACTCTCCATTGACATAACGATAAGTGTGCTGTGAAGGCAGACAGTGCTATGCCACAATGGTGACTCTGGCATGCATGTGTTGTCATCACTGCCTTCCAGTTCATATGGCCAGAGAGTATGAACCAAGGAAGAAGGCCACGTGAAGGTAGAAGCACTTGGAGTGGTGACAGCCCAGCACTGGAAGGCTCCATTTGAAATATTTGTCTATCATATCGTGTTAGTAATCGATGCATACCAGCCCTCTATGGAATTACCTGCAGGGGGCCCATTTTTTCTTTGAGTTCACTACCAATTAAAGTTTCTTCATAAATTCAAATAGAAAAATCTTCTCAATTCCACAGCATAGCAACATTTCAGGAATGAAGAAATCTCATCTGGAAGCCCGGAGTGTGTGAACAGCACAATGAGACATTAAACATTTATATATCCCACTCATCTACAAATAGGCCATCAATGTGGACTGCCAACACTCTCTAGTCAACCAATAGGCCTGTGAAAATGTAGACCATGGATCGTGTAGACCAGGAGTCTCCAAACTTTCTAAACAAAGGTCCGGTTTATGGTCCTTCAAACCTGATGGGAGCCGGATTGTGGCCAGTGGGAGTAATAAATGTCCTAGTGTCGGTGGGAGTAAACAATGACCTATGGTTTCTATTAGGTGGATGAATAGTGCCCCATCATTGGTGTCAGTGGGAGGAATAGTGCCCCATCATTGGTGTCAGTGGGAGGAATAGTGCTCCATCATTGGTGTCAGTGGGAGGAATAGTGCTCCATCATTGGTGTCAGTGGGAGGAATAGTGCTCCATCATTGGTGTCAGTGGGAGGAATAGTGCTCCATCATTGGTTTCAATGCAAGGAATAGAGTCCACGAGTAGCCAGGCCTTGGAAACCCAATAAGAAATGATAATATTCTGAGCTTGGCCATCATTGTACCAATGACAGCTGAGCATCTAAGCGGTTGTAGCCTTCTACCTGCCAGGCGGTGCTATTCATACTCATCAATGGTATCTGTCATGTAAATAGACTCAGGGCCGTTTTTAATATTGATTGGGCCCGGGGCAAAAATTGTCTTGGGGCCCCCCTCCCCCCCATGCAATGTCGCTCTCCACCTTCTCTGAGAAATACAATAAATAGCAGCTAGACTTAAAATCAGTTTACTGTATCAGATCAGATCAGATCAGGCAGCGATTGCGATTGGTTGCCAGAGGTTACAGCATATCATTACTGCTTACTGACAGGTTGCTAGAGGCTACAGTACACATTAAGGCTCACTGATTAGTTGCTGGAGGTTACAGCACATGATTTCTGCTTGTTGATTGGTTGCTAGAGATTACTGTACAGTAATACTGCTCACTGGTTGCTTTAGGTTACAGCATATTTTCTCCTCACAGCAGGGGGCATAATATATATGAATGCCACCTTTATTTACAAATCAATGCCGCTGGCCTCAGCTATTTACATATGAATGTTGCTGCTATTTACATATAAATGACCGTTATTTACATGTAAACACAGAGTCTGCAGGTGAGTCATCCGTACACAATAGGGCTGAGCTGAGCAGCATTAGTAGCAGCATTTCACACTGAGATATCAGGACACAGCACAGGACTAAAATTTCAAGGGACAAGGGAATTTAAACTGGAATGGTTGGCAAGTATGAGGCAGCTGCTTTGGGCCCCACAACAATGACAGGGCCCAGGGCAGCTGCCTCTTTTGCCCTGCCTTAAAGAAGGCCCTGAATAGACTCCATAGAGAGGCAATCTGCAATGGTTTCTACATAGTTTGCTATTGTATTTATTATGATTAGGACTATTTGATATATTTTCCCTTGAGTCAAAAAAATATTATTTCTTGATCATACATCACGGGACACAGGAGCTTCATTACATAGTGGGTTATATAGGCACCTCTGGTGATTGGACACTGGTTGACCCAATTAAAGAGAATTCCTCCCCTATATAACCCCTCCCATTAGGGAGGCACCTCAGTTTTTTCGCCAGTGTCTGGTCGATGGTCACGTAAAACTTAGCTCTATGCGGGTCCCGGCGAGGGCCGAAGGGCTACAACAAACCGGATCCATACCTCGGGCCGATAATTGACTCCCAAGATGGTATGGTACCCGGGCCTCGTCTGCCGAAGACACGAGGTTTTGCCTGTAAGTCCTCTCCATTGGAAGACTGGACTCTGGGACAACCAGACTTGGGGTACTGTTTACTCAGGGCGCCCGTAAGTTTCTGGCAGAGTTTTTTACAAGGCCCAGGTAGGAGGATCTTTTCGTAAGAACCCCAGATACGCCTGAAGGTTGGCTAACAATACCCGCCGTGATGGGTGAAGGCTGGAATTGGTCTGAACACAGCAATTCCTGCGGCGGGGAACAGGTATGGGAAGTCATCCTATATATTTAATATATGAATGGATTTCTTCATTGTGAGTAGTTGTATGTCTTACCTGGTTTCCACCACTTGAGGGAGTAAGAGCAAGCCTGATGCATACTTACATGCCTTTCAAACAAACACGCTCAGTGAAATGCCTGGTCCTCCCAGCTACTCACGTCTCCTTGCAGTCCCTGCCACAATGAAGGTAAAAGAGGGGTCCCACGCAGATCAGGGGGTCCCATGTCACTCCCTTTGGGTTCTCCTCCCCCCCCGGATCCCGCGGTCCTCGTGCACGCGCGCGGGCGCGTGCACGCGCGCCGGGCGCGCTCCCGGCCTAATGGGGAAAGGGGGGGGGGGTGGTTGCCAGCTGTGCACAATCAGGTGCTCTATGCTGCAGTGCAGGCGCCAAAACGGCCGTTTTTAAAAGCCCAGAGCGTCAGGGGACTGTAAGGTGAGACACAGGAGCTGTGGGCTGTAAGCATCCGTGGGATTGGATCCAGGCGAACCTTAAGACACCTACTCAGCATCATATTGTGCAGTTAAGCTTATATTGATTTATTGTGAGACTTTAAGCACAAACAAGTGATTGCATTTTACATTAGTAACTCTGCTTTGTAGCTCAGTACTATGTCTCCTCGTAAGAGGGTTTCAGGGGCAGGTAACAAAAGCACTGGCAGGTCACCGCCTAGGTCCATTCCAAAAGTGCATGCAGATTACCATCCCCCTCTGCAAGAGTGGAGCCTGCATCTCAAGACGAGTCAGTGCCCCTTTCAGGCTTTGCAGCCTCTCCTAATGTCGCAGCCCCGGTATATGTCACTGAGGACTCCCTTAGGGCTACATTGGAGAGTTTTGAAGGGAGGATAATGAATTTTATTTCTGCTTCCCTAAAAGATAGCAGAAAAAGGGGTAGATCCCCTCCCTCTGCTGAAATCCCTCTCTCAGACAGTTGTTCTGAAAATGAGGAGAGATCCCTATCTTTGGATAGGGATCATGAGCAGTCGGATCAGTCAGAGGATGAGGAGTTAGTCCCCTCCTCCCAGGCACTCAGAAAGCAGGTGCAGTATTATACTGAATTGGTGCGTACCACATTCAGAATGCCTGCTACTGAAGTCGCTACATCCTCTGTCTCTTCCCTGGGAGTCAGGAAAGCCCCACAGACTGCTTGTTCCTTTCCAATTCATCCTTTAATGGCTGACTTGATGTATAAGGACTGGGGACATCCCGATAAACTGTTTTCTCCTCCCAAGAGGTTTTCTATGTATTATCCCGTGGAGGAAAGTTTCACCAAGAAATGGGGGGCCCCATCTGTTGATGCGGCTATCTCTTGTGTGAATAAAAACCTAACTTGTCCTTTGGATAATGCGCAGGTATTTAAGGATCCAGCTGACAAAGGGCTGGAAACCTTGTTAAAAGCCTCCCTTTCCATGGCCGGCGCTGTGGTGCAACCTACAGTCGCAGCCGTGGGGTTGTGTCAGTTCCTTAAGGAACAGGTTAAACAGATGTTTGAACTCCTTCCCAATGAGGAAGTAGAGAAATATGCAGAAATGCCTCACATCTTATGTTTCATAATTGATGCGATTTTGGATTCTGTCCAACAAGCATCACGTTTGTCCCTCATGTTGGTACACATACGAAGGGCTCTATGGCTAAAGAATTGGGCTGCTGAGATGTCATGCAAAAGCATTTGGCTGGGTTCCCGTTTAAAGGGGAACGGTTGTTTGGAGAGGAATTAGATAAATTCGTCCAAAATATTTCGGGAGGTAAATCTACACTCCTTCCAGTCAAGAAGAGTAAACGTCCTTCATTCAGGCGTACTCTTTCTCCCGAAGCATCAAGCTCTAAACAGTGGCGACAGCCTTCCCAGCCCTCCTCGGCTGGAAAGCCTCAGGGCTGAGCCCAGGGACAGAAAAAGACTTGGGGGCGGAAGCCTGCCAAGCAAACCTCCAAGACCTCCTTGTGAAGGGGCGCCCCCGCTCGGCCGAGTGGGGGGAAGGCTCCTGCAGTTTGCAGGCGCCTGGCGGGAGGAGATTCAGGACAGATGGGTGATCTCTTCAGTGTCTCTGGGCTACAGGCTAGAGTTTCAGGAGATTCCACCTTCTCGTTTTCTAAGGTCAAGGATCCCCAGGGATCCGATAAAGCAGAAACCGCTATTTGTGGCCTTAGATCAATTACTATCCCAGGGTGTGATAGTAGAAGTGAGCCCGAAAGATCAGGGTTCAGGTTTTTATTCAAATCTCTTCACCGTTCCAAAACCAAGCGGAAGTGTCAGACCTATCTTGGATCTGAGAGACTTAAACCGGTTTCTACACATCCAGACCTTCCGGATGCAGTCAATACGCACTGTGCTCTCCTCCCTACAAGGAGGAGAATTCATGGCATCAATAGATATCAGAGACGCATATCTTCATGTGCCAATATTTCCCGCACACCAGAAGTTTCTGAGGTTCGCGGTAGAGCAGCGCCATTTTCAATTTGTGGCCCTGCCGTTCGGCCTAGCCACGGCCCCCCGAGTCTTCACGAAGATTCTAGACCCTCTCTTAGCAATCTTAAGAGTTCAGGGCATAGCCGTCATGGCTTACCTAGACGACTTACTTCTCGTAGAGAGAACTGCAACATGCCTAAGTCGCAGCGTCACCAAAACGCTAGAACATCTGGGCCACCTAGGTTGGATTATAAACCTAGAAAAGTCGTCTTTACAACCGACCACCAGGTTGGATTACCTGGGTCTGATTATCGACACCGCTCAAGGCAGGGTGTTCCTTCCAAAGCCAAAGGCCTTGGCCATTGGAGATCTGGTGCGCCTGATTCTGGGCAGAAGATCTTCCTCCATTCGGTTGTGCATGAGACTGTTGGGAAAAATGGTCGCCTCTTTCGAGGCCGTTCCATTCGCCCAGTTCCACTCAAGGCCCCTGCAAAGATGCATCCTTGCGATTTGGAACAGGAAGCCCCAATCCCTGGATCTTCCTATGCGTTTATCCCCTCGGGCACGCAAAAGTCTTGTCTGGTGGTTACAGACCGAAAATTTGCTGAAGGGCAAAACCTTTCTTCCCCTCTCGTGGAAGATTGTCACCACGGATGCCAGCCTGACAGGCTGGGGAGCCGTGTTATAGGGAACATGCTCGCAGGGAAAATGGTCTGCGACCGAAAGTCTGCTGCCCATAAATATCTTGGAGATTCGGGCAGTTTACATGGCACTCAGAGAGTGGTCTCACAGACTGCGAGGTTTCCCGGTTCGGATTCAGTCCGACAATGCCACCGCAGTGGCTTATATCAATCACCAGGGCGGTACCAGAAGTCTGGTGGCCCAAAAGGAGGTGAATCGCATACTTGTCTGGGCAGAAGAGCATGTGCCGTGCCTCTCTGCAGTCTTCATCCCAGGAGTGGACAATTGGCAGGCGGATTATTTCAGCCGCCAGCAGTTGTGCCCAGGAGAATGGGCTCTGCACCCCGATGTGTTTCAGGACATATGTTACAAGTGGGGCACTCCAGACGTGGATCTGTTTGCGTCCAGATTCAACAGGAAACTGGGCAGCTTTGTATCAAGGACAAGAGATGCACTTGCTCAGGGGTCAGATGCTCTGACAGTTCCCTGGGATCAGTACAATCTGATCTATGCCTTCCCCCCGAGCCCGCTGCTATCGAGGTTCCTGGGAAGGGTCAAGAGGGAGACGAAGCCGGTCCTTCTAGTGGCCTCGGCTTGGCCCAGGCGACCATGGTTCGCAGAAATCATGAAGTTGGCAGTGGGCAGGCCATGGACCCTCCCTCTCCGGCCAGATCTGCTCTCACAGGGCCCAATTTACCATCCTGCTTTACGCAGTCTGAATTTGACGGCCTGGCTGCTGAGACCCACATTTTGAGAGGCCGTGGTCTTTCGGGGCCAGTCCTTTCCACTCTGGTCAATGCCAGAAAACCAGCCTCCAGGCGTATCTATTACATGATCTGGAGGACATATGTTTCCTGGTGTGAACCCAGGAGATGGCATCCTAGAAGGTATGTCATTGGCAGAATCTTGGCCTTTCTCCAGTCAGGCCTTGAAATGAATTTGGCCATAAGCACCATCAAGGTGCAGATTTCGGCCCTATCGGTCTTTTTTTCAAAAGATCGCTTGCATCACATTCCCTAGTACGGGCCTTTATCCAGGGGGCTATGCGGATGAGACCGCCAGTCAAACCTCCGGTATGCCCTCGGGATCTGAATTTGGTTCTCTCGGCCTTAGAAGCCCAACCATTTGAACCTCTGCATCTAGCTTCCTTGACTCTCCTGACAAAGAAGCTGGTTTTCCTAGTAGCCATATCCACGGCTAGAAGGGTATCAGAATTGGCAGCTCTTTCCTGTAAAGAGCCCTATTTAATTATCCATAAGGACCGAGTGGTCATGCGTCCCAACAGGTCCTTTCTACCTAAGGTAGTTTCAGGTTTCCACCTGAATCAGGATGTAATCCTACCATCCTTTTTTCCAAATCCTCAGTCCACAGAGGAAAAATCCTTACACACTTTAGATGTGGTTAGAGCAATCAGTCTTTATCTTCAAGCAACTGCTCAGATAAGGAAAACTGACTGTTTATTTATTCTGCCAGAAGGCCCTAAAAGGGGTCAGGCAGCGTCAAAGTCCACTCTCTCAAGGTGGATCAGACAGGTTATTTCTCAGGCCTATGACTTAAAGAGGAAGATTCCTCCTTTTCAGGTGAAAGCGCACTCTACTAGGGCTGTCAGTGCTTCTTGGGCAGTGCATCACCAGGCCTCCCTGGCTCAGATCTGTAAGGCTGCGACTTGGTCATCAGTCCACACATTCACCAGATTCTATCAGGTGGATGTCAGAGGGCAAGAGGATATCGCCTTCGGGCGCAGTGTACTGCAAGCTGCAGTTTAGGTCCTCAGGTCCCTGGCGGTCTAAAATTATGATCTGTGTCTCCCTCCCCTCAACCTGAGCATTGCTATGGGACATCCCACTATGTAATGAAGCTCCTGTGTCCCGTGATGTATGATCAAGAAAATAGGATTTTTATATACAGCTTACCTGTAAAATCCTTTTCTTGAGAGTACATCACGGGACACAGGGCTCCCGCCCCTCTTGGGTTTTACGTGGTTTCTTATTGCTTTGCTACAAAACTGAGGTGGCTCCCTAATGGGAGGGGTTATATAGGGGAGGAATTCTCTTTAATTGGGTCAACCAGTGTCCAATCACCAGAGGTGCCTATATAACCCACTATGTAATGAAGCTCCTGTGTCCCGTGATGTACTCTCAAGAAAAGGATTTTACAGGTAAGCTGTATATAAAAATCCTATTATATTTTCTCATATCCAGTCAGCAGGTGGAGTCTTTGGATCCATTTCACGTTTCCAGTGTCTCCTTACCTCCTGATGAAATATCCGGCTGTTTAGGGGGCTCAGTAGCTTTATGGGCCCTTCTGAGATTTCCTTCAGAGTGTCTAATATAAGGGCAGCTAGTGCAGAGAAGTGTTTTCCTTTCAGATAACCCATGAAGCTCTAGAAATCCTGTGTCAATGCTACCCTATAAGAATGTTGTTAACATAAAACTATTTTAAATATAAATATATATATATATATATATATATATATATATATATATATATATATATATATATATGTAAAAATTGGCATTACATCATCATATATTTCTTTTCAGCTTACTAAAGAACCAATTTGCTTACTTTTAATCTTTACTACATGGTCATCAAATGAGTCATATAAGATATAATTCCTTGTAGATGAATATCTCAGGCTGGAGGGATTACAATGTGTCCTTTGCTGTGGACGAGTCTCTCCAGTTCCCACCCAATGTGACAGAATATAAAATCCCCCTCCAGTATGGGACCAACTACACCATCACCCTCCAAGGACTCGCAACATCTGGGGCTAAGGAGGTTACAACCGAGAACATTGAGACTGATATTGGAGGTGAGTGCACTGGCAGACATGCCAATTGAAAGGCTGTTTTATAGAACAATAAATATTCATAGGTTTAAAGCAGTGGAGTGTTTGATCTTGTTTCACAATGGAAGGTTCACCACTGACACCGATCTGCTGCAGAGACTTGATGATCAGCTATATCAGCCATTCTCAACCAGGGTTCCGTGGAACCCTAGGGTTCCCCAAGAGCATGCAAGGGGTTCGATGAGCTATAGCTGAGGGACCTCATATATGATGGTGCCTGGATACAGGCCTGGGACAAGGGGGGCTGCCCTGGGCACAACATGTATTGTAGGGATTGGGGGTGCCACAAGTTCCTTCTACCGTATGGCTGACAGGAGTAGTGACAGTGGCATCACTACTTCTGTCAGCCCAGCGCTAAAAGCAGCAAGGAGAGGAGGAGAGGGCCAGGAGGAGGTGCGGACTGTACTCTCTGTCCCCCTCCTCCCCATAAGTTCACAAATAATGAAGGGGGGGGCACATTTTTGCATCTTTGCCCTGGGCACTGGATGATCTTGTCCCAGTACTGCATACAACCACACGAACACACTGTGCACGCACCCACATTGTACACACTGTGCACCCACACAGACACATACAGACTCATGTATAATAAAGGTAGGGTGAGGGGGACACAGTTGGCATCTTCGCTCTGGGCACTGTGTAGGGAGGGGCACTGAAGATAAGCCATTCCTCCATGTTTGCCCATTAACTCATTTGGGGCCAAGTCTGGGTCACAGGAGAGGACACACCTGGGATGGGATCATGAATGTACACCGTGTACAATTGCACCATATCCGTTCTCTACTTAACTCTCGGGTCCCCATGACAAAGTACACCTTCTCTGTAACTTGCATTTAGGAGGGGCACGATGAGCCTTGTCCACATCCACCCGTACAGCAAATCACCACTACCTCACTCCCAGTAACGGTATGTGGTCAAGCCCTGCATCCAGCATGGTCTCCATGCTTGCACTAAAGTTCACTTGATTCTTCCATACCTGTCTACAGGACAGGGACCTCTGAGGCACGAGTCTGCTCCTATTGGTATGGGAGACAGACCACTCATGGAGAGAGCGCCAACAACAGCTCCCTCCTGCAAAAGGCTATCCCACCTATCTCAGGCACACACTTAACGACAGGCTGCTTGGTAGATTTCTGTTACCATGGGTGACCACTTGTATCTGCACACTGCACCAACTTCGGTACGTCTTCATACCCCATGTGTTTAGTGACCCGAACTACAGACTATGTGTGCCAGTTACTTGCATTACACCCATTAAGTAAATTCAGACCAGATGGGAACAAAGTTTCAAACCTTTACTTACAAAAGTGTAAAATGAACATCTTAAAGTCCAACATGCAAGAGCAAGATTTTTCCTATATCCCTACTCATAACTCAGACTTTACTGCCCCCGCATACCTGCAAAGGTAGAGTTCATGTAGGAAGAAACGGATCCATTAGCGACATTTCCCAGTGCTGGAATCTTCGGGGATGAACTCCAGGTACTGATGACTTTCTACATCACGGTGGTGGCAAGTGACATTCCTCTGCTCCTCCCAAGTGGGGGCACTCTCAAATCTTTTACCTTATGGGGTTCTCTTACAGGCTCTGGGCTCTATGCTTAGAGGTAGGGATGAGCGAACAGCCCCCGGTTCGGTTCACACCAGAACCTGCGAACAGACCGAAAATTGGCGCGAACTTTAGAACCCCCATTAAAGTCTATGGGACTCGAACGTTCAAAATCAAAAGTGCTAATTTTAAAGGCTAATATGCAAGTTATTGTCCTAAAAAGGGTTTAGGGACCCGGGTCCTGCCCCAGGGGACATGTTACAATGCAAAAAAAAGTTTTAAAAACGGCAGTTTTTTTCGGGAGCACTGATTTTAACAACGCTTAAAGTGAAACAAAATTGAAATATTCCTTTAAATATTGTGTCTGGGGGGTGTCTATAGTATGCCTGTGAAATGGCACGTTTTTCCCGTGTTTAGAACAGTCCCTGCATAAAATGACATTTCGAACGGAAAAAAAGTAATTTAAAACTGCTTGCGGTTCTAATGTAATGTCTGGTCCCAGCAATATGGATGAAAATCAGTGAGACAAACGGCATGGGTAACCCCCCGCCCATTACCAGCCCCTTTGGGTCTTGTATGGATATTAAGGGAAACCCCGTACCCAAATTAAAAAAAGGAAAGGCGTGAGGCCCCCAGGCCCTATATACTCTGAACAGCAGTATGCAGGTGGTGCAAACAAGACAGGGACTGTGTAGGTTTGTTGTTAAAGGGATTGTAAAGTGAAATTTTTTATTTATTTAAAATAACAAACATGTTATACTTACCTCCACTGTGCAGCTCGTTTTGCACAGAGTGGCCCCGAACCTGCTCTTCTAGGGTCCCTCGGCAGCTGTCTCTGCTTCCTCCCGCAGGTGCTTCTCACGTTCATGCGAGCTCCCTCGCATTGGTGAGAAGCACCTGCGGGCTCGCTCCCATGATACAACTGACGGCTATAGCCGCTCCCTGTATCACAAGGCTCCGCCCCCGGCGCGTCATTGGATGTGATTGACAGCAGCGCGAGCCAATGGCTGCGCAGCTTTCAATCCATCCACTCCAGCCAATCAGCGGCCAGGCTGAGCGGCGAAGAGGACAGCGGGGGCGAGCGCGGGATTTTCGAGGGGTCAGGTAAGTAAAACGGGGGGGCTGGGGGCGCCGGCAGTGTCAGATGTTTTTTCACCTTAATGCATAGAATGCATTAAGGTGAAAAAACATTTACCTTTACAACCCCTTTAAGTAGAATCAGTTTGTAATTTTGAACTGGTACATTTTTAAAGTGTAGCTCCAGTCCAAAAATCTATTTTTAAGCTTTTTGGAAAACATAGGGAAGGGTTATCAGCTCTGTAACATTTTTTTTTGCTGTCTGTGCACCTCTTCAGAAGATTTCACCTCGCTTTCTGTCCCAATGCCAAATGTTTTTGAAAATGTGGGTTTTTTAGTAAAACAGGGATTGGGATAAAGCATCAGTTCCCCATATCAACTCTTACAGGAGGAAATTTCCCTTCCTAGGGGTAGATTTCATCTCACTTCCTGTTGTCTCCTTGCATTTCCAAGTAAGAGATGTTTGTAAGTTGGTTGTTTGAAAGTAGGGGCCTGCCCTATATGCTCTGCAGAAATTTGGGCCTAAGGTGTTGGTGTTACCACAACACTGTAAGCCCTCAAAGTGACTCTTGGTGGGCGCTGGAACGCCCTGCTGTGAACGATTATATCAAGAATTGTAATTACATGCCATTGTTGAACAGTGGTAGAAAAATTGGGCCTTTGGTGGTGGTGGTGCTGGTGCCACAACACTGTAAGTCCTCATAGTTACTCTTGGTGGGCCCTGGAACGGGTCCTGCTGTGAAATATTATATCAAGAATTGTAATTACATGCACCTGTTGAACAGGGGCAGAAAAATTGGGCCTTTGATGGTGGTGGTGTTGCCACAACACTGTAAGTCCTCACAGTTACTCTTGGTGGGCGCAGGAATGGGCCCTGCTGTGAAATATTAGATCAAGAATTGTAATTACATGTCCCTGTTGAACAGGGGCAGAAAAATTGGGCCTTAGGCACTGGTACCACAGCACTGTAACACCTCACAGAAACTCTAGTTGGAGCACAGGAATGAGCCCTGCTGCAAAGTATTGCATCAAAAATTGTAATTACATGCCCCTGTTAAATGGGGGCTGAAAAATGGGGCCTTGGGCACTGGTGCTGTTGCCACAACTCTGCAACCCCTCACAGATACTCTAGTTGGAGCGCAGGAATGAGCCCTGCTGCAAGGTATTGCATCAAAAATTTTAATAGCACGCCCCTGTTAAACAGGGTCTGAAAAATTGGGCCTTAGCCACTGGTGCTGGTGCCACAATATTGCAACCACTCACAGATACTCTAGTTGGAGCGGAGGAATGAGCACTGCTGCAAAATAATGCATCAAAAATTGTAATTACACGCCCCTGTTAAACAGGGGCTGAAAAATTGGGCCTTAGCCACTGGTGGCGGCACCCAGAACCAAAAATGTTCTTACAAACTATCAGCATGATCATTGAGGAGTAAGAGGATAGTCACTCAGCATAACAGGATAGTCACTCAGCATCAGCATAGGCAGTCTTGAAGGGATCTGACATTTAAAAAAATTTTTTTGGTTACACCAGCATCAGGTGCTTGGTAGCTGGTGGTGATCCAAGACTGATTCATTTTTATGAAGGTCAGTCGATCAACCGAGTCGGTGGACAGGCGCACCCTGTGATCGGTTACAAAGCCTCCAGAAGCACTGAATGTGCGTTCCGAAAGACCGATGGATGCAGGACAGGCCAGTAGCTCAATTGCATACTGTGCAAGCTCTGGCCAGTGATCCATCCTCAAGACCCAGTAAGCCAGAGGATTTTCGGTGGTAAAGGTGTCCAAGTCTGACCTTGCCCCTAGGTATTCACGCACCATGTAAATCACACGCTGGTGATGGTTGCTGGAACCGATCATACCTTGGGGCTGCGGACTAAAAAATTGTCTGAACGCATCGGTCAGATGGCCACCTTCTCCACCGCTCCTTCTGTGACTGACCGAAGCCTCAGCAACACGTTGTCCAGGACCAGGAATTTGAAACCCCCCAGTCTCTGGGAACGCGTTGCACAGACCTTTCTGCAAGGCCTCCCGAAGATGTTTCATCCTCTGCTCCCTCTGCGATGGCAAGATAAGGTCCGCAACTTACCCTTGTAACGTGGATTAAGGGGGGTTTCCAGCCAGTAATGATCCTTCTCCTTGATCCGACGAATATGAGGATCCTTCCGCAGGCTTTGCAGGATCAGGGAGGCCATGCAGCATAGGTTAGCTGAGGCATTCGGTCCGGAGTCCTCTGGGTCACTAAGGCCGACATGATCCGCAGCCACCTCCTCCCAGCCACGTACAAGTCCACGGGTTTCTTGGGACTGTGAATTCTCCCTAAAAGATTGCTGCTGATGCTGAGTGCCAGGCGCCACCTCCATGCTGACACAATCCTCCTCCTCCTTCTTGTCCTCCTTCTGTGTGATCGGCGGGCCAGCAGGAACACTGTCTGGATAAAGGGGGCCTTGAGAGGTAAGGAAGTCCTCCTCTTCCTGCCTCTGTTCTGCCTCAAGTTCCTGTCCATTATCCCACGCAGTGTGTGCTCCAACAGGTGGACAAGAGGGACAGTGTCAATGATGCATGCACTGTCACTGCTCACCATCCTCGTGGCCTCCTCAAATGGTGACAGAACAGTGCATGCATCCCTGATCATGGCCCATTGGCATGGGGGAAAAAAACCAAGCTCCCCTGACCCTGTCCTGGTGCCGTAGTCACAGAGGTACTCATTGATGGCCCTCTGCTGCGTGTGCAGCCACTGCAGCATGGCCAACGTTGAGTTCCACCTGGTGGGCATGTCACAGATTAGGTGGTTCTTGGGCAGGTTAAATTCCTTTTGGAGGTCAGCCAGCCAAGAACTGGTATTATATGACTGGTGCAAATGCACACAGACTTTCCTGGCCTGCCTCAGGACATCCTGTAAGCCCGGGTACATGCCCAAGAGCTGCTGCACCACCAAGTTAAGGATATAAGCCACACAGGGCACATGGGTCAGTTGCCCCTGTCGGAGGGCAGAGAGGAGGTTGGTGCCATTGTCACAAACCACCATTCCTGGCTTAAGCTGGCGTGGCATCAACCACCTCTCAGCCTGCCCCTGCAGAGCTGACAGAATCTCTGCCCCAGTGTGGCTCCTGTCCCCCAAGCACACCAGCGCAAGCACCACATGGCATCTTTCTGCCTGCGTACTTGCGAAGCCCCTTGAACACCTACGGAGCACCGCTGGTTCTGAGGACAAAGCACAGGAAGAGGCCATGGAGGAAGAAGAAGAGGAGGGGTGGAGGAGAGAGGTGTGTCAGAATAACCAGTAGTAGCATTTTGCAGGCATGGTGGCGGAACAACCTCCAACACTACTGCACCTTGTCCTTCATCCTTCCCAGCTGCCAGAAGAGTCACCCAATGCGCCATGAAAGATAGGTAACATCCCTGTCCATGCCTGCTGGACCATGAGTCAGTGGTAGTATGCACCTTACCACTGACCGCCCTGTCCAGCGTGGCCAAGACATTGCCTTCCACATGTCGGTAGAGAGCCAGAATCGCCTTCCATGAGAAAAAGTGGCGTTTGGGAACCTGCCACTGAGGAACCGCACATTCCACAAACTCACGGAAGGGGACAGAGTCTACCAACTGAGATACGCTTGAGGCATATGTTACAAATAGCAATGGTGCGATCTGATGCACTCATCTCAAAAAAGGCCCACACCAAAGAACTTTTGGAATAATGCGCAGAGGTAGCGCCCTGCACATACGGAGCTGTGCGGTGTGATGCAGACAGTGTGCTGCCCTTAAGCTGGCCCCTGTAGGGCATCATTGGAGATGTGCCTCATCCTCCTCCTCCTCTCTCCTATCATGCACCCACGTGGAGTCAGTGACCTCATCATCCCCTCACTCCTCATCACTGGAGCAAACCTGGCAGTATGCTGCAGCTGGGGGAACATGACTGCCAGATGGCTGTCCTTCTTGGGCATCCCCTCTCTCTGGGCTCACGTTACTGCCTTCCTCTAGCTGGGTATCATCATCATCAGAGCCTTCAAAATGCTGGGCATCCTCATGGAGCATATACCCAACACTGTGCTTAAACAGTTCGGGGGACTCCTCAGGAGGAAATGGTGGGGCTAGGGAAGGAGTGACTGATGCCATTGAGCCGAGGAAAGAGGCCGCATTGGCAGCTGCTTTGCCAGTACCCTGAGCCTGGATGAGAGAGGATGAGGAGGATGAGGATGGCTTGGTCATCTACTCTACTAAGTCTTCGTCATGTTGCTGCTCAACAAGTCCAGCTCCCGAAAAAAAGGACAAGCGTGTCCCATGGCCACGTGCTGATGAGGATGCACGAGTCCACGACCAGTACTGTTGCCTCTAGACACAGAGGCTGCTTGCCCTCTTTTATTGGCTCGTGACTGTCTGCCTCTCCTTGCCTGCCTGTAGTATTATTATTATGAGAACACCAGCAATTGGGGTAGCTTTATGTGCACACTGTGCAGAGTACACAGTACAGAAACTGTAATTACTGCAGCTGTCTGCCTGCGGATAGGATCAGCAGAACATCAGCAATTGGGGTAGCTTTAGGCATACACTGTGCAGATGGCACAATACACCCACTGTAATTGCTACAGCTGCCTGCGGATAGGATCAGCAGAACACCAGCAATTGGGGTAGCTTCAGGCTTACACTGTGCAGATGGCACAATACACCCACTGTAATTGCTACAGCTGCCTGCGGATAGGATCAGCAGAACACCAGAAATTGGGGTAGCTTCAGGCGTACACTGTGCAGATGGCACAATACGACAACTGAAATTGCTACAGCTGCCTGCGGATAGGATGAGCATAATACCAGCAATTGAGGTAGCTTTAGGCGTACACTGTGCAGATGGCACAATACGCCCACTGTAATTGCTACAGCTGCCTGCAGATAGGATCAGCAGAACACCAGCAATTGGGGTAGCTTCAGGCGTACACTGTGCAGATGGCGCAATACACCCACTGTAATTGGTACAGCTGCCTGCGGATAGGATGATTAGAACACCAGCAATTGTGGTAGCTTCAGGCGCACACTGTGCAGATGGCACAATACGACAACTGAAATTGCTACAGCTGCCTGCGGATAGGATCAGCAGAACACCAACAATTGGGGTAGCTTCAGACGTACAGCGTGCAGATGGCACAATACACCCACTGTATTTGCAATAGCTTCAAATGAAATGAAATCACACTGTCTCTCCATCTATCTCTCACTGCCACCACAACACACAACAGAAGATCGCCGCTCAGGCGGCCTTATATAGTGTGGGGCGTGTACTAAACCCACTGAGCCATAATTGGCCAAAGCCACCCTGGCTTTGGCCAATCATGGCTCTCTGTTTTTTCCACGCTGCGATTGGCCAAAGCATAGTGCATGCTTGGCCAATCATCAGCCAGCAATGCACTGCAATGCCGCAGTGAATTATGGGCCGTGATGCGCCACTCAAATTTGGCACGAATGGCCCATAATGTTAGGATTCGCCGAACGGGCAAACAGACGATGTTCGAGTCGAATGTGGGTTCGACTCAAACACGAAGCTCATACCTACTCAGAGGCGGGGGGGGGGGGCCCTCTGCTCTGGACCACTGTCCCTCCTTTTTATCACAAGATCAGTGGGTTGGACTCAAAGAGAACCCGCTTAAACCAAAGAACCAGGAAAGGCCTTAACTCTAACCCTCCCATTCCAGGGCAGCACCTACTGTAACTAGCACAAATTCCAACCTTTTTACAACTGGATGACCTTGTCCCGGCACTGAATACCGGGATGCAAAAGGTAGTCTCCCAGTTTATTCTCATTTACAGTGAATTCAACTGTAAACAATATCAAATGATATCTGAAAGCAACCATTACCCAACGTTTGGTCCAAGTCTAAACTAATTCCAAAGTTTGCAGTTTCCATATCCTATGTGGTCAGATAGTCATTACTGGCACACAGCAAATCAGTTCTGTTTTCTGATCAGATTACTGAATTTTCCTTTTCCAGATCCTCCTCTCCACATGGAGAAGACCATACGTGATGACACTTTACAGCTCTACCCAGTTCTTAATCTGAATGGGCCAATCAGGTGAGAAATATTTGCTCAGCATGTAAAGAAGAATTACAATATGCCACACTATCAATGCCCCCATCAGTGCCCATCAGTGCTCATCAGTGCCGCCTATCCATGCCGCCTATCAGTGCCGCATATCAGTGCCCATCTGTGAGGCATATTAGTGCCTCCTCATCAGTGCCACCTAATCAGTGGACTTCAGTGCCACCTCATTAGTGCCCATCACTGCCACCTCATCAGCGCACATCAATGAAGGACACAAATTACTTATTTACAAAATTTACTAACAAACCTAAGAAAAAAAAATAGTTTCAAAATTTTCTGTCTTTTTTCATTTTTTTGCAAAGTGGTTAAAAGAAAGTTCTATTTGTGTTTAAAAAATAATGATAACAATTTAATTTGGGTACAGTGTTGCATGACCGCGGAATTGTCATTCAAAGTGTGACAGCGCTGAAAGCTGAAAATTGGCCTGGGTGGGAAGAGGGTGAAAGTGCCCGGTATTGAAGGGGTTAATGAAAGAAAAAAAGTCTCTCAATGTATATCAATCACATCATCCAGAAATATGGGTCCACATCAATCATGATAAACAATGGCCCCTGACCTGAAGAAACACCGCTAACGTTCGCTCGACAGTTCCGCTTCCCCCGTTGCTGAAGTAAACAGGGGTGGAGTCACTTGGTGATGTCACCGGTGACCCGCCCCCTTATAATGTCACTGACTATATATGGACATGTCTATTTATGGTCAGCAACTTCATAAGGGGTGTCACTGAGGAGGGGGTGACATCACTTCTTTGTTTATTTCAGTAGCGGGGGATGCAGAGCTGTCATTTAGCTCCTCTGCTGAAGTAAACAAAGAGGCGAGGTCACCCAGTGACATCATGAGGTGACCCCGCCTCTTTTTGTTTACTTAGCAGTGGGGAAAGCAGAGCTGTCCTTCTGCCCCGGCAAACAACAGGAGCGGTTGGGTTAGAGGGTCGGCGGTCATCATTCATTATGATGGACATAGAGCTACATCTCTGGATATGATGTAATGGAAGATGGATGGACATCGGGGGATTTCTTTTTTTTTTTATTAACCCCTTACCTACTGGGCACTTTCACCCCCTTCCTGACAGGCCAAGTTTTAACATTTAACATCGAACATTTTGAAAAAAAAAGTAGCTTTTCTTATTTTCTGTTCTAAAATGTTGTAAATAAGTAATTTTTCCCTTCACTGGTGTACACTGATGAGGCTGCACTGATGGGTACTGATAGGCTGCATTATTGGAGAGTGATAGGTGGCACCGATGGGCACTGATAGGGTGCACTGATGAACAGTGAAAGGTGGCACTGATAAGTATTGATAGGCTGCACCGATGGGCACTGATAGGCTGCACTGATGGACAGTGATAGGTGGCACTATTGGGTACTGATGAGGTGGCACTGGTAAGAGCTGTACTTATATGTGGCACTGATGGGCACTGGTAGGTAGCAACCTTTTCATTTTTTGCTGTGAAGTCCCCCCCCCCCCCCCCAATTCATACCAGACCTGAATAAATGGGCTTTCTTAATGTTACATAGTTAGCCAGGTTAAAAAAAAGACACAAGTCCATCTAGTTCAACCAATGTTATATGCAAATAAACAATCGTTAGTGTGTCTTTGGTGCCACTCAATGAACCCAACATGTATGAAGGGGGCCTTAGAGCTACAACTGTTTAAGGGCAACTATTTGTGCTTTTTTTCTTTTAAACTCTTGTAAGTATTATATCTGGACATATGGTATGGAGGAAGCAGTGAGCATTCTGGGTAATTTGTGCCCTTTGAATTGCCCTTCAGTTCTTGATTTAGGCTTTTGTCATTAACCAGAGTTTTAATGGTTTCACTCTAAAGCCGGCCATGGACGGTTCGAATATCGTCCGGTTCAACATGGAGGCTGGGTATGGGCAGCCTGATTGTACCCAAGTTGATCGATCTATCAATTTGGGTACAAGCAGCCTGTTGGACTTTTTCCAGCGGCTATAGTCACTAGAAACAATCACTGTGTGTTTTCCCGGCTGGGACGACTTCCCCCGCCAGGAGAACACTGACTGTGTTGATGGGGGGAATTGCACCATCTATGGCCCGGCTTAAAGAGGAGATAAACCCTGATGCATAGTATAAGAGAAATTGGATGGCAGAGAATATAAGGCAAGTATGGACTTTCATGGTACGGCAAGAACTTACATGAACTTTCATATAAAAATATATACATTTATTGGAAGAATACAAAAACACAATCAATAGAGAAGAAAACCCCCTCACAGCAAAATAAGGACATTACACATAAACAATCATCCACAATAGGGGAAGACAAATAGACGACCAAACTGATTCAAACTCGACATGTTTCACTGGGTGACGGCTTCTTCAGGAGTAAAATTCACAGGCGATTATGTACAGTTGTCTCTTCAAAAAATAAATATTCGAAAAAATAAACAATGAAAAAGGTTATACAAGTGTACTTGGCATAAAATGCTATAAGAGACTGAATACATGGTTTAGCCTCCCCTTATTCCTCTGCCAAAAAGGGGAAACATAGTAGACAATCTCTATAGTCCACACCTCATTATATAAAATGAGATGATATGTCTATTAAACATTCACAAACAAAAAACCCCTGAAAGATAGTAAAAAATCGAGCTTACCATAACCAGATCGAACAGATCAAAAACATGCCCCCCAAAAGAGGGGAATACTCCCGGGCATAGTAGCTCATTATGTGTCACTTACCTGAAAACGAAGCCTACAATGTCACCGGTGTCCCCGCTGGCTGGAAGCGTCCATCTTCACCCCTCTTCCTTCCGGGGCCACGGACTCCGGCTCTGTGACTGGCCGGAGTGGCGTGACGTCACTCCCGTGAACACGCGTGGGAGCCGCCAGTCACGGCATGATCCCTTTAGAAACGGCACAATCATGCCCTTTCTAAAGTGCGCATGCACCGATGACATCGGTGTGCACCTATATATTGTAAATATCTCCTAAAACGTGCAGGTTTAGGAGATATTTCCAGCACCTACAGGTAAGCCTTAATAAAGGATTACCTATAGGTAAAAGTGGCTGTATAGGGTTTACAACCACTTTAACCGCTTGCCGACCACCGCACACAGATGTACGTCAGGAGAATGACACAGGCAGGCACATGGGCGTACCTTTATGTCCCTTTGAATTTGCCGCCTATTGGGCGCTTGCACCCGCCACGCACAGCGGGAGTGTGCCTGCAGGTCCAACTCAATGTTCGCCGGTGTACCGCGATTGCGGTGAGGAGAGGCAGAACGGGGAGATGCCTATGTAAACAAGGCATTTCAATGTTCTGCCTAGCAACATGACAGAGATCCCCTGCTCCCTGTCATCGGGAGCAGTGATCTCTGTTATGCTGTAGTGAGCCCATCCCCCTACAGTTAGAACACCTCCCTAGGACACACTTAACCCCTTGATCGCCACCTAGTGTTTAACCCCTTCCCCGCCAGTGTAATTTATACAGTAATCAGTGGCTATTTGTAGCACTGATCGCTGTATAAATGACAATGGTCCCAAAATTGTGTCAAAAGTGTCCGATGTGTCCGCCATAATGTTGCAGTCCCGATAAAAATCGCAGATCGCCGCTATTACTTGTAAAAAAAATAATAATAAAAATGCTATAAATCCATACCCTATTTTGTAGACACTATAACTTTTGCGCAAACCAATCAATATACGCTTATTGTGATTTTATTTTTACCACAAATATGTAGAAGAATACGTATCGGCCTAAACTGAGAAAGACACTTTTTTTATATATATATATTTTTTGGGGGTTATTTATTATAGCAAAAATTTAAAAATATTGAATTTTTTTCCAAATTGACTGCCTTTTTTTTGTTTATAGCGCAAAAAATATAAACCGCAGAGGTGATCAAATACCACCAAAAGAAAGCTCTATTTGTGGGAAAATAAAGGACGTCCATTTTGTTTGGGTACAACGTCGCACAGCTGCACAATTGTCAGCGCCGAATCACAAAAAGTACTCTGGTCAGGAAGGGGGTAAAATCTTCCAGGGCTGAAGTGGTAAAATTAGCACATTGGGGAAGGGAAAGATACCAAAAGGAGGACAACAAAGATAAAGGAGAAGGGTGAGAGATAACAAGGGGATGAAATCCACCCCATCTGCTCTTTGTTATGTTACATATAGGAGCCCCGGGCCTTTATAAATACTAACAACCCACCCTTACTCTGTACAAACATGGAGCCTCTGTCTATTTACATGTTTGCTCCTTAATTTCTGCAATGTTTGAAAAAAAATTCCTGAAATATGATACAATTAGAGTTCAGCAGAATGTCTTTATCTGTCTTATTATAATAATTACAATTGGAAATGATGGACAGCAGAGATAAGCACACACATTATATTGCATAGCTGAGATTATTCCGGTATTTTCTGCCTCCAGATCTTATGAAATAATTGTCTTTGGTGATCAGGAAGACAATTCAATGAAGGAGTGTCTGACTTTCAAAACCACCCCGTACAATTTCATCTGGTCTCCGAGCCGTTATACCGCAGCTGTCCTTCCTGCAGAGAACCTCACCGAACCCAGAACCTTCACCCTGGGGGATAACCACCATTATAATGGGTTCCACAATGTTCCTCTTATCCCCAACCACAACTACACCATCTACATTCGGGTCACCAGCCAATGGAAACACGTATGTCTTTACTGATGTCTTCCTGGTGTGTGAGTGCCATGAATGAGGTGTGCAATATTCCATGTTTACCTGATTGTCATTCTTATTGTTATGGTTAACTCCACTTTCTGGTAAAAAAATAGCAAATAAAAAAGTATAATCTAGCATATACAATTGCGACACAAGTCATATTGTAATTGAATGTTCTAAAAATGTATTTTTATTTTCAATCTGCAGCCGCTGTAATATTCTGTAAAGTGCAATGCAATATGGCTACCTGGATGTGTTCTGTACACAGATGGTATACAGAATGACCCCCAGAAACATCATTTCCTGCTTGTGTGATTGGCTCACCGATTTTCCCAGATGTCTGCACTAAGATACGAGTCAGATTTTAGGCATCACCTGCAACAAAAAAAAAAAACATTTTTGGTCAGATACTCCCAATAGGAAATAATGTCTTAAAAGGGATGCGTTAGTGCAAGTTTAACGCCATATATTTCAGTGCGTTATCTTCAGTTTATCACAGTACAGTTCAGTGCATTCCTGCAAGTTTAACGCCGTATATTTCAGTGTGTTATCTTCCGTTTAATGCAGTACATTTCAGTGCATTACTGCAAGTTTAACGCTATATATTTCAGTGGGTTCCTGCAAGTTTAACGCCATATCTTTCAGTGCGTTATCTTCAGGTTAATGTAGTACAGTTCAGTGCGTTACTGCAAGTTTAACACTGTATATTTCAGTACGTTATCTTCCATTTAATGAATGGAAAGTGGTGTTTGGTGGAACTGTACTGCATTAAAGTGAATCCACGTACACATTTCCACATCTATATTACATTGTGTTAATAAGCACCCCAACCCCATCATGTCTGGGAGGACAAAAAGCAGAAGGCAGACATTCCCATGGCACTGTGAGGGGTCCAGCAGCGTATGTGTCCACAGGCTAATGGGGACATGATCAGTCCTTAGGCAGGGCATCATTTCCTCTGCTTAGTGGTGTTGCCCATGCTATCCAGCCACAGCATGCAGAAGAGGTGGTGGACTAGCTTACTAAAGCATCCTCATCCTCCTCATCCTCCATCACCCAAGCAGAGACTGGTGCACAGTCCACTGCAGCTGCCAGAGTGGCTAAACCTGTCTCCTTGTCCACAGCTATTCCTGCCATAGCCCCAGCATCAGGCATGGAGGAGTCAGCAGAGTTATTTGAACACAGCATTAGCCACTTGCTCCTTGATGATGCACAGTCATTACTTGATTGAGATGTTGGTTCTGAGGTTGTGGTTGAGGAAGGCTAGAACATGAGTACACAGAGAGGGGAGGATACTGGTACACAAATTGGCAGTCATGTTCCCCCAGCCGCAGTGTATTATCAAGTTGTCTCCAGTGGTAATGAGGATGGAGGAGATGATGATGATGATGATGAGGTCACTGACGCGACTTGGGTGCCAGATAGAGCAGAGTAGGAAAGTGAGGGTGAGGCACAACCCCAACGAGGCTGCCATCAAGGAAGAGTAGAGAGCAGCCACCCTATTCCATCACATTGTGGAGCTGTTATCTCCCAGCCCACTTCCCACAACTCAGCTGTCTGGGCCTTTATTAGCACATGTGCAGCTGATTGCACTGTTGCAATTTTCAAACTTTGTCTCAAGCATATCAAGCGTGGCAAAAACACCAGTCATTTGGGTACCACATGCTTGACAAGGCATTTAACCTCCCACCACTCAGCCTGTTGGCAAGAGCACCTGAAAGCCACACACAAGGGGCACAAATCTGTTCCTCCTCCTAAGGCCGCGTACACACGGGCGGACTGTCTGACGGACTTGGTCCGCTGAAACGTGTTTCAGCGGACAGTCCGCTTGTGTGTGGGCTTCAGCGGACTTTTTCAGCGGACAGTCTGGCGGACTAAGTCTTTCGGAATTTCCGTAATATTGTCCGTCCAACTTTGGTTTCAGCGGACAGTCCGCTCGTGAGTAGGCAAGTTGGACGGACTAAGTATGGCGCATGCTCAGAAAGGATTTACACAGCCGAAGGTTGCATTGCAGTGTATTGGACGTCGTATTTCTAGTCCCGTCGTACGTGCTGTACACGTCATCGCGCAAGCTTTCAGCGGACTGTCTGTTCATCGTGTGTGGTCAAGTCCGTTCATTCAAAAGTAGGACGGACTGTCTGTCGGATTGTCTGACGGACTTAGTTGGCCAGACAGTCCGCCCGTGTGTACGCGGCCTTACTCACCTCAATCTGTCCCTGCTATACTTCATGACATCTCAGCAGCCTCCACTCACAGGGATGATGGTAATGTGCAGGGTGTCCCAGGTCCTTGCAGCACACCACCAGCTGTAAACTATAGCTGTCAAATTTCTCTGCCCCATCTGCTGCAGCGAAAAAAAATACAGTCACTGCCACCCACATGCCCAGCATCTAAATGCAAGCTTGTCAAAGCTGCTGGCTCTGCAACTTCTGTTTTTCCGTCTGGTGGATTCTGCTCCTTCCCTGATTTTTCAGAATGTGCTGTACCACAATGGCAGGTTCCCAGTCGCTATTTCTTTTCACGTAAGGCCATTCCAGCTCTGTACTATCACCTGGAAGGCAATGTTGTGGCATCATTGGGTAAGACAGTCAGCCGCAGAGTCCATGTTACTGCGACACATGGTCCAGCAAGCATGGTCAGGGATGATATATTTCATTCACGGCACACTGGGTAACTCTGCTTCTAACTCGGAAGGATGCAGGACAGGGCTCAGTGCTGCAGCTTGTTGTGCTGCCACATTTCCATAGGCTAGTGGCGATGATGCCAGATTTGTTGGCTCTACCCCCTCCTCCTCCTCCTTCATGCCCTCCTCTGCTGAATTTTACAATGAACCACAAGTACCCCCTAAGCGCTCAAGGGGCTATTCAATGAGTCAGGCTAAAAAGTGCCATGCAGTGCTTCAGCTGGTGTGTCTAGGGGACAGGAACCACACCAGAGTTGAGATTCTTGCAGCTCTGCAGGGCCAGGCCCATAGGTGGTTTACGCCACGCCAGCTGGAGCCAGAAATGGTGGTGTGTGATAATGGCATAAACCTCCTGTCTGCCCTTAGACAGGGAAAGTTGACACATGTGCCATGCCTGGCACATGTCCTCAATTTGGTGTTGCAGCGTTTCCTAAATAGGTACTCAGGGTTGGAAGATCTGCAAAAACAGGCCAGAATAGTCTGTAATCATTTCAGGTGGTCATACACAGCCAGTGCTCAGTTGGCTAAAAAATTCAGCGTGAATTCCACCTGCCCTTAAACCACCTGATTTGTGACATACCCACCAGGTGGAACTCGACTTTGGCAATGCTGCAGTGGCTGCACATGCAGCAGAGGGCCATCAATGAGTACCTGTGTGAGTATGGCACAACGACAGGCTCAGGCCGGCTCAAATTTTTTCCCCCATGCCAATGGCTGCTCATAAAGGATGCATGCACTGTACTGTCACCATTTGAAGAGGCCACAAGGATAGTGAGCCGTGACAATGCGTGCATCAGTGACATAATACCTGTTGTGTTCCTTCTGGAGCAGACTCTGCGAGGCATTATGTACAGGGCACTTGAGGAAGAGCATCGGGAGGAAGAGGAGGACTTCCTTTCCTCTCTCAAGGCCTTTATGCAGGCACCATTATTCCTATGCCACAGAACACACAAGAAGAGAGGGAGGAGGAGGAGCAGGATTCTGGAAGTTTTGGAGGCATTGAAGTAGAGGAAGACATACGTCAAACAGTAAGAGATGGTTTTCCATCTGCAGAACCCTTGGGAGTAGTACGTGGCTGGGAGGAGGCAGTTCCAGATACGATAATCTTCAATTATGCCGTGGAGTCTGCCTCTCATGCCTCTGCAAATTTGCAGTGCATGGGCTCCCTCATGCTTCAAAGCCTGCGAAAGGACCCAAGCATATGTGCCGTAAAGGATCACTATTGGTTGGTAACCCTCCTTAACCACCGTTACAAGGGGAAAGTCTCAGAACTCATCCCGTCCCCACAGAGAGTGCAGAAGATGAAATCTCTTGAGGACACCTTAAAGAGGAGTTTATCTAATGCTTTTTCAGACTCTGGTAGGTTAGAGTGTCATAAAAAATGTAGTTTTGAGGCTTCTGTTGGTCAAAAGAGGAGCTGTTGAGAAGGCGGCCTCCTAAGAGATGCATTTCACAATTTCTTTAGTCCTCGCCGCCCAAGGCTGTCAGCTTTCACATTCCATCAGCAGCATCTTCATCATACAGTGGAAGATTATCTAGGGGTGAAAACAGTGATAGCGAGCTTTCCAGTCGACGATCTACTGGCTTACTGGGTCAAGAGAATAGAACACTGGGCAGAACTTGAAGTATGTAATTGAACCACTGGGCTGCCCTGCATCCAGCATGTTTCCAAACGGGCATTTAGTGCTGCTGGAAGTTTTGTTACTGATAATAGAACACGTCTGTCCACAGACTCGGTGGACCATCTGACATTTATCAAAATGAATAAGTCCTGGATTACCAGCAGCTACTAAGCCCCTGATGCCGATGTCACGGATTAATTGTTTTTGGGATGTGGACTTCTAGGCTGCCTAGTGTTGTGGGTGTTGATTTCATCTGAAAGATTTTTTTTTGGTGTAGGTTTCATGGGCACAATTAACACCCAAAGAAAGATAAATTTTCCACACCTGTTTGACAGGTACATATAATTTAAATTTTTGACAGCAAGGCCAATTCTTGCTTTCATCAAGAGTACCTCTATAGGATTTACGGTGTGAGGGTGCCACTGACACCCAAAGACCAATTTGTTACGGTTACCTGTTACTTCTATCCAAAGTCTGTGGAAGAGAAACCAGAATTTATCCAAAACAATCTATAATCTTGTTCCCAGTGCACTACATTGTGGCTTCATCATACAGACTGGCTCTGCAAGCCTTTGTCTACAAAAGAAAGCTTGCAGAGAAAATGTAATTTTGGCTTCATAAATGCAATTATTTCTGTAGCAGGTTCTAAATACACAGTACAAATGTGCCACTTTACAGGTAGACTAAGAACACCCTCCCAGGCACTATATTGAAAGGAATGTTTCATGTTTATTCTTTTACTTTAAGCATCAATAAATCACTGCTCATTTAAATATGATGTTTTTTACAAACTTTTTTTCATTGATACATGTCCCCCAGGGCAGTACCCGACCCCCATTACCATTGTATGCCCAATTACTTGCATTTAAAGTGGAGGTCCACCCTAAAATAAAAAATTCCATTAACATTTAAAAAAGAAAAAAACATTTGAAAAGAAAAAAAAATGTACTTACCAGAAACCCCTGTTGCTAGGCAGTCTTCCTAATCTGCCTCTTCCTATTCCACTGCGCTTCCTCCTCTTCAGCGAGCTGCCTCTTTGTCTTCTGGGACATGTGTGTGCCAGAAAACAACAGGGCCATTAGCAAAGCACCGCAAGGCTCCACTGCCTATTTCCCTTCATCAAGATGGCGGCGCCGGCAGTCGATCCGATGGACGGATCGGCCTCTGGGGGCCTACATCACGGGTCCTTATTAAGTGTCCTTATTAAAAGTCAGCAGCTACAGTGTTGGCTGGAAAATCGCTTTAAGCCTTCAAAATGGACACTTTTGATTTTTCACGTTAGGGTCCCATAGACTTCAATGGTATTCGTCATTCGGTTCCGAACTTTCGTGATGTTTAAAAGTTCTGGTGTGAACCGAACAGGAGGTCGTTCGGCCCATCTCTACTCAGCAGTCAGCAGCACAGAGGGAAGCAGCACTCCTCTGGCAGATCCTACGCTTCTCTGTGTAGCTCCAGAGAGGTTCATCTCTGACCCCTCCCCTGGTCTCAGCAGTTGGCAGCAGAGAGGAGGACAGAATTCCTCCTACAGATCTTGCTCCTCTCTGTGCAACCACAGCACCCCCTTGTCTCTGCCTTCCCTGGTCTCAGCATTCAGAAGACTCTGGTAGCTGACTCCAGCCCTTCTCTGGTCCTCCTTCAGACCCTGCACTTTCCAGCTCCCTCCCCCGGTTTCTTCCTTGCAGCAACACAAAGTAAGGGAGGTGCACTGTGATGTAAGGGAGGGTGGGGGACTCTTGACTTATAGAGATGAGGAGACCTCTGATGTAAGGTGGGGAGGGGTGCTCTGGACATCTAGTCTTACAGATAAAACTGATGAGGGCAACCATAATGCTGATGATGCCCAAAATGAAATGGAGTTTGACACCCCTGATCTAGTAAAGAAAGGAAAACACTATAAATTTTCTTTAACAAATTACAATAATAGTAGAGCTAGCTGATTTATAGAGAATGGTGATTGGTCTATCCCATCTTTCCTGCAGGTGGAGACGTCATCATGTGCATTTGCTGGAGTCATTGAAGGTGAGTCGGGTTAGAGACTCTCTACTGTAACATTCCTCTGTATATGGGTGGGGCTCTGTTATCTGTCAGGGGTGAGACCCCTTATATCTAAAAACTGATTATTAAACCTGATGAAGGGTCAGAGCCCTGATTCATATTTGGATTGATTTACTAAAATGTTATGTGAAACTAAGAGCTAGCATTTTCATGAGAGGTCAGTAATGGCAGCCTCCATATTTCCAGTAGAAGTTTCCTCTAATATGATTATCTGGATATATGAAAAGCCCTGTTACAAAGTTTGTTTATCTTATGATACAAAAAGTATTGGACTAAAAAATCATGCAATGCCTCTCATTGCTGTCCAGCCCCGCCCCCGAAGAGTGTAATCTTTACTCAGTGGGAGGATGTAACCAGCAGGGAGAAGTGAATTAGTTACGGCGTAGGTCACCATCTGTGTTCAGTTGAGAATACTGGGTGAGGGAAGTCTGTATAATGAATTCTGGCACAATCCCCTAAATTATTAGGCGGAAAAAAGTGTGTCCCAGGTCTCCCCAAGGGGGAAAGACACTGGGAGATTTTGAATGTGCCCAAAAGTCAATCACTATATACTATAAATAAAATCAATATATTTTTTCCACAGAAAAAGTTTAAAAATGCAAGAAATATAATTTTCATAAAAGATATGTTATGTTGTACGCATCACCATACTATACAATTATCTGCATCTGAATAGATCCCACAAGGTTTGAATCGGTGCATTTCACCGATGGCGCGGGCTTCTTCAGGATCCAATTTTCAATATTCCAATTTTTGATTTGTGGGTTGGGACCCACAAATCGATCTGATTTTCCTTTTTATTAGCACGCTTTCACTCTACTTACTGGTTCAACCCCCTTATCTATTTAGATTACTATTATTGCGGATCTATGGTGAGGATCCATATATGTATTCTACCTGGGCCTTTTTCTAGGGAGGGTTGGAAGATCCCACCAACCCACCCCTTTTCATTTGCACTTGGTCTAATTGGTAAGTTAGGCACTTGTACTTTTGATAGCACTTTTATCGCTCGCATATGACACCTAGCTCTATACTCCCTTTTATGGTTTTATGATTTATCAATGTTCTTGTATATCCAAATACCACTGTATTGGATCCTTTATGTGGACATATAACTTTTGTGGCACTCGGATCTCTCTAGTTGATAGTTCCTCTCTATCCCTTCATTGTTGTATTTCACTTTCTTGGTAAGTCGGGGCACTTGTACTCTTGATATTTTTGGTTGCGCATTTGGGTGCTTCGACGTACTAACACCTTACTATCTATTTCTCTACTATTATTTATGCTTACTAGATGCCTGTTTCCTGATGGCGATCCCATTCCTAGTCTTTGATCTAGACACCATAGACCGAATGTTTTACTTTGGATCAGAGCATTTCTCAGATCCTTTAGGGTGTCCGCATACAATACACCTTATTATACATTTTTCTTGGATATTGTTTTGGAGGTAATACAAACTACCAGTTATATGGTTCCTCCATGTTTTTGTAGCCTCTTGTCCCCCCAATAAGGTGACTCCTTCACACTTGTCTTTGTCCTCTCCCTCTCCCCCCAATTTTATTTTATTTAATATTCCTTTTTTTTCCATTCTCTTGCCCACCAATTTGTAGTTGTTGTGTATAAACATATCTTTTGATCAAATGATATCCTGCCACACTTTCTTTCTTCCCTTTTCGATTTATTAGAATTAACATCTCACTGCTATAATGTGTATATATATATATATATATATATATATATATATATATATATATATATATATATATATATATATATATATATATATATATATATATGTTTGGAACTGATATATTGTTTGTACTGTCTACCTGCTATAAAGTTTAGTAATATTGAAAATTGGATCCTGAAGATAGAAGCGCAAAACACGTCAATCCAAATCACGTGGGATCTATCTAGATGTAGACAATTGTATTGTATGGCGATGTGTACAACATAACATATCTTTTATGAAAGTTATATCTCTTGCATTTTTAATGTTTTTGTGTGGAAAAAAAATAGATTTTGTTTATGGTATATAGTGATTGACTCTTGGGCACATTTAAAATCCCATCTCCCAGTGTCCCCCCTTGTAGAGACCTGGGACACACTTCTTTCCTCTTAATCTGTGTTCCTCCTAATCATTGTCCTCAGGGTCCAATATTGTCAGCCTCCGTGTATCTGTTGGGTCATTCATTGTCCTGTCTATTCCACAGGTGTGACCAGGAGCTCCTTGATTCCGTAAGTACAAAGATCTGCACTTCTGACAACAAAAATACTTTACTGATAGAAGCCAGCTCTGCAATGTTCTATGATCATCTGTACAAGGGTAACATCATAGATATTAAAATATTTTTGGGATATAGGAGAAATATAAGTAAGTCAGATTAAATTGTTACCATATGTAGCGATCCAAATGAGCACACGCTATATGTTTTTGTAAATTTAAATTTCCTGAAACCACAGTTGGGTTTTAGGGTTAATTGTTCTAAATTCTGGTCTCAGTATCAGTTTGGCTGGATTGCAGTGTGTTCTGCTTGGCCATAGGTGTCGGTGTCACCTCTTGCAGGCATGAGAACGCAGTCCAGTTGGACGCATTGGGTGCCAATCTTTCTCGGAACCAATCAGTGGGTGTGTTGCCCTTCTGTGCATTCTGGGAGAGGGCACTTAAGGTACTGAGGTCACTGTCCAGAAGAGCTTTCTGTCTGTTTGGTCCTGGTCCTCCTGACCAGCCATCAGGGTCCCTCATGACCTGGGGTGCGGATCCATCCATTTATGAGTCTCAGGGCTGGCTAGCACGAGGCACAGTAACTGTAAGGAGGATTCTAAGGTGGTCCGGTGCTGTCTAGGTTTTGGAGAGGCCCAGCAACTGAGAACGCAACCAGGGGAGGACTCTTCAGAAGAAGGCCATGCGCAAGGCTGGCTGCTCGGCAAAAGCCTGGAAGCTAAGTTGAAAGGACACCAGGTGAATCCACACTCATATGGTATCGCCGGACTGGCTGCAAGATACTGGTACCATATGGGAGTTCCTAAAGTTCATTTATCCTTCAGTTACAACCAAGTCTGTGGCAGAGACTTTTCATTCTCGAGTTCTACAACCAAGTCTGTGGCAGAGACTTTGCTTTATCTGAATCACCTGTCGGTTGCTAAATTCACCAAAGAGGGATTCACCTGATGGCTGTAATATACAGTTGCGAATGGCTATTCCCTGGATTGTATAGTGAGAGACATTCAAGTGTCAGCAGTTCCAAGAGTACCTGAACTTCCTACCTATACCCTCTGTTCCTTTATTGCGAGACTGTGTTTTGTCTACTGTTTTTGCAAATAAAAATACCTAAAGTGGATCTAGTGACGGTCTCTGCAGTTCTTTAGGCCATCTACCTCGGGAAACCGCTAGACGTATAGGAGGTGAAGAAAGTAACGGTAAACCCAAATCAAACCAGCAGCTCCCTCAGGGGTCAGTGCTACAAATATTTAACCCAACTAAGCAAAACTTGCCTTATTTTGTATCCTTTGCTATACAGTGTTTTTAATACATATATATATATTGTAACATCAGGGGTTGTTTTATATATATATAATTGTAGCTAGGCTTTGTGTTTTATATAAAAAATTTCCATCACCTTCTTCACACTAACTGAAATTCTAGATAAGGCAGACAGTAGGAGTGGCAGGAAAATAGACACCAAGGACATAAGAACTAAAGACCAACCAAAGCCTGTGTGCCCACAATGCACGGGCCACCACTGGTCAAGCGTAATGCTTTATCATAAGCTAACAACTCGCCCTCAGGAACTTCAAACGAGCTCAGAGCGAAGAAATTGCGGGAAGAGGCTGGTAGTGCCATGACCCTGGGAACTCATTAAGAAAAGGGGGTCACATGCACCTAGTAGCTGATACTAGTGAAACCACTAGTTAGCAGCCATAAACCCAAGACTCCAAACTCCCAGTGTCTGGGGATCCCTTCTCTCTTCTCTGCTTGTCTTCCCATCCAGCACCGTGGCTCATTGCACTATGTGGTATGGATGCATTAAAGTGATTGTAAAGCCTTTTTTTTCTATAAAAATAACAAATATGTTATACTTACCTCCGCTGTGCAGTGGATTTGTACAGAGCAGCCCCAGTCCTCCTCTTCTCGGGTGCCTTGTTTGTGCTCCTGGCCCCTCCCTCCTGTTGAGTGCCCCTACAGCAAGCAGCTTGCTATGGGGGCACCTGAGCCAAGTCACAGCTCCCTGTGTCCATTCAGACAGGGAACCGTGGCCCGCCCCCACCCCTTTTTCTCCTGATTGGCTAACTGACTTTGATTGACAGCAGTGGGAGCCAATGGTGCCACTGCTGTGTGTCAGCCAATCAGTTGGGATAATCTCAGGCAGCCGAGACATTTGTGGACATCACTGGACAGAGATGGGCCTCAGGTAAGTATTAGAGGGGTCACTATCCTAAATGTCAAATCAGAGTTCATAGATGCACTCCACACGTTCCAGATCCCATATGCTGTTAACACCGCGTGGGGCTGTCACCAAAGAAAAATGCCTGCTTACCAGGTTTATCAGACCTGTAAGAAGGTCAACAGCTCCTATGGCTTATTACCCTGCCAGGACCTTTGGACTGCAGTTAGCTCAGCATACGGTGGTCCTGTGGGTACGCCCTCCTGTCCTCTCGCTTCAAATATCCAAGAATATCCCACTCAAAAAAAAGGATGCTCCACAAATTGACAGATTAAAAAGGAGAGAGAACATCTCTCTAATACAGAAAGTAAGATAATACCGGCCGGTACAGATAAGACACGATCACCCGCACTTCCGGGACTTCGTATGTCATGATGACGTCAGCACATTGTCAACCCTGCTAGTTTCGTCACAGATTGATGTTGTCCTGGGGCGATGGGCAGATGTGAGCATCTGTGCGGTCCTGCTGCATGATCCTACAGGTAGCAGGATCGTGCAGTGGGCCGCCGCATTGCTAGAGGGTGCGTGGGAGCCAGACAGCTTGAGTTGTGAGATGCTCTCTGAGTTCCTGCGCCACAAATGATGTTTGGAAGTGACGTCTGCCGCAACTGGAAGTGGCAGGTGGAACGCAAATCCACCCACACTTCCTAGCGTGAGTGCCACACGAACTAGATAGTGGAATGCACGCTGTGCATGTATATTCCATCACAACATTACAGGCTATGGATCCAGCTAAACGACGGCGGCTCCCCTGCTCTCACCCCCTGGCCTCTTCTCCAAAAAACATCCTCCCCAAAGTTTCACCCCCCGTTCAGCATCCCCTCCATTGGCAAGAAAGGTGGATCACATGATACGGATGGATTCAATATTTCAAAAAGGGTATGTGTGTTTTGTGGAACGATCAGTTGATGCCATAATGTGACATATGAAGTATTTGATTTGGCTAGAAAATGAAGCAGGGTGATGGTCAGGTGGATAAAGGGAGATGCTCTCTGATACCAGTGCAGGAACTTAGCCGCCTCTCTATGAAAATAAAATTGTATGACTGACAGTGCAATCTAGGCATACGATATGGGTAGATGGAGTGACATGGTAGGCAGGGCCCACCCGAAAGGGTGTGGCAGATTCCGGTGGGCGTCTGCCCAGACATGAAAATGGCTCTATATAGAAGGTCATTTGAGAAAGTCAATCTGCTATTGCTGAGGCTCTGATGAAGAGGGTACTCCCTCGTAACGCATAAGCCATTTTGCGATGCCATCTGATTCCTCCTAACATCCGGTCCAGGTTGCAGGTGTCTAGAAGACAGCTCCGAATCCTTGGAGTAATGTTAAGCCTTTTTTAAACGCTTGTTTGTGTGAGTATGACCTTTATTTTTACTATTGAAATACATTTTATCTTTTATAATACATACAAGGTCGGTGCGCCCTCCCTGTTTTTCTATATGTTTCAGCTTTAAGGACGTCCATTGTTCTGAGGAGAGCAGCAAGACCTTTGACTTTCCACACTTTATCCAAAGGGTTGGCTACACCACCTACACATGGACTAAGGGCCTGAGCGCAGAGGATTGTTTTGTGTTTTTTTGTTTTGAGAAGTTGTAGAGCCAGCAGCTTTGCCAAGCTTGTATTCAGACTCTGGGCATGTGGGTGTCAGTGACTGTATTTTTTTTGCTGCAGCAGATGCTGGCTATGTTGGTGGTGTGTTACTGGCAGATGTGCTGTAAGGACCTAGGGCACCCTGCGCTATACCATCATCCCTGTCAGTGGAGACTGCTGAGAGGTCATGAGGTATAGCAGGGGCAGACTGAGGTAAGGAGAGGGAACAGACTTGCACCCCTTTTGTGTGGCTTTCAGGTGTTCTTGCCAATGAGTGGTGGGAGGTTAAATGCCTTGTCAAGCATGTGGTACCCAAATGGCTGGTGTTTTTGCCACACTTGATGTGCTTGAGACAAAGTTTGCTAATTGCAACAGTGCAATCGGCTGCACATGTGTTAAAAAATGCCCAGACAGCTGAGCTGTGGGAAGTGGTCCGGGAGCTAACAGCTTCACAATGTGATGGAATAGGGTGGCTGCTTTCTACTCTTGCATGATGGCTGCCTCATTGGGGTTGTGCCTCACCCTTACTTTCCTTCTCTGCTCTATCTGGCACCCAAATCACATCAGTGACCTCATCATCATCATCATCTCCTCCATCCTCATTACCACTGGAGACAACTTGACAATACACTGCGGCTGGGGGAACATGACTGCCAATTTGTGTACCAGTGTTCACCCCTCTTTGTAGGCTTGTGTTCCTGCCTTCCTCAACCTCAGAACGAACATCTGAATCCAGTAATGGCTGTGCATCATCAAGGAGCAAGTGGCTGACACTGTGTGCAGATAACTCGGCTGACTCCTCCATGCCTGATGCTGGGGCTATGGCAGGAATAGCTGTGGACAAGGAGCCAGGTTTATCCACTCTGGCAGCTGCAGTTGACTGCACACTAGTTTCTGCTTGGGTGACAGAGGATGAGGAGGATGAGGATGGTTTAATAAGCCAGTCCACCACCTCCTCTGCATGCTGTGGCTGGATAGCACAGGCAACATCACTAATCAGAGGAAAGGATGCCCTGCCTGAGGACTGACCACTAGTGATGGACGAACTTCTGACGGGACGTTTCGCGAACGCGCACCGCAAACGCGGCCGATAGTTCGCGAACCGGAACGTTCGTGGCGGGCCCCATTGACTTAAATAGGAGGCGAACTTTGCAAACCTACAGGTCAAATTTGCAGTCACAAAATAATTAATAGCTGTGCAAACATAGTCCCACCACATGGCCAATGACATAACACATGTATGAGGTGAATCTGGGATCGACAACTACAAGCATTCTTTTTTTATATGGGAAATTGTTGTGACAATTCAGGACTGTGGATCGCATGAAGGCAATGGAGGAGACGGAAGGTCAGGGACCAGGGTAGGCAAAGAAGAGGGTGCAGGAGATGATCACCAGCAGCGTGACATATAGCAATGACACCTACACAGTGATAGAGTCATCTGACACCAGCACCGTGATAGAGAGCACTGACATCAGCAGCGTGACATACAGCAATGACACCTGCACCGTGATAGAGTGATCTGACACCAGCACCGTGATAGAGAGCACTGACATCAGCAGCGTGACATAAAGCACTAACACCAGCACCGTGATATACAGCACTGACAGCAGAACCATGATAGAGAGCACTGACATCAGCAGCATGACATACAGCAATGACACCTGCACCGTGATAGAGTGATCTGACAACAGCACCGTGATAGAGAGCACTGACATCAGCAGCGTGACATAAAGCACTAACACCAGCACCGTGATATACAGCACTGACAGCAGCACCGTGATAGAGAGTACTGACATCAGCACCGTGATATACAGCACTGACACCTGCACCGTAAGCAGCCCCAGGAGGAAGTCAGCATAGCACAGGGATGGTGGGAGCCCTTCATAATGAGCATAGCACAGGGATGGTGGGAGCCCCTCATAATGAGCATAGCACAGGGATGGTGGGAGCCCCTCATAATATGCACAGCAGAGGTAGAGCCCCAGGAGGAAGTCAGCACAGCACAGGGATGGTGGGAGCCCCTCATAATAAGCAGCCCCAGGAGGATGTCAGCATAGCACAGGGATGGTGGGAGCCCCTCATAATAAGCAGCCCCAGGAGGATGTCAGCATAGCACAGGGAAGGTGGGAGCCCCTCATAATAAGCAGCCTCAGGAGGAAGTCAGCACAGCACAGGGATGGTGGGAGCCCCTCATAATAAGCAGCCCCAGGAGGAAGTCAGCACAGCACAGGGATGGTGGGAGCCCCTCATAATGAGCATAGCACAGGGATGGTGGGAGCCCCTCATAATATGCACAGCAGAGGTACAGCCCCAGGAGGAAGTCAGCACAGGGATGGTGGGAGCCCCTCATAATAAGCAGCCCCAGGAGGAATTCAGCACAGCACAGGGATGGTGGGAGCCCCTCATAATAAGCAGCCCCAGTAGAAATATGACACCGCTCAACCTCTTCAAAGAGGAGGGTACGGGCATATAGTACGGTGTGCTTTTTTTGGACAAGGAAGTGAGCCAAATGAAGAAAGAAGGTCTGTTTGCTCGATTTAAAAAATTGTTTATAGACATATACATGGTCTACTGGTCACATATGTTGAATTCCTCCGAGATCCATGCCTCATTCATTTTTAGAAATGTGAGGTAGTTAACACTATCGTGAGCTAGGCGAGTACGCTTATCGGTCACGATCCCCCCTGCTGCGGTGAACGTCCTTTCGGACAGGACATTGGACGAGGGGCAAGCCAACAGTTCGATTGCAAATTGGGCAAGCTCTGGCCAGAGGTCAAACCTGCCCACTCAGTAGTCCAGGGGTTCATCACTCCTCAGAGCGTCCACATCGGCCGTTAACCCGATGTAGTCGGACACCTGACGGTCTAGACGTTCCCTGATGCTGGATCCGGATGACACCTGTCGATGGGTCGGCTGAAAGAATGACCTCATATCCGAAGTCACCAACACATCTTCAAACCGGCCTCTTGCAGGCGCTGTTGGATTGGTACCCGCAACTCCTTCTCTGGGAGTGGGAATTGCTCCTCTGCCAGCACACGCAAAAGCAGAATGCAGCATTTCTCGAAGCAAGGCCTGGAAGTGCTGCATTCTGACAGCCCTCTGTGACGGCGGTAGCATTTCCGCCATTTTGTGTTTGTACCGGGGGTCTAAGTACGTTGCCACCCAGTATTGGTCCTTGACCCTTATGCTTTTTATACGGGGGTCCCTATTAAAACACTGTAGCATGAAGGCCCCCATTTGCACTAAAGTGGAAGCGGTGTGGTGGCCTGGCTCCTGCTCATCATCCAGGATAATGTCGTCCTCTTCATTCTCCTCTCCCCATCCACGCACAACAACAGGGGTCCCAGAAAGGTTTAAAGCATGCTCTTCTTGCTCCTCCTCATCCGCCCCGGCACCATCCTCCTCTGACTCCTCTTCAGACTCCTGTTGTTGACTTGTCTCAGATAGAGTAGCCCCCCCTGGGAATTCATCCAGCATTGCGACTTCCTCATCTTTCCGCTCCTGGTCCTCCACAGCTTTATCAATGCACGCTCCATAAAGAAGGCATAAGGTACCATGTCACTGATGGCGCCATGGCTGCGACTGACCAGTTTGGTGATCTCCTCAAATGGGCGCAGAAGTCTGTATGCGTCGCGCATGAGCAGCCACTGGCGCGGTGAAAAAAACCCCAGCTCCCCAGAACCGGTTCTGCCGCAGAGTTTATACAGGTAGACGTTAACTGCACATTTCTGCTGGAGCAGCCTGTCAAGCATATAGAAGGTTGAGTTCCATCGCGTTGGGCAATCGCAAATAAGTCGTCTGACCGGCAGATTGTGTCACCGCTGAATGTCCGCAAGGCGAGCCATGGCCTTGTAAGATCTTCTGAAATGGGCCGAGATTTTCCTTGCCTGCCGCAAGATTTCCTGGACCCCAGGGTATTTGACAACGAATCGCTGCACGACCAAGTTTAAGACGTGTGCCATGCATGGCACATGCGTGATTTTGCCCTGTTTCAATGCGCTAAGCAGTTTGGCACCGTTGTCACACACCACTTTACCAACTGTCAAATTGAGCGGTGTTAGCCACTGATCTGCCTGTGAACACAAAGCTGAAAGGAGTGACGGGCCAGTGTGGCTCTTGGCTTCCAGGCACAACAGACGCAGCACGGCATGGCAACGTCTCACCTGGCATGTCGAATAGGTTCTGGGGAGCTTGGGCGGCGCAGCGGAAGAGACGCTAGCAGCGGAAAAGGAGGAGTCAGCTGAGGAGGAGAGGGAGGAGGATGGAGTAGGAGGAGATGCAGATGGCAACGCTATTGTCAGCAGCGGACACGTTAAAAAAAGCCCACACTGCGGAGCCATGTGCCGGTGTCCTGGGAGCGCCAGATGTGACCGTACATGGTCGATGACTCACTCCTGATACATTTGCAGTCTGCTTGGTCCCTCCTGTGCAATGTAAGTTATTCCTGCTTCTCCTCCCTATCTGCTGCTCCATATCTCCCTCTGAACTCCCCTCCTCTTCCTCTCTTACCTGTCCTTATAAGGACCTTTGTGGAACAAGTAGGTTGTGTGTGACTGATTAGCAGACTGTACGTCAGTCCCTATACTGATAAAGGACTGCTGCAGTATAGGGCAGCGGTCAGAAGTAGTGCACCTCAACCCTATGTATTGTGGACCTATACCAGTCCTTACAGAATAGCAGACTGCACCTCACTCAACCCTATGTACTGTAGTACCCTATACCTTACCAGTCCTTATAAGGACCTTTGTGGAACAAGTAGGTTGTGTGTGACTGATTAGAAGACTGTACGTCAGTCCCTATACTGATAAAGGACTGCTGCAGTATAGGGCAGCGGTCAGCAGTAGTGCACCTCAACCCTATGTATTGTGGACCTATACCAGTCCTTACAGAATAGCAGACTGTACCTCACTCAACCCTATGTACTGTAGCACCCTAGACCTTAGCAGTCCTTATAAGGACCTTTGTGGAACAAGTAGGTTGTGACTGATTAGCAGACTGCAGCAGAAGGGCAGCAGGCAAGTATAATATTCTTTCTATATTTGGAAGAAAGAATATTATACATGTACAAGCCTATTGCCATACCACTGATACCAGTCCTGAAAAGAACCTTTGTGGACCTAATATAGTAACAGCTACTGATTAAACTGACCCTCACTGGCTCACACACAGCTTACTGCCTGTCCCTATATAAACTGACAAAACAGAGGCTTCTGAAACAATAACTGGTTACTGGAATAACACTTTTGTGGACCTGATAGTAACAGCTAATGATTAAACTGACTCTCCCTGCAGCACACAGTGTCCTGTCCCTTTCTCTAAACTGACAAAAGACACTCAGGCTGCTGCAACAATCACTAGCACTGCACTGCCTCAAACCTATATCCTGAACTACACCTAACACCGATACCAGTCCTGAAAAGAACTTTTGTGTACCAAATAGCTAGCGATTTGGGTCACTGCAATCTCCCTGCTCCACACAGCAACCTCTCCCTATAGTGACATATGAAAGAATGTAAAATGGCCGCCGGATCGGGTGTATTTATAAGTTAGGGGGAATGTCCAAGTGTCCATGTGCTGTAATGTCTCAATTGGCTGTCCTGTACCCCATGATGGATGTGTCATCATAGGTCAAAGTTCTTTTACACAGTAAACACGGAAGTCCGCCGGGCGAAAGGCGGCAATAGTCCGCCGATCGGGCAAATCGCGAACAGCCGAAATTCGCCGTGAAACGACCGCCGGGCGAACCGTTCGGCCATCACTACTGACCACATCCACCTTTGCCTGTGGACACATACGCTACTGGTCCCCTCACAGTGCCATGAGAACATCTGCCTCTCCTTCTTGTCCCCCCAGACATGATGGAGTGGAAAGTGGTGTTTGGTGCACTTTAACCTGAGTACTCACTACACAGACACACTCCACTGATACACTACAATACACTGCAGTAAAACTGCACTGACGCACTGAAATATACTGCATTAAATGTGCAGTAATGCACAGATATATTGTCAGAAACCATGAATCAGACTGAGACAGAAGCACAGTTAAATCACACTTAATAATAAAAAAGTAAACATAGTCAACACTTAGCCAGAGTTCTGGAACCGGAACAGATAGTCAGACAAGCCAAAACATCAGGGAGCCAAAGAACAGCATAGTAGAACAGCAAGCAGGATTTGGAGCTAGAAGGAATGTCAGCCAAGCAAGTCTTTAAAAGAAACACAGGAGAGCGTCTCTAGAGATGTGACCAAGGCGAAGGCAGAGATCATCTGGACTGGACAGCTTAAGTTGGCAGTACTGACAAGGCAGGATATCATCAACAGGTGAGTCACTGTGGAGAGAAAGGAGCTGGCAATTAGCCGACAGCTGATCGGCCAGCTCAGAGAAGGAAGGGCTGAGCCCAACCCTAAAAAAAATATACATGTTAAACACACTAAAATATACTGCGTTTACCGTCAGGTAATGCACAGAAGTATACTGAATTAAACATGCACTAATGCACAGAAATATGCTGCGTTAAATGTGCACTAACACACTGATACATACTGTGTTAAATCGCACATAATGCACTGAAATATACTACATTAAATGGCACATAACGCTCTTAAATTTACTGCATTAAACTTGAAGTAACGCACAGAAACATACTGAGTTAAACGTGCACTAATGCACTGATATATACTGTGTTATAATGGCACGTAATGCTCTAAAATAAACTGCATTAAACGACACATAATGCACTGAAATATACTGTGTTATACGTGCACAAAAGCACAGAAATATACTGCGTTAGATAGCATGTAACGTACAGAAATATACTGCATTCATCCTGCACTAACACACTGAAATATACTGCATTAAACAGCATGTAACGCACAGAAATATACTGCATTCAATGTGCACTAACTCACTGAAATATACTGCAGTAAACCTGTCCTGACAAAATAAACAGACACAAATGTAAAAATGAATGATCACTATACTCACACTGTCTGATCACTAGATTTACACTAAACTAATATTCTACACTGACAATAGAATCAGAATAGCACACTTATGCCCCGTACACACGATCAGAAATTCCGTCAGAAAAAACTTGGATGGCTTTTCCCATGGAATTCCGCTCAAGCTTGCCTTGCATACACACGGTCACACAAAAGTTCTCTGAACTTTCGACTGTCAAGAACGCTGTGACGTGCAACACTACGACGAGCCAAGAAAATTAAGTTCAATGCTTCCGAGTAAGCGTAGGAATTTTGCGCATTGGAATTTGTGCAGACGATCGGAATTTCCGATCTGAACTTTTTCCGACCGAAAAATAGAGAACATGCTCTCAATCTTTTGCTGGTAGGATTTCGGCCAGCAAAAGTCAGATGGAGCATATACACGGTCGCATTTTCTGACCAAAAGCTCTCATCGGTCTTTTGCTGGCCGAATTTCCGATCGTGTGTACGAGGCATAACTCTCTAGTAGCAGATAGAGCCCTGTTCTCTCTCTTTCCAGGCAAATTTATCACGCTACAAATGGCCGCTATTAAAAGAATACTTTTATAGTGTGGGGCAGGACTAAGAGCAATGAGCCATGATTGGATAAAGTCATCATTACTTTCTCCAATCATGGCCCTGACAGTGCTCTGTGCCCTGATTGGGCAAAGCTTTCATTGCTTCAGACAATCAGGGCTTCCAATGCATTGTGTGGCCTAACAAATGGTCAAAGCGCCCGATAATTCGGGTGTTTGTCAAATGGGTGAACAGCCAATGTTCAGTCAGAACTCATGCTCAGGCTGAACCATTCACCCATCCCTAGTGTTGACATTCCAGAACTTCCACTCTAGTCATCAATTGCAAGGAAGTCACAGGGATATTCTAGGATTTGGTTTCTGTGTACAAAAAATAGGTAGTCCTGGATTATGAAGGGCTTAACAGAGGGGCTGCAAGGCAAAGGGAGGAAGGTGGTAGCTTGGGTAGTAAGGGATAACAAATAAGGATATTGTGATGGCCATTCCAGAAGCAAATGCAGAGCTAGAAAGTTGGCTTGCCAACCCACCCAAATAATTTTTATTAGGGTCTTTGGGGAGGTGATTTGTCATGGCAGCCAAATGAGTACAAGGTCACTGGCAATGATAAATTAGTATGAAGTTTAGGTAAAGTAGGCACATCTGGTGATATGGAGCATGGTGGTGGATGTAGTGCCCCCCTTGGGATTTGGTGTTTTTAGTAAGTTCATGGTTGCAACTTAGGACAGACTAAAGAGCAGTTC